>NC_134360.1:76178830-76539664 GCF_048569485.1 Anomaloglossus baeobatrachus
CTCGGTGATAGCCCATACCAATGCCAGGAGCTCGAGTTTGAAGGAGCTGTAGTTCTCAGGGTTCCTTTCGGTTGGCCGGAGTTTTCGACTGGCATAAGCAATCACCTTTTCCTTTCCGTCCTGGACCTGGGACAGGACTGCCCCCAATCCCACGTTGCTGGCGTCTGTGTATAGAATGAATGGGCAGCCATAGTCAGGGTACGCTAGGACCTCTTCTCCAGTCAAGGCCGCTTTCAGCTGGCAGAAGGATTCCTCATGCTTTTCTTCCCACAGCAGCGGGGCTCCGATGGGTCTACCACCCTTGGTCTGTCCCATGAGGAGATCTTGCATGGGGGCAGCCATCTTCGTGTACCCCTTGATAAAGGGCCGGTAGTATCCCACCAGACCCAGAAACTGCCTTACTTCCCTCACTGTGGTTGGTCTCGGCCAGCCTTGGATGGCAGTGATCTTCTCAGGGTCGGGGGCGACACCTTCCGCACTCACTACATGCCCCAGGTACTGCACCCTGGGTTTCAGCAGGTGACACTTGGAGGGCTTCAACTTCATCCCGTATTTGGCAAGGGACGCGAACACCTCGGCCAGGTGCTCCAGATGGGCTTCATACGTCTGGGAATAGACAATCACATCATCTAAGTATAACAGGACGGTCTCGAAGCTTAGATGTCCCAGACAGCACTCCATCAGTCGTTGGAAGGTTCCAGGGGCGTTGCACAGCCCGAACGGCATACTATTGAATTCACAGAGCCCCATTGGGGTGGTGAAGGCGGTTTTCTCCCGATCCTCTGGTGCCACTGCCACTTGCCAGTATCCACTGGTGAGGTCAAGGGTAGAGAAGTAATTTGCAATTCTCAGCGCGGCCAAGGACTCTTCGATACGGGGCAGTGGGTAAGCATCTTTATGCATTATCTGGTTAATCTTCCGGTAGTCCACACACATCCGCATGGTGCCATCCTTCTTTTTGACCAGCACCAACGGGGCGGCCCAGGGACTACAGCTGTCCCGAATAACCCCTGCCTCCTTCATGTTCCTCAACATATCTTTGGCGCATTGGTAATGCGCAGGGGGAATAGGCCTGCACCTCTCTTTGATAGGGGGGTGCTCACCGGTGGGGATGTGGTGTTGGACCCCTTTAATCTGCCCAAAGTCTAACGGATGTTTGCTGAAAACTTGCTCATACTCCCGCATCACCCTGTACACCCCTTCTTTGTGATGTGTAGGGGTATCGTCAATGCCCACGTGTAGCTGTTGGTGCCACTCATTTAACTCTCCTTGGGGCGGGTGAGTGTTGGTGGTAGGTGGGGAGACTGGGGGAGCTGCCTCGTGGATCGTGTGGGGATCTGTTAGGACCAGGTGGACGGGCAGACCCAGGAGGTGGATCCACTGGGCTGAACACCTCACCGAGGGCAAGGTGCCCGGTAGCCAGAGCACTACGGGTAGCAGGACAGTCCGTTCAGAGGAGTCGAGTGAAGAAGTCCCTGGGACCACGGGGTCTCTGAAGGTAGTCCGGGTGACGGAGCTCAGGTTCGGAGGCCGAGATGACGTCAGGCAGAGTCCGGAACCAACGGAGCGAGAAGGTGGGTCACCACAGGGATCGGAGATGGTAGGAACTGACGGGATGGCAGACAGTCACCGTTCGGGGTTCGGGTATCGTCAGGACCGGTTGGCGAGGCAGGAGCGGCTCTACGAGAGAGATAGGTAAGTATGGCACAAGACACAAGGAGACATGACTCCTAGCTTAGCAAACACGAAGAACAGGCCCCGCCCACTTGGAAAGGATCCCCCTATATACCCAGTACCTGATTCCTCAATATCCTGTTTGAGGACACTGGCCCTTTAAGAGAGGGTCAATGACCGCGCGCGCGCCCTAATGCGCATGCGCGAGGCCCGGGTGCCAGAAGCCAGAGCAGGGAGTGGTGCACAGGAGGCAGGAGTGCTCAGCATCGCAGATGGGCGCCGGGAGCGGGGACCGGGTTGCCTGGAGGACGCAAGTGAGGGAGTATGGAGGCCGTGGAGTGGGGGACGCCTGGCAGAGGAGCCGGAGAGCGTGGCATGGGAGCCGGGGAGCGTGGCAGGGGAGCCGGGGAGCGTGGCACGGGAGATGGGGAGCGTGGCAGGGGAGCCGGGGAGCGTGGCACGGGAGCTGGGAGCTCTACACCAAACCATCATCTCACTTCTAGGGGGTACAATCAACGGAGCAGCATCCATCACTCTCACTCCACCAATCTCTCCTCCTGTTGAGTTTACGCTGCACAGCTCTCTGTCGGCTCCCCGCCGCCGTGGCGGCCAGCTGCTGCAGTAGGGCCAACACATCACCCATACAGTGCTCCATCACATTAGTTCCTAGCACTATCTTCGGGTTATGGTCGCTGGGTTCATTCATGATCACAATCATACCCTGGTGTTGCAGTTCAGCTCGCCCCACGGTCATAGCCACTTGTTTATACCCCACTTGGGTCAATGGGAGTCCATCAGCAGCAATCAGTGTTATACTAGTATCTGGGGGTGCCAGCTCGTCTGTCCCCCAATACCGCTGGCGCTGGTATAATGTGTATGGTATGGTGGTTACCTGTGATCCAGTGTCCAAGAGAGCCATCACTGGTATGCCGTCCACAGCCACGGGGATGATGGGCCGGGCACCAATATACCGGTCCCACCAGTCTGGGGGGCCATAAGGTTCTACTCCTGAGGATTGGCCCGTGGCCCCAGGGGTTGCTCGTTTAACGGGCACTGTCGGAAGTAATGGCCAGGCTTGTTGCACTTGTAGCAGGTTGGAGGCCTATTCCGTGAGTTGTTAGCACTTCTCCGCTGCATCCAGGGAACATCCTCAGGGCTGTCGGCGAGCTGTATCCTGGGTGGAGGTTGGGATCTGGTCAAAGGTTGGAGTGCCGCGAGAATCTTGGCGAGGTCTCCATCCATGCGGCGGACCTGGGCGGCCAGTTCTTCCATTGTGCTGCTGGGAGCTGTAGGCATTGGAGAGGCTGGTGGAGCAGGGGCCACCACGACGGGGGCTGTCTCAATTGGCCACGGGGCTGACTCCGGGATTTCTGAAGCTGGGGGTTGCAGTGCTTTAATGGCCCGTTCCTTTAACACAGCAAAGTCCACATCAGGGTGTTCCAGGGCCCACAGCCGGAGCTGTTTGCGATCCTCAGAGGACCTCATCCCCTGCACGAATTGCTCTACTAGCATCTTGTTGCTGTCTGCCTCATTGATAGTGTCTACCCGCTTTAGGGTGCGAAGAGCGGTTTGCAGGCGTAAAGCGTAGTCCCGAATGCTATCCCCAGGCCGTTGCCGGCACTGTTAAAACTGCATCCTCAGCTCGGCTTCAGTACGGGTCTCAAAGGCAGTCTGTAGCTTCTCAAATATGGTGGCTACAGAGAGCCGGTCCCCCTCGGCCCAGGTCTCCACTTCCTGCTCAGCCGCATCGGTAAGCTGGCCTAGCACTACCGCTGCACGTTGCTTATCAGTCAGGGGGTACAATTCCAAAAGCGGATTAAGCTTTTTCCGGAAGACCTGTAAAGCATTAGGTTTCCCATCATACTGCGGTAGCCGGGTTGCTCCGGGCGCATAGGGCAAGGAGAACGGCATCACCTGAGCGAGAGCGGGGGCCGCGGCACCTCCCGCCAGCACGGCCGGGACCTGGACAGGCCCATTCCCATCCACGGGCGCCACTGCAGCTACGACCACCGCTCCTCCAGCGGCTCCGTCGGGCGCAGACATCTTGTTTCCGTCCCCCTTAGCCTCTTTCCGGCCCCTCCTCTATCGGGGTGGGGTTTTGGCCTTCGCGCCTCTGCTGCTCTAGAAGACGCTCGAGCGGGAACTCTTCGCGCCAAAGATGGCGGCTTCTGAAATTTTCTGGCCGGACACCTCCGGCGGTAACAAGGCGCACCTCTACCAGACGGCAGAGCGGTAAGATCCTGTTCGTGACGCCAAGTTGTCGCGGGCAGAGGAGGGGACGCCGCGCTCTCCCACTGCTCGGGTCCGGCTGCCGCTGCGGCTGCGGCCTGCTGCTGCTCGGTGGCTCGAGCGATGGGCCGGATCCCGGGGACTCTAGCGGCGCTCCTCGCCCGTGAGTGAAAGGGGTTTGGTTGTGGGGATTGTTTATTGTCCGTGACGCCACCCACGGTTGTGGTGATTATGTGGACACCACCGCTGCTCTGGCTGGGGATCCCGGGAGTGGTGGTATGGAGCAGCCAGTTGTTGAATTGCCCCTCCGTGGGTAGGGGATTGGTGGTCCCGGGGCCCAGTGATAGGGTTGGGATGGTGGATAGGCGGGTTATGGGGCCTGTGGAGGTGCAGGGGCGCAGGGGCAGTGCTGTGCCGCACGGCACGGAGGTACTCACTCAGCCAGTAAACACGACACAGTTCTCGGTAGACAAACGGCTGGTTGGACGGGTCCCTCGGACGGTTACGGTGCGGATATTCCCTGCAGTTGACGGTGTCGGTCTCTTCCCTGCACCTATGTGTAGTCTGTTGGTAGCGATGGATTCCCACCGGTAACCCGCTCCCCAGGTTGGATATGAGCTGGAGGAGCCCCTTTCTTGCCCGCAGGCGCTGGCCCTGGGAAACTGGTGCCTTGGCGGTGGCGGTGTCTCCCCTTCACGATCGGACTGTTGCCTTCAAACGGGACTTGGTTGTTGGGAGACAGAGGTCCCCTTCACTGACGGATTTGGCAAATTATGGCGACTCCTAGCCTTGCCGGGATCCGAAAGGCCCCTGCCCTGGTGCTGACTGATCTTTGTATACCGCTCCGGTACCGCCGGGTCACCACCCGTCCACGGTCCTTTCGGCAACCTCCGAGCAATCTCTCCTGCAGACGGTCACCGCCGTCTGTCAACCTTGCTGTCTCAGTCCGGGGCACACACCCGGACCAACTTCAGGCTTCACACTGTCACTTTCTCTTGCTCCTCTACCACTTCACTGTTTACTCCTTCTACTTCAAGCTCTCACTCTAATCTGCCTGGTTTTCCCGCCTCCAGGGCTGTGAACTCCTCGGTGGGTGGAGCCAACCGCCTGGCTCACCCCCTGGTGTGGACATCAGCCCCTGAAGGAAGGCAACAAGAGTTTCTGGTCTGACCTTGGTGTTCCTGCAGGGAATGTGGGGTGCGTGTGTGTTGTGACCTGTGACCCCTGGCTTGCCCAGGGCGTCACAAAGTCACCGGGAGTGGACTTTCACGTTTCATGCGGACTAGTCAACACACAAGACACCAACCTAAAGTGCAGGAGGAAGGGCCCCTGTTCTGTCTACCGGTGTGCTGGACCCAAGCACACCCCTCCGGAGGCTACCGGATACCAGCAGTTGGTTTACTATCTGGACTCTGTGTGACTTTATTCAAAACAGTGAGTACACCGGTATCATCCGGTCCATCCCCGCAGACTGCGCCCGATCACTCTATCTTACCGACACCTGGGCCCCAGGACAACACCTCCCCTACCCGTGGCGGTGATACCATCCTACTGCCCCGCTCCATCAGCCCCGGGCACCCCATACCAAGGCAGTGGCGGTGTCACCAACAATCACAGCAACCCATGGGTGGCGTCATTGACAAACTCTCCCCTGTAAATAACCCCCCTTTTCACTTGCGGGCAACGGACGGGTACTCAGGCCCGGGTGTGGCTTTACCCCGAGCCACTGCCACGACCCCGGATCCGAGCGTCTTGAGCAGCTCCCCTGCCGTGGTCTGTCCCCCGCCCGCAACATATGCGCATATTTCAGACGCGCGTATATTTGAACAGTGAGGCTGGTGACAGGACTAAGGCGGAGGATCTCCTCAGCCCCGCACTGACACAGCGGCCGACATCACTCTGACAACGGGACAGCAGAGAAAAAGAGGATGCGCAGGGCTGCAGAGAAGAGTTAAGCGCTCAGGAGGAGCCGAATAAAAAAAAAATCTCACCTCTCCTCCTCTGTTCCCGCAGTGCCTCCAGCTGCTTCTTGCAGACCGCAAAACGCATAGACCCCTCGGTGATCCCGTCCACTGCATGGAGCCACCGCTTTAAGCTGCCTTCATGGCTTTACTGCAGTTAAATGCTTTACGGCACCGCAAAGCATTTAACTGCAGTAAAGCCACAATGGCATCTTGCAGCGGTGGTTCCGTGCACCGGACGAGATCATGGAGGGGTCTATGAGCCTGCGGACTGGTAAGGTAAGGATGTAGCACCTCTGAGACCCTCAGGGACCAAAAGGGAACTACATCCTCTTGGGGATGCAGGACCTACCCCCTAGGACCTGGAGTACCAATGCCGATTCTGTGGCGCCCTGGACTAGCCAGGTCATCACAGGTACTACAACATGCACCCCCACCCCGAGATAGGCACATCAACCAGACACAAAATCCTTGTTGCCTCCCTCCAGGGGCTGATGTCCACACCAGGTGGGGTGGAGCCAGGCGGTTGGCCCCACCCACTGAGGAGTTCACAGTCCTGGAGGCGGGAAAAGGAAGTCAGTCAGAAGTGAGTAGGAGTCAGGAGAGGAGTGAAGTTCGGGAAGTGGAAGAGTGAGGAGTAAAGTGGTAGTAGAGGAGCAAACTGACTGTGTCCGGGTACGTGGCCCGGGCACCGAAAGCAAGGTTGGCAGACGGTGGTGGCCGTCTGCAGGAGACTAACAATTCAAATAGTTTCAGGATAGTCAAAAGTACATATAAAGTGAAAAAAAACAATCCCTTTAAAAATTCTATTTTATTAAATACGTCTTAAAATTTCCCAAGTGATTCACCTGTACAGAAATTATCAAGGGTAGTGTAAATATACACCAAGGATGCCACCCTTATTCAGAAGAATACAATCAAGAGCAACAAAATAGGAGTATGGGGTCCCAAATGGGATTAATTTGACTCTATTATGGACCTACCACCTCACTCCTTCCTACCGACGAAGGTAATACCGCCTTAACGTAACTGGGCGCCCCCGTTCCTCGGTGGCTATCCCTCACTTACCCTAATAATTTCCCTACCATATGAGGAAAAAATGAGAGTGCCTATGCAAATTACTAATAATTATTGGTTGGCCTTATTAACCCTCAATGAGAGGGCAATGGTTAAATTATAATACCCTGTTTAATATGCTCCAATTCAGCTGGTCATTGATTTATAAACAGGGATGTTACAATACCCCATTACTCATATCCATTTAATATGCTCCAATTCAGCTGGTCATTTATTTATATACAGAGATAACAATTCCAGGAACCAAACCAATCCAAACAGATATGCTTAGCTTGCATTCAGCAATGGTTAGGATATTATAACACCCTGCCTAATATGCTCCAATTCAACTGGTCATTAATTCATATACAGGGACAACAGATACTACAATACCCTGTTACTCATGTCCATCTAATATGCTCAAATTCAACTGGTCATTATTTTATATACAGGGATAACAGATCCATAAACCAGACCAACCTAAATGATATATTCAACTTGCATTCAGCAAATCCCAACCTCTGGAATAATACCAGTATATACACTCATTATAAATGAATAAATATCATTTTATAAAGTTGAAATATTAACTTCCCTTTTTGAAGTGCATCTGCACTGCCTCGACGCGTTTCTCCGCCCTCTAATTCGGTTCATCAGGAGGTCCAGGGAGAAAGGGAACCATTCAAAAGTGATACATGTCTCCTTATGGCAGCCATAAGGAGACATGTATGAAGGAAGGAGTGAGGTGGTAGGTCCATAATATTGTCAAATTAATCCCATTTGGGACCCCATACTCCTATTTTGTTGCTCTTGTTTGTATTCTGTTTGTAATTTCTGTACAGGTGAATCACTTGGGAAATTTTAAGACGTATTTAATAAAATAGAATTTTTAAAGGGATTGGTTTCTTTTTCACTTTATATGTACCGTCTGCAGGAGAGCAGATCAACACGGAACCGTAGGACCGGGGACGGGCGGTGGCCCGCTGGTACCGAACCGGGGAGCAAAGTGAAGCCAGCACAAACCGGCAGGGCCTGCGGACCCCGACCAGGCTTGGAGTCACCGTTAAATAGGTCAAATCCATCAGTGACCGGAACCCCATGGGTTTCTTAACAGCTAAGACCCGATTGAAGGCAACCGTCCAACCAGCAAAAGGAAATACAGCTACCGCCACAGCTAGAGTTCCAAGCGCCAGAGCCTGCGGGCAAAAGGGCTCCTCCAGCACATATACATGCTGGGGAGCGGGTTACCGGTGGGAAGCCATCAGGAACGAACATACTCAAAGGTGCAGGGAAAGGCAGCCACCACCAACCGTCCGGGAGAAACCACAGCAGCCGGCTGCGGGACCCGTCCATCCAGCCGTTTGGTTTACCAGAGATTTTGCATTCATTTGTGGCTGAGTGAGTACTACCGTGCCATCCGGCACCACGCTGCGCAGTCCAAGCGACCCTGCACCTTGCCAACCCTGCCTCCCCGTCATCTCACCGGGCCCCGGGACCACTAACCCCTACCCACGGAGGGGAAAACAACATCCCGGCTGCTCCCTGCCATCGCTCCCGGGATCCCCGTCACCAGCAGCGGTGGTGCCCAACCTCACCACGACCCGTGGGTGGCGTCACGGACCAAATCCCATACCAAACTACCCCTTTCACTCACAGGCGAGGAGCGCCGCTCGAGTCCCCGGATCCAGCCCACCGCTCGAGCCACCGAGCAGCAGCAGCAGGAGCGCCGGACCCGAGCGTGGTGAGCGCAGCGCCCCGCCGCCTGTGAAAACTTGGCGTCACGAACAGGATCTTACCATTCTACCGGCTAGTAGAAGTGCCCCTTGTGTCCCGCCGATGGTGTCCGGCCGAAAAATTTCAGAATCCGCCATCATGGGCGCGAAGATTTTCCCGCTCGAGCGTCTTCTCGAGCAGTGGAGGCGCGAAAGCCGAAGCCCCGCCCCTGAAGAGGAGGTGCTGAGAAAAGACCAAGGGGGGCGGAAACAAGATGTCTGCGCCCAACGAAGCTGCTGGAAGAGCGGCGGTGGCAGCCGCAGCGGCGCCTGTGAATGAGTATGGGCCAGGCCGTGCTCCGGCCGCACAAGCAGGGGAGGCCGCGGCCCCCGCCATTGATCAGGTGATGCCGTTCTCCTTGCCCTATTTGCCCGGAGCTACCTGGCTGCCGCAGTATGACGGGAAACCTGACGCTTTACAGGTCTTCCGGAAAAAGCTTAACCCGGTCTTAGAACTGTATCCCCTGACCGATAAGCAACGTGCAGCGGTAGTGTTGGGGCAGCTAACCGGCGCGGCTGAGCAGGAGACGGAGACCTGGACCGAGGGGACCGGGCCTCCGTGGCCACTATCTTTGAAAAGCTACAGATTGCCTTCGAGACCCGCACCGAAGCCGAGCTGCGGATGCAGTTTTATCAATGTCGACAGCGGCCTGCAGATAGTATCAGAGACTATGCCTTGCGCCTGCAAACTGCTCTCCGTACACTGAAGCGGGTGGATACCATTAATGATGTGGACAGCAACAAAATGTTAGTTGAGCAGTTCGTGCAGGGGATGGGATCCCCGGAGGACCGCAAGCAGCTCCGGCTGTGTGCCCTAGAACACCCTAATGTGGACTTTGCCGTGCTGAAAGAACGGGCCATCAAAGCTCTGCAGCCCCCAGCATCCGACGTCCCTGAAGTTGCCCCATGGCCAGCTGAGACGGCTCCCATCGTGGTAGCCCCTTCTCTCCCCGCTCCCTCGGCGCCTGCAGCCCCTGGCGGGATGATGGAGGAGTTGGCTGCACAGGTCCGTCGCATGGATGAAGACTTCGCCAAGATCCTTGCCGCAATCCAGCCTTCGACGAGACCCAAGCCCCCGGGGAGGATGCAGCTCGCCGACAGCCCGGAGGACGTCCCCTGGATGCAGCGGAGAAGGGCCAATGACTCACGGTATGGACCTCCAATTTGTTACAGGTACACTTGACCCAAGTGGGGTACAAACAAGTGGCCATGACCGTGGGACGGGCTGAACTGCAGCACCAGGGAATGATTGTGATAATGAATGAACCCAGCGACCATAACCCGAAGGTAGTGCTAGGGACTAATGTGATGGAGCACTGTATGAGTGAGGTGTTGACCCTACTGCAGCAGCTGGCCGCCACAGCAGCAGGAGGCCGACAAAGGGCTGTGCAGCGTGAGATCCGGGCCTTGATGTATCGGCAGCAAGTGAATTCAACAGGAGGGGAGATTGGGGGAGTGAGAGTGATGGATGCGGCCCCTTTGATTGTGCCTCCCAGGAGTGAGATGATGATTTGGTGCAGGGCAGCGGTAGGTCCCCAGGGACGGGATTACCCGGCCATGGTAGAGCCCATGTCCTCCGAACACTGGCCCACAGTAATGACCGCCCGAGGGGTGGTAGACGTCATGAAAGGGAGAGTGCCCGTAAGGGTGTTAAACTGCGGGGAGGAGGAGGTTAGGCTTCCCCAATACGCTACCCTCGCCAAGCTGCTTACTCTAGACCCCCACACCATCCAGGAGGCCGTTCCCCCTACCTCACCGACTCCTGCCAGTCACCACCTATTCCCGGAGCGGTTAGATGAGTGGTGACAAGAGTTACATGTAGGCACTGATGATACCCCCACACATCACAAAGAAGGGGTATACAGGGTGGTACAGGAGTACGAGCAGGTTTTCAGCAAATATTCCCTAGATTTTGGGCAGATTAAAGGGGTCCAACACCACATCCCCACCGGCGAGCATCCCCCCATTAAAGAGAGATACAGACCTATCCCCCCTGCACACTACCAATGCGCCAAAGACATGTTGAGGAAATGAAGGAGGCGGGGGTTATTCGGGATAGCTGCAGTCCCTGGGCCGCCCCGCTGGTGCTGGTAAAGAAGAAGGATGGCACCATGAGGATGTGTGTGGATTACCGGAAGATTAACCAGATAACACATAAAGATGCCTATCCTCTGCCCCGTATTGAAGAGTCCCTGGCCGCGCTGATAACCGCTAACTACTCCTCTACCCTTGACCTCACCAGTGGGTACTGGCAGGTGGCCGTGGAGCCTGAAGACCGTGAGAAAACCGCCTTCGCTACACCCATGGGACTCTGTGAGTTCAACAGCATGCCGTTTGGGCTGTGCAATGCCCCTGGAACCTTCCAACGGCTGATGGAATGCTGTCTGGGACATCTGAATTTTGAGACCGTCTTGCTGTACCTGGACGATGTAATTGTATACTCACAGACATATGAAGCCCACCTGGAGCACCTGGCGGAGGTGTTTGCGTCCCTTGCCAAGTACGGGATGAAACTGAAGCCCTCCAAGTGCCATCTATTGAAGCCCAAGGTGCAGTACCTCGGACATGTGGTGGGCGCGGAAGGCGTCATCCCAGATCCCGAAAAGATCACTGCCATTCAGGAGTGGCCGAGGCCGACCACGGTGAGGGAGGCGAGACAGTTCCTGGGTCTGGTGGGCTACTACCGCTGCTTCATTAAGGGATACACGAAGATGGCCACCCCCATGCAAGACCTCCTCGTGGGACAGACCAAGGGTGGCAGGTCCCCTGAAACCCCATTGGCGTGGTAAGAAAAGCATGAAGAGTCCTTCCGCCAGCTGAAGACGGCCTTGACCGGGGAAGAAATCCTGGCGTACCCCGACTACAGTCTCCCATTCATCCTCTACACCGATGCCAGTAATGTAGGCTTGGGAGCAGTCCTATCCCAGATCCAGGACAGAAGAGAGAAGGTGATCGCTTATGCTAGCTGGAAACTCCGACCTACGGAAAGGAATCCTGAGAACTACAGCTCTTTCAAGCTTGAGCTCTTAGCACTGGTGTGGGCCATCACCGAGCGATTCCACCATTACCTAGCGGCAGCCAAGTTCATTGCTTATATGGACAATAACCCGCTAACCCATCTGGATACAGCTAAGCTGGGTGCATTGGAGCAGCGGTGGGTGGCCAGGTTGGCCAATTATGACTTCACCATCAACTACCGAGCCAGCCGTAAAAATGCTAATGCAGACGCACTCTCTCGGATGCCCCACCTGTTGGGAGAAGGGCCGGATGATGATGACCTCGAAGAAATCAAGGTGCCTGCGTTCCACCGGCCGCCAGCCGAGAAGTTGCATGTCCATCAACAACAAGTGAACTTAGATCCGCTGCCCAGCCAGGGGTGGCAAGAAGCCCAGGACCAGGCACCTGCTGTCCGCTTGGTCAAGACCCTGGTGGAACAAGGCTCTGCCGGAATAGACCCTGCCGCCCCCGCCGAGGCCCAACGACTGTGGAGGGAACGAGCCCGGCTGTACCTGCACCAGGGGAAGCTGTATCGGGAATTGATCAACCCGAAGACCCACGAGAAGGTTTGCCAGCTGGTGATTCCCCAGACTAACGTGCCCACTGTCCTGCGGGCATACCATGACGGTGCCGTGCACTTTAGGTGGAAGAAGCTGGAGATGCTGTTGAGGGAGCGATTCTATTGGAGTGGGATGCAGGAGTCTGTGGAGGCCTGGTGCCGAGAATGTGGTCCCTGTGCACTGAGGAGAAGGGACGAGGCCAGCCAGAAGGTCCCTCTGCGCCCAATCATTACGCATCAGCCGCTGGAGCTGGTCGCCCTCGACCACGTGAAGCTCACCCCTAGCCGAAGTGGGTGCACCTACGCTCTGACCATTGTAGACCACTATTCAAGATTCATGGTGGTTGTCCCAGTCAAGGACCTGACCAGCCGCACCGCCACTAGAGCATTCCAGGCCTATTTCTGTCGACCGCACGGGTACCCGGAGAGGGTGCTTACCGACCGGGGCCCGGCTTTCGAAGCAGAGGTGTTTCAAGAATTCTGCCAGTTGTACGGCTGCAAGAAAATTCAGACCACATCTTACCATGCCCAGACCAATGGCATGTGTGAGAAGATGAACCATCGGGTCCTGGGTCTCCTCAAGACATTACCGCTAGAGGAACGGAACCTGTGGCCAGAAAAGCTACCTGACCTGGTCGATATGTACAATAACATCCCTTCCAGCTCTACCAAATGTACAGCGGCGTACCTGATGAGAGCTCGGCCCGGTCGGCTGCCAGTAGACCTAGAGATGGGTTTGGAAGCCCCAGAAGCCCTCCCTTCGACTGCTAGATGGGACACTCGGCGAAGGGCACAGTACCGACAGGTCCAAGAATACGTAGAAACGAACTTGAGTCAGAGTCGAGGACAGCAGGAGCAGTGCTTCAACAGGAAGGCTCCTGCAGGTCCCTTTCAGCCTGGGGATGTAGTACTGAAGCGAAAGAGAAGAACCCATAAGCTGGATGATCAATGGGAGAAGACCCCGTATGTCATACAATCCACTGAATGGGAGAATGGGAAGGCCTACCAGATCAGTCGTGACCAGGGGAAGACTTTGACCATGGTTTCCAGGGACCACCTGAAGAGGTGTCCACCGCCATTGAGGGTGGCAACTGAAACTCCGGTCCCCAGACCGGCTGGGGAGAAAGAGAAAGAGGTAATCCACACCATGATGGGCGATTTCCCGGCAGACTGGCCTACGCAGAACGGCGCAGTGATTCTTCCAGTAATACTGTTCCCACAACCCGTAGAGGAAAAAGAGATGGAAGTAGCCGACAATGAGCCAGTGCCCAGGGATGCTCCTCTACCCAGTTCCCCTATGTCTCCGCCTGCCCCACACGATAGACGGGAAGAGGAACCAGTTGTTTCCTCTGCCCCACTGCCTGTCACCACTGACATTGGTCCCCAAAGGTCCACACGTCCCAACCTAGGTCGACCCCCGCTTAGGTACAGGGAAACTACCATTTAGGGACATTATGCGTTGAGTGTGTAAATAAGAGAACAAATGAAAGGAATCAACCGAAGTTTTTACCTGATTGGCACTGTGATTGATCCGGCCGTTGCCGGCATGTAGTCCCCGTAGGGACCCTTTGTACCTTTGCATAAGAAACTGCTTATGGACATGCCTGAGAACTTGCAGGGCACCCACAAACTGGTGGAAATGTAAATATTTTGGGCATATTTCCATTGCCGCTTCCGGAGAGGCTGATTTGGAAGATGGGCCTGGAGGAAAGAGATGGCCCAGGCCCGCCACTACCGCAACCGGTGGCGATCCTCCGGGGGTCAGGGGTCCCCCATGGACGTGGGGTCCCCTGAAGTGACAGTCGGGTGCGAGACACCGTACCCGTTCCCGCTCGGGCAGCCTGGATCTGGACTGGGGTCAAGGGGTGCTGCCCACTTCTTAGGGGCAGCATCAGGGCCAGGTTGTTTGGGTGGGAGAGTGGAAGCCGACCGTTATTAATAAAAATGTGTTTGTAACGTTAAAGTACCGTGCCTCCTGTTAAGGGAAGATTTGTAAATATGCTTTGTTGAATGTTTTCACATGTTTTCTACCTTTTGCAGTTGAAAAATAAAACCGGTGATGGACCGGCAGCCTACGGACGGTCTGCATTTAACCAAGGGGGAATGTGGTGCCCTGGACTAGCCAGGTCGTCACAGGTACTACAACATGCACCCCCACCCCGAGATAGGCACATCAGCCAGACACAAAATTCTTGTTGCCTCCCCCCAGGGGCTGATGTCCACACCAGGTGGGGTGGAGCCAGGCGGTTGGCCACACCCACTAAGGAGTTCACAGTCCTGGAGGCGGGAAAAGGAAGTCAGTTAGAAGTGAGTAGGAGTCAGGAGAGGAGTGAAGTTAGGGAAGTGGAAGAGTGAGGAGTAAAGTGGTAGTAGAGGAGCAAACTGACAGTGTCCGGGTACGTGGCCCGGGCACCGAGAGCAAGGTTGGCAGACGGTGGTGGCCGTCTGCAGGAGAGGCAGATCAACGCGGAACCGTAGGACCGGGGACGGGCGGTGGGAGCAAAGTGAAGCCAGCACAAACCGGCAGGGCCTGCGGACCCAAACCAGGCTTGGAGTCGCCGTTAAATAGGTCAAATCCGTCAGTGACCGGAACCCCAGAGGTTTGCCAACAGCCAAGACCCGATTGAAGGCAACGGTCCAACCAGCAAAAGGAAATACAGCTACCGCCACAGCTAGAGTTCCAAGGGCCAGAGCCTGCGGGCAAAAGGGCTCCTCCAGCACATATACACGCTGGGGAGCGGGTTACCAGTGGGAAGCCATCAGGACCGAACATACACAAAGGTGCAGGGAAAGGCAGCCACCACCAACCGTCCGGGAGAAACCACAGCAGCCGGCTGCGGGACCCGTCCATCTAGCCGTTTGGTTTACCAGAGACTTTGCATCCATTTGTGGCTGAGTGAGTACTACCGTGCCATCCGGCACCGCACCGCACAGTCCAAGCGACCCTGCACCTTGCCAACCCTGCCTCCCCGTCATCTCACCGAGCCCCGGGACCGCTAACCCCTACCCACGGAGGAGAAAACAACATCCCGTCTGCTCCCTGCCATCGCTCCCGGGATCCCCGTCACCAGCAGCGGTGGTGCCCAACCTCACCACGACCCGTGGGTGGCGTCACGGACCAAATCCCCAAACCAAACTACCCCTTTCACTCACGGGCGAGGAGCGCCGCTCGAGTCCCCGGATCCGGCCCACCGCTCGAGTCACTGAGCAGCAGCAGCAGCGCCGGACCCGAGTGTGGTGAGCGCAGTGCCCCGCCGCCCGCGACAACTCCATCAAAAGACAACCAAAATCCTAGTTCTCCACTCCACACTAGGCACAGAGGGTTAACCATGTAAGGGGACGGTCGCCATGGGAACGAATCCCTGGGTATAGCCAGCCTGGGAGGGGTCAGTCAGTTGGTAGTGAGTAGTGAGTCGAGTGGCACATAAGAAAGGTGTACGGACGTGCCTGAGCTGGGTCCGTGTAACGGTGTCCCTGGGGGCACAGGAGAGAGGTCGCCAGGACGGGTACCAGAGATACCGCTGGGACCGGAGCATGCACGGGGCACAGGGCCCTAGGTTAAGTGCAAGTTTTAGACTGTTTAACAACTACCTGCCCGGTGAGGACATCTTCATGGACTTCAACAGGAAGGCTTCTGCAGGTCCCTTTCAGCCTGGGGATGTAGTACTGAAGCGAAAGAGAAGAACCCATAAGCTGGATGATCAATGGGAGAAGACCCCATATGTCATACAATCCACTGAATGGGAGAATGGGAAGGCCTACCAGATCAGTCATGACCAGGGGAAGACTTTGGCATGGTTTCCAGGGACCACCTGAAGAGGTGCCCACCGCCATTGAGGGTGGCAACTGAAGCTCTGGTCCCCAGACCGGCTGGGGAGAAAGAGAAAGGGGTAATCCACACCATGATGGGCGATTTCCCGGCAGATTTGCCTACGCAGAACGGTGCAGTGATTCTTCCAGTGATACTGTTCCCACAACCCGTAGAGGAAAAAGAGATGGAAGTAGCCGACAATGAGCCAGTGCCCAGGGATGCGCCTGTACCCAGTTCCCCTATGTCTCCGCCTGCCCCACACGATAGACGGTAAGAGGAACCGAGCAGCAGCAGCGCCGGACCCGAGTGTCGTGAGCGCAGTGCCCCGCCGCCCGCGACAACTCTATCAAAACACGACCAAAATCCTAGTTCTCCACTCCACACTGGGCACAGAGGGTTAACCATGTAAGGGGACGGTCGCCATGGGAACGAATCCCTGGGTATAGCCAGCCTGGTGGGAGGGGTCAGTCAGTTGGTAATGAGTCTAGTGGCACATAAGAGAGGTGTACGGACGTGCATGAGCTGGGTCCGTGTAACGGTGTCCCTGGGGGCACAGGAGAGAGGTCGCCAGGACGGGTACCAGAGATACCGCTGGGACCGGAGCATGCACGGGGCACAGGGCCCTAGGTTAAGCGCAAGTTTTAGACTGTTTGACAACTACCTGCCCGGTGAGGACATCTTGACGGACTTCAACGAACTAAATAATCCGGGGGCATCAGCAGTAAACTAGAATCGGGGTTCAGACACTTACCTCCCCGCAGGGTCTGCACTGCCTGCTGTACGGAGAAGGAGACTGTACCCCAAAGGGACAGTCGGGATCCCCACATGCTCCACGCTACTGGGACTCAACTGAGAGTGCCGGGAACAGAGCAACCTGGGTCATTACATTGGCACTGGTCCTCCAAGGGACCTGAACCAGCAACCCCTGGGTCCACAGTAAGTAGACGGGTAAAAGGTGAACCCCGGCACACTGTGTAGTTCCCCAAAAAAACGGACACAAGTTCAAATCTTTTGATGTATTCTTTCTTTATTGTGGACAAGTGAAAAAGACGTGCTGTACAATGGTAGTAGAGTAGTACAGTAAGTAGAGACTGTTAAAAACAACCTGGTGTGGTCTCCGTTATTGCGCCCTTTACATCTCCCAGGCACAGCCTTACCTGCGGAGGGCCTACCATCACAGCTGCTACTACCACCAGTCCTTGGAGTACCCACATTCAGCAGCGGCGGTTCTCCATCCTTAACCGCAACCCGCAGGTGGCATCACATGACAAAAACTCTTAACTCCCCTGTAAATACCCCCCATTACAAAAGAGGCCCAGGGCACAGAACCGTGCAACGGCCACCAGAGTGACATTCCCATTAGTTACTGCCCAGGATTGAGTACCCCATATCCCTGGGCGCTACCAGGACACCGCAGGAACGGAGGAAAGGTGAGAATAACTTTTGTGTGTGTGTATGTAGACAACGGCATAATAGGGGAAAAGAAGGGGACCGGAATGAGGACATTACTAAAGGATGGGGCCCATTGTTACACTGCACAAGGATGGCGTGCTCGTTGCTGCACGGCCCAAGGATGGGGGGGATGTTGTTGCGCAGCCCAAGGATGGGGGGACCCGTTGCTGCGCGGCCCAAGGATGGGGGGGCCCATTGCTGCATGACACAAAGATGGGGGCATTACATTTTATTGGGATCTATTTTCATTTTTGAAACTCACCAGTAGCTGCTGCATTTCCCAGCCAATAAGTTTTCAGTTTTTTGTGGTTAAATTAGGGACCTTGGCTTAAATTTGAGTATATACAGTAATTTTGAGATGAGGGGCTTTGGTGAGGGAGGAGCGGTATTACTTTACACATTATGGGGCAGTGGGGACTTTATGGGGAAATGAGGATCATTATGAGGCAATTAGGAAGGGAATTGTGAAAGGTAGAATGAAGAGCAGGGGGGGGGGATTCATGCAGAGAGATATTATAGAAAGGGCAAGTTTTGGGGGTACATTATGGAAAGGGGCACTTTGTGGGCCTATTTTGGAAAGGAGCAGTGTGGGGGGAATATTTTGTGCAGGAAGCAATTAACAACCCTTTTTGATTCCACTTGATCCCCCAGATATTATTAAATAAAAGAGGCCAGGATGAGGGACATACATTATTGGTTTATGGTGGCAAGTGGAGATAATTACTGTAGTGGCAAATTAGGGGACATTATTACTGATGAAATATAGGTTAATTTTGCAGATACTGGCTTCCATGGGGGAACAAAAGTCTGATGTAGTGTAGAAATTGGGGAAAAAGTGTGGTATGTGCTCTGGGAGTGATCGGCTGTAGGTGACTGTGTTATTTTCTGCAGAGTCGCATCATAGCAGGAAGAAGTGATGGCGGTCAGTGCCGGATGAAGAGAAAATGCAAAGATGAATAACTTCAGCTAGATATGTGATGCCCTGGCCTATCAGGTCATCACAGGGTATTGTGCAATCTGCCCTTCTCTGCAATATCCACCTCCTCTTTGGTTACGGGTCCCTAACCAAATGGTGTTGCCAAAGACCAGCTAATCAAAAGCCTAGGAACACTCTGCACCACACCCACCAGACACACCAGTGGACGGACTGAGTGGAATATGGTCGCCCACTTGGGGGGTTGGTAAGGGGGCGGGTCAGAAATGTCAGGAGCAGTTCAGTTGGTGTCAGATGGAGAGTAGTGTTGGAGGTGAAGGAGAGAGGAGGTCAGGAGCGGGGCTCCTTGGAACTACTAGGTAGCAGACGTTGGTCTGGGCCTGGTAGGAGCTGTAACCCCAGTTGCAGGGGATCGTGACAAGGGGCACTGCATTGTCGTGGAGGACAGCCGGCAGCCTTGTACCATCACCGGGATGGGACAAGGGCACGACGGGGTACGTGAACCCTAGGTCAGGGAGTAGCTTCAGGCAACCTGACAATTTACCCAACGAGAACGGAGCCTTCAAGATCCGCTCTCCAACCGCTCCAAAATCGGGGTACTAGCACAATAGCACAACGAGAGTGATAGGACTTTCCACAAATACGGTCCAAGAAATCCCAAGCGTGAACCCTGAGATCAAGCTCCATTAGTTAGCCATACTGGAGAGCGGGACCCAACTATTTTCAGGCTACAGGAACCAACCAGAGAGAAACAAGGGGCCAAGGGAAAGGTCACAGATCAACAGGCAACACCAACGGAAACGGGACCCAGGCGTGCTCCCCCTCAGCGGCAGCGATGTCCAGAACTTTGGTTTACTACAGTTGTTGGTGTCAGCATTATTAGACTGAGTGAGTACGCAAGTGACCCTTACCCAGTTCTTTTTTTGTAAAAAAATATTTGCTGGTATGCATCTCTGAGGCGAGGAGCGGGGGCGGGGGGGTTTGGGGGTGCTGTCAGGTGCGCTGCCGGCCGGCATTGAGTAGCGGGGCTGCGGCGGGGTGTACCAGTGCCAGTGGAGAGAGTGGACGATCATGTGAGCACAAGTATGAGATTTGTACACTTCTGGCCACATTCTGATTTGATGTGTCCAGCCTCAGTCAATTCAATTTCATTGAGCATGTCTGTTCAGCACGTGACCACATCTATGTAAATCGCATACTTGCAGCTTCATAACCTCCCACTCTCACCGCCAGCACCAGAGAATCCTGACAGCGGGCAGTGTGCACACTGTGAGAATTCAGAAGGCTGCAGTCACAGAGTGACACGGAGTGACTGCAGACTCATCACAAATTTGTACAACCCCTTTAATGCTCCTAACAACATAAATAAAAACATAGTAACCCTTGCCTTGTCAGACGGCACAAGACTTTATTAAAGAGATTGTCCACTACTTTAACATTAATGACCTTTCCTTAGGATAGGTCACCAATGTCTGACTGGTCGGGGTCCGGCACCTGGCAACCCCGCCAATTTCCTACACTAGGTGCCGGTGGTGGCAGATGGCCGGAAGTGCTCAGTTCTGGATCTGCTCCGTCTTCTGATAGTGGCAGCAGTCATCTATTAAAATCAATGAGGTGGATGTGCAGTACCTGGCCGCGGACACCATCAGAGGACGGAGCAGATCCAGAAATAAGCATTTCCGGACACCTGCACCATAATCAGCTGATCAGTGGGGGTCCCATTGCGCTCACATCAGAAGCAATGCGCAAGTGGGACCAAGGCTTAATGATAAGACACAGTCAGTATCACAAATAAACATTTACTTTCAGGTACCTTATAGATGATGTTGTCTCTAGTCATTTCTTTCTATTCTTCATCTTGTCCTGACGCCATGATGACTTTTCACATTCACATCTTGTCTCTGCAGATTTCCATCTTCTCCGGTCTTCTGTAACACATCCCGATACAATGCCCCTAAAATAGCAGAATGATTATAATACTTCTACTTAAAAATATCTGCCCTACCCAGTGCCCCAGAATAAATAATGGCCCCAGTATTCTCTGCACAAAATATGACCCATACTGTCCTTCTTATGGTACATGCCCTCCATATTCCCTCTTTCCAAACAGAGCCTACTGTTTACAGTGTCCTTTACACTGTGTCCCCTTATACTGCACCGTCTTTATACTGTGCCTTCATCACACTCCTCCTCCTTGCTATAACCTCACACTGTCCTCCCATTCTGCCCCTTCTCCATACCACCCCCTACACTACCCAGTCTTTATTCTGTGCCCTTCACATTCTTCTCATCCCTTCCTGTCTCCTCACTACCTCTTGTGTGTCCATATACTTTTCCACCTCACTCCCCATCCTACCCACTTGCTCCTCATACCATGTCACTCTTTATTCTGTGACTGAATAGGATAACTGAAGTGAGCACTAATATATATATTATGAGTGCAAGCCAAAAATTACATACTATATACGGATAAGGCTGCACATCAAACTTAGATAATAGTATAATGCCTCAAGCATATGGACAAATATTGGAATATACAATGAAAAATGCTACTTGCTAATTTGAACATGTGAATAATGAATTGCATACTCTTTATTCTGTGTCCTCAAAATTTCTTTCCAGTTCGCTCCAGATCCTCTCTGTCCCCAAGCATGAAACCTCATCCTCTCTGTCCCCATGCATCACCCCTTATCTTCTCTGTCCCCATGCATGAAACCTCATCCTCTCTCTTCCCATGCATCACCCCTCATCCTCTGTCCCCATGCATGAAACCTCATCCTCTCTCTCCCCATACATCACCCCTCATCCTCTCTCCCCATGCATGAAACCTCATCCTCTCTGTCCCCATGCATCACCCCTTATCCTCTCTGTCCCCATGCGTGAAACCTCATCCTCTCTCTTCCCATGCATCACCCCTCATCCTCTGTCCCCATGCATGAAACCTCATCCTCTCTCTCCCCATACATGAAACCTCATCCTCTCTCTCCCCATACATCACCTCTCATCATTTCTCTCCCCATGCATGAAACCTCATCCTCTCTCTCTCCATGCATCACCCCTCATCCTCTGTCCCCATGCATGAAACCTCATCCTCTCTCTCCCCATGCATCACCCCTCATCCTCTGTCCCCATGCATGAAACCTCATCCTCTCTCTCCCCATACATCACCCCTCATCCTCTCTCCCCATGCATGAAACCTCATCCTCTCTCTCCCCATACATCACCCCTCATCCTCTCTCCCCATGCATGAAACCTCATCCTCTCTCTCCCCATACATCACCCCTCATCATTTCTCTCTCCACGCATGAAACCTCATCCTCTCTCTCCCCATACTCTGTCCACAGATAGTTCCTTCCCACATCCATACTGTGTATATACATATTGCCCCCTCCCCACCCATGTCCCCCCCATAGTGTGTGCACAGATGGTTCCCTCCCTCACCCTCTGTCCCCCCCATAGTGTGTCCACAAATAGTCCCCCCCTTTCTCCCCCATACTGTTTCATAAATACTCCCCTCTTACCCCATAATGTTCCTCTATCCGTGTCTTCTTCAGCTCCACAATGGAGCACTTCTCAGCATTTCTCTGCCGCCTCTGCGCTGCGGCGCTGGCTTCCAGGTCAACAGTCTGATCAGCTGACCTGATCACATGACAGCCGTCATTCTGACCCGGAAGTCAGCGCCAGCGTCACCGCTTCAATTGTCCTCGCGTCTGACAGATACTAGGACAATTGAACAGTGGGAGCCGCGCGCTGCACTTTCTATGAGTGCGGCTGTCAGTGTGACAGCTGCGCTCAGAGAATAGCGGCTCCCACCCGGCAGACTTCCACACCGCCGCATCAGGCAGTCCGACAACGCCCCCTGGAGACGCCTCTGGCTTGTGCCTTCACTCCACATGGCTAATTTGTATAGTTTACAAATTAGCCATGTGGACAGAGCCAGAGGCGCTGTTCAGATTTTCCGGTACACCGTACTGGCGCGTACCGCCGCAAAAAAAGCACTGCCCTTACCTCGCCAATGGCATCTCCCTGTCACCATCACCGAGTCCCTGGCCATTCCCCCTACCCGTGGGGGGGTTAAACACCTGGCTGTCCACTCCATTGCCACCGGGTACTCCCAGCCGCAGCAGTGGTACTCCACCTTACCACACACCACGGGTGGCGTCACGAACTATTCCATACATTACCCCCTGTAAATATCCCCCTTTTTCTATTTGAGTGGCCACGAGACCCCCCCGGGTCCGGACGCCCTTCATGCCACCGCGGATCCGGATCCGAGCAGCTCGGCTGTTGATACGGGGGCAGCACACCTCACAAAAACCTGGCGTCACGAACAGAATACGAGCAGGACCCACTTACCTGGGTGATGTGCGCCTTGAAGACCGAAAACCACGAGTCAAAATCCCGTTCCCGCCAATTCCGCAAATCTTCCGCCATCTTTTCACGCCAAAACCGCCATCTTCCCCGCAAAAGCGCACAAAACAGAAGCCCCGCCCTTCCTCCTGAGTAGAGATGAGCGAACTGGTCCCGGTTCGGCTCGAGGCCGGTTCGCCGAACGGGGGTCCCGTTCGAGTTCGGTTCGTCGAACGTTCGACGAACCGAACTCGAACGTATAGGCTAGAATGGGAGGCAATCACAAACACATAAAAATGCATGATAAATGTACACAAACAGTTAATAAACATTGCCATAACACTTACCGGTCCTCGCGATCCCTTCTGCACTCCTGCCGCTATTCCATCCGATGAATGCTGAATCCTCCCGGTGACCTGCACTGCCAGCAGAGATGCAGGACCTATCGTGACGTCAAAATAGCCATGTGACCAGTCATGTGGCTATTATCTCATTGGCTACAGACTGGTCACATGACTATGACACGTCATGTAGGACCTGCGAGTGCATCTCTCCGGTACACGGTGCACATATGTGTATCGCCGTGTACCAGCGACATGCTCTAGCACACGGTCGACTCCCCGTTCCGTTAGGGACCAGCTGACACAGCCGGTCATTAACGGAGATCACCGTTGCCATAGCAACGCAGTTAGCGGTGACGTCACCGCTAACCGCGGCTCCGAGAGCACCGTTGCTATGGTAACGCGTCTGTCAGCGTTACCGCTAGCAGCCAGCAGTGATCACTCACGGAGTGAAGGCTGCACGCTGCTGCACGATTGTAGTGAGCATTGTAGTGAGGATGGAGGTTCCCCAGCCCCAAGTGATGAGCTGGTGAATCTCATCCTTCCTCAATACAATCGTCACTACTACTACACTAGTGATGATTGTAGTGAGGATGGAGGTTCCCCAGCCCCAAGTGATGAGCTGGTGAATCTCATCCTCACTACAATCGTCACTACTACTACACTAGAAAGAAAGAAGACAGAAGAGCAGGATCGTGGAGGGCTGACAGGGGGTAATAAAGATGGAGTCTCTAATGTGTCTGTGTATTTATTTCTATTAAAGTATTTTTTCTCTGTGTGGTGTCTTTTTTTTAACCCTTTATTGGAGATTCTTAATGGCCGGGTCAAACGTGCCTGACATTAAGAATCTCTGGCTTAATACTGGCTGGTAAAACAAAGCCAGTATTAACTCATGATTACCCAACAAGCCACCCGGCTCCAGGGCTGTTGGAAGAGTTGGATACAGTGCCAGATGATGGCGCTTCTATGAGAGCGCCATTTTCTGGGACGGCTGCGGACTGAAATCCGCAGCAGAGGCGCCCACAAACCTCGGGCTAACCTGTGCTGCGGATTCCAATCCCCAGCTGCCTAGTTGTACCCGGCTGGACACAAAAATGGGGCGAAGCCCACGTCATTTGTTTTTTAATTATTTCATGAAATAAGTGAAATAATTAAAAAAAACGGGCTTCCCTATATTTTTGGTTCCCAGCCGGGTACAAATAGGCAACTGGGGGTTGGAGGCAGCCCGTGGCTGCCAGCTGTACCTGGCTAGCATACAAAAATATGGCGAAGCCCACGTCATTTTTTTGGTGGGCAAAAAACTTCTGCATACAGTCCTGGATGGAGTATGCTGAGCCTTGTAGTTCTGCAGCTGCTGTCTGCTCTTCTCCATACAGACAGACAGCAGCTGCAGAACTACAAGGCTCAGCATACTCCATCCAGGACTGTATGCAGAAGTTTTTTGCCCCCTGAAAAAATTATGTGGGCTTCGCCATATTTTTGTATGCTAGCCAGGTACAGCAGGCAGGTACGGCTGCCCCCAACCCCCAGTTGCCTATTTGTACCCGGCTGGGAACCAAAAATAAAGGGAAGCCCTTTTTTTATTATTTCATGAATTTCATGAAATAATTAGAAAACAAATGACGTAGGCTTTGCCCCATTTTTGTGTCCAGCCAGGTACAACTAGGCAGCTGGGGATTGGAATCCGCACCACAGGTTGGCCTGAGCTTTCTGGGCCCCACTGCTGCGAATTGCAGTCTGCAGCCACCTCAGAAAATGGCATTTTCATAGAAGCGCCATCTTCTGGCGCTGTATCCAACTCTTCCAGCACCTGCCTGCTATACCTGGCTAGCATACAAAAATATGGCGAAGCTCACGTCCTTTTTTTGTAGTTTTTTGGCAAAAAAAATAAAAAATGCTTCCCTGGATTTTCCATTGCCAGTGAAGGTAACACCAAGCAGTGGGGGTTAGCAGCCAGTAGCTGCTTGGATTACCCTTAGCTAGCAATACAAAAAATGCAGCGGGAGCCCATATATATTTTTTTTAATTATTTATTTAAATAACTAAAAATAAAATGGGCTTCCCTGTATTTTGATTGCTGGACATCACAGTGCTGTAAAAATAAATCTTTAAAAAAATGACGTAGCGCTCCGCGGTATTTTTGATTCTCAGCGCAGATAAAGCAGACAGCTATGGGTTGCCACCCCCATCTGCCTGCCGTTACCTTGGTTGGCAATCAAAATACAGGGAAGCCCATTAATTTTTTCTATTTAAAAAATAGTTAAAAAAAAAAAATGACGTTGGGTCCCCCCATTTTTGATAGCCAGCTAGGGTAAAGCAGACGGCTGTAGCCTGAAAACCACAGCTGGCAGCTTTACCGTGGTTGGGGATCCAATGTGGAGGTCCCCTCAGGCTCTTTTTTATAATTATTTTATAAATATTAATAATTACACAATAAAAGTAGGGTCCCCCCCAAATTGGATCACCAGCCAAGGTAAAGCGGACAGCTGTGGTCTGGTATTCTCAGGGTGGGAAGGTCCATAGTTATTGGGCCTTCACAGCCTAAAAATAGCAGGCCGCAGGCACCCCAGACGTGGCGCATCCACTAGATGCGCCAATCCTGGCGCTTCACCCCAGCTCATCCCGTGCCCTGGTGCAGTGGCAAACGGGGTAATAAATCGGGTTGATACTAGCTGTAAAGTCACCTGAGATCAAGCCCAGCAGTTTGTGATGTCATGGCGTCTATTAGATACCCAACATCATAAACTGTCAGTACTAACAAAAACAAAAAATCGACAAAAGAAATTTATTTGAAAAAACAGTCCCGAAAACATTTCCTCTTTCACCAATTTATTGTAAGAAAAAAAATAAAGGGGACCCACGACGACTCTGGACCGTCTAGAATATGGGGGGGAGACACTCAGGGAACGTATCCCCCATTTTCTAGGAGTGCGGACCCTTCATGTGAGGAGTGTGGGTGCAATGAATCTGCACTCACTCTCCCCGGGTCCACAGCAGCAGAGTCCATGTCGTAATGGTTGCTACCAAAGCTGCAATGCCCTGCTCATGAGGTAAGGGCATGCCTAATCAGGAGAACTACTGTAGAGGAAACTCTGCTCACTGGTATATAGGTGCTCAGAGGTAATAATAGATAAAATTAGTGAGTAACCTCGGCACTCTAAATCTCCCAGACTAAGTCAGTAAGTCACAATGGATAGTAATGCAAAATCACTCTTTATTGGTCCATATTAAGAAAAAAATTTTTTTCATAAGCATATATGTTTTTGTCCAAAACAAGTTACAAATGACGTTTCGGCCTGAGCCTTCGTCAGATTGGACTTATCTGCATGTAATCATGAAAAATGACAATAATCAGTATCACATAAGAGTGAGAGAACAATAACATAAACTCGAACAATGTAGAGGTACAATTGGGATGCAGCAAAAAAATTGCAACACAGCAAGAAATGAAACACATGATACAAATGTCATAATACAGTACAAGGACAATATAGTAATGACAAATATGGGGTCAGAGTAGACTTAGACAGCTCTGGTACGAAAGAGATGTCAATCATAAAGTAACATGTGCAGTAGGTGTAGAGCTACAGTATGCATGGCAGAGCTAATGGGTAGACCGACCATAGAAAAAGAACGGAGAAAAAGTGGAGAAAAAGTGGAGCATAAGAGGAGAAAAAGTGGAGAAAAAGTGGAGAAAAAGTGGAGAAAAAGTGGAGCATAAGAGGAGAAAAAGTGGAGAAAAAAGTGGAGAAAAAGTGGAGAAAAAGTGGAGAAAAAGTGGAGCATAAGAGGAGAAAAAGTGGAGAAAAAAGTGGAGAAAAAGTGGAGCATAAGAGGAGAAAAAGTGGAGAAAAAGTGGAGAAAAAGTGGAGCATAAGAGGAGAAAAAGTGGAGAAAAAAGTGGAGAAAAAGTGGAGAAAAAAGTGGAGAAAAAGTGTAGAAAAAGTGGAGATTAAGAGGAGAAAAAGTGGAGAAAAAGTGGAGCATAAGAGGAGAAAAAGTGGAGAAAAAGTGGAGAAAAAGTGGAGAAAAAGTGGAGCATAAGAGGAGAAAAAGTGGAGAAAAAAGTGGAGAAAAAGTGGAGCATAAGAGGAGAAAAAGTGGAGAAAAAGTGGAGAAAAAGTGGAGAAAAAGTGGAGAAAAAGTGGAGCATAAGAGTAGAAAAAGTGGAGAAAAAGTGGAGCATAAGAGGAGAAAAAGGGGAGAAAAAGTGGAGAAAAAGTGGAGAAAAAGTGGAGCATAAGAGGAGAAAATGAGGAGAAAAAGTGGAGAAAAAGTGGAGCATAAGAGGAGAAAAAGTGGAGATTAAGAGGAGAAAAAGTGGAGAAAAAGTGGAGCATAAGAGGAGAAAAAGTGGAGATTAAGAGGAGAAAAAGTGGAGAAAAAGTGGAGCATAAGAGGAGAAAAAGTGGAGAAAAAGTGGAGAAAAAGTGGAGCATAAGAGAAGAAAAAGTGGAGAAAAAAGTGGAGAAAAAGTGGAGAAAAAGTGGAGAAAAAGTGGAGCATAAGAGGAGAAAAAGTGGAGAAAAAGTGGAGCATAAGAGGAGAAAAAGTGGAGAAAAAAGTGGAGAAAAAGTGGAGAAAAAAGTGGAGAAAAAGTGGAGAAAAAGTGGAGCATAAGAGGAGAAAAAGTGGAGAAAAAGTGGAGAAAAAGTGGAGCATAAGAGGAGAAAAAGTGGAGAAAAGGTGGAGAAAAAGTGGAGAAAAAGTGGAGCATAAGAGGAAAAAAAGTGGAGAAAAAAGTGGAGAAAAAGTGGAGAAAAAGTGGAGCATAAGAGGAGAAAAAGTGGAGAAAAAAGTGGAGAAAAAAGTGGAGAAAAAAGTGGAGAAAAAGTGGAGAAAAAGTGGAGAAAAAGTGGAGAAAAAAATGGAGAAAAAGTGGAGAAAAAGTGGAGAAAAAGTGGAGAAAAAGTGGAGATTAAGAGGAGTAAAAGTGGAGAAAAAGTGGAGCATAAGAGGAGAAAAAGTGGAGAAAAAGTGGAGAAAAAGTGGAGAAAAAGTGGAGCATAAGAGGAGAAAAAGTGGAGAAAAAAGTGGAGAAAAAGTGGAGCATAAGAGGAGAAAAAGTGGAGAAAAAGTGGAGAAAAAGTGGAGAAAAAGTGGAGCATAAGAGGAGAAAAAGTGGAGAAAAAGTGGAGCATAAGAGGAGAAAAAGTGGAGAAAAAGTGGAGAAAAAGTGGAGCATAAGAGGAGAAAAAGTGGAGAAAAAGTGGAGCATAAGAGAAGAAAAAGTGGAGATTAAGAGGAGAAAAAGTGGAGAAAAAGTGGAGCATAAGAGGAGAAAAAGTGGAGAAAAAGTGGAGAAAAAGTGGAGAAAAAGTGGAGCATAAGAGGAGAAAAAGTGGAGAAAAAAGTGGAGAAAAAGTGGAGAAAAAGTGGAGAAAAAGTGGAGATTAAGAGGAGAAAAAGTGGAGAAAAAGTGGAGCATAAGAGGAGAAAAAGTGGAGAAAAAAGTGGAGAAAAAAGTGGAGAAAAAGTGGAGAAAAAAATGGAGAAAAAGTGGAGCACCCTTTGGTACCTTTCATGTGGCACTAAGGGGTGCTTAGCTTTGTATTTAGCCAAAAAAATGAAAAAAAAATGACGTAGGGTTCCCCCTAGTTTTGTAGCCAGCTAGGGTAAAGCAGACGGCTGCAGCCTGCAGACCACAGCTGGCAACCTCACCTTGGCTGGTAATCCAAAACTGAGGGCACCCCACGCTGTTATTTTAAATTAAATAAATAATTAAAAAAAAAACACGTAGGGGTCCCCCAAAATTGGATCACCAGCCAAGGTAAAGCAGACAGCTGGGGCCTGATATTCTCAGACTAGGGATGTCCATGGTTATTGGAATCTCCCCAGCCTAAAAATAGCAGGCCGCAGCCGCCCCAGAAGTGGCGCATCCATTAGATGCGCCAATCCTGGTGCTTCGCCCCAGCTCATCCCGCGCCCTGGTGCGGTGGCAAACGGGGTAATATATGGGGTTAATACCAGATGTGTAATGTCACCTGGCATCAAGCCCTGGGGTTGGTGAGGTCAGGCGTCTATCAGATACCCGACATCACCAACCCAGTCAGTAATAAAAAAAAATAGACGACAAACACATTTTTATTTGAAAAAACACTCCCCAAAACATTCCCTCTTTAACCAATTTATTAGATTGAAAAACAAATCCAGGTCTGGTGTAATCCAAGGGGTTGCCATGACGATCCACACTGTCCCAGTCAATGAAGAGCAGGATGTTCCCCATTGGCTGGGAGAGCAATGCAGTGACCTGAGCTAACATCAATGGGTCAGCCCAGGTCACTGCAGGGGGGTGACAAGTGCTGCTGTCAGCGAGGTACATTACCTGCGCTGATCTCCAGCACACTGACAGCCCCTGTCACTGAGGTCAATGACCGGCGCCTTCACATCAAGTATCGCGAGAGGTCCGTGACGTCACCGCTAGTCAGTCTCGGGTCGGAAGCGATAGGTGATGTGACAAGCGGCGGCCATGGAGGACAGTGACAGCGCTGAGGTCGGGATGGCGGGACTTCAGACTTCATCGCAGGTAAGCCGAGCGGGGGGGGGGGGGGGGTGTGTGAGAGTGTGTGTGTGTGTGTGCGTGTGTGTATATGTATGTATACATGCCGCGGGCAGGAGGGGGCGGAGTGAGCTGAGCGGGAAGTGTGGGCTTCCTGCACGTAACTAAGATAAACATCGGGTTACTAACCAAAGCGCTTTGCTTGGATACCCGATGTTTATCTTGGTTACCAGCTTGTGGCAGGCTGCCAGCGATGGCTCCTGCACACTGCAGCTGTAAAAAGCCCTGCTTTTTGCTGCTAGAACCGTTCTCGAACGTATCTAGAACTATCGAGCTTTTGCAAAAAGCTCGAGTTCTAGTTCGATCTCGAACAGCCCCAAAAATCACTCGAGCTTAGAACTGGAGAACCTCGAACCGCGAACCGCGCTCAACTCTACCCAGGAGGTTCCCTTCACTAACGGGTTCGGCAAATTCACGGCGACTCCTAGCCTTGCCGGGGTCCGTAAGCCCCTGCCAGATGGTGCTGGCTTCTCTTCGCGTACCGGTCCGGTACCGCCGGGCCACCGCCCGTCCACGGTCTTCACGGTAAGCTCTGATAGGCCACTCCTGCAGACGGTCACCACCGTCTGCCAACCTTGCTGATCTGTCCGGGCCACACACCCGGACCAACTTCAGGCTGCTCTTTTGCCACTTTACTCCTTTCACTTCCACTACCTAAACTGATCTGCCTGGTTTTCCCGCCTCCAGGACTGTGTACTCCTCAGTGGGTGGGACCAACCGCCTGGCCCACCCCCTGGTGTGATCATCAGCCCCTGGAGGAAGGCAACAAGGGTTTTGTGTCTGACTTCGGTGTGCCTGACCGGGAGTGTGGGGTGTGTGGATGTTGTGCTCTGTGGCCCCTGGCCTGTCCAGGGCGCCATATTTGTCTTGACCAGAAGGCAGCGGGCATCCGTAGTACTGGAGCAGCTGACCGGCACTGCCGAACTGGAAATGGAGACGTGAACTGAGGCGGATCGGGTCTCGGTACCCGCCATCTTTAAGTGATTGGGAGCTGCATTTGAACCCTGCACCGAGGCCGAGCTGAGAATGAGGTTCTACAGCTGCAAACTGCGGCCCCAAGACAGCATTAGGGATTACGCCTTAAAGTTACAGGCGGCGCTGTGAACTCTGAGACTGACCAACGATATTGGAGAGCCAGACGGGAGCAAGATGCTGGTGGAGCAGTTCCTGCAAGGCTTAGGGTCAGTAGAGGACCGCAAGCAGCTCCGGCTGTAGGCCCTGGAACATCCCGCTTTGGACTTTGCTACCTTAAAGGAGTGGGCCATCAAAGCCCTGCAGCCCCCAGAGGCTCTGGACTCTCCACTCCTGTCTTAGCAAGCTGGTACATCCCCATTACAGGTGAAGCCCCCTGCCTTAGCACTGCCAGAGTAGGCTCCTCTAATGACACCCGGGGGTGGAACGAGTGATTTGTCTGCCCAAGTACAGCAACTGAGTAACGACGTCGCAAGGATTCTGGAAGCGATGCAGCTCAAGTCAAAGACCACCCCATCGAGAGAGATCCAGCTGGCCGACTGCCCAGAAGATGTCCCCTGGATGAGGAAGAGGACCCAGGCATACAAGGGACAGAACAGTGACCGGTATGGACCAACTGTTTGCTATAAGTGTAACAAGACCGGCCACTATGCTCGGAGCTTTAAATGGACAACCCCTGGGGCCAAGGGCCAATGCCCAGGAATAAACTCCCAAAGCCCAGCAGACTGGCGAGAGCGGTACGTAGGGGGGCGACCCATCGTGTCCATCACCCTGGATGGGATCTAGACCTCTGCACTCCTTGATGCCGGCTCCCAGGTAACAACTATTCCTTATATACTGTATAAAACGTTTTGGCTTGACGATGAACTTACCCTACCAGATGACAGCATTACCATCTAAGCCGTTAACGGGTTACCAGTGACTCAAATGGGTTTCAAGGAGGTGACCATTAAGGTGGGCCGGGTAGAATTGACGAGGCAAGGGTTCATAGTGGTACAGAATGACCCTAGTGATGGGAACCCTAAGATCATTTTAGGCACAAATGTCATTGAAAATTGCATGGGAGAAGTATTGTTTTTGCTTCAACAGCTGTCTGAAACTGCAGGAGCAAGGCGACAGAGAGTCTTGCAACATGACATCCAAGCCCTCCTGCAGCGGCAACAGGTAAATCTCTATGGAGGTGAGATAGGTGGTGTACGGGTGATGGATGTGGCCCCTCTGATAGTGCCCCCACAAAGTGAAATGATGATATGGTGCAGGGAAGCTGTAGGATCCCGTGGACAGGATTACCAGGCAGTGGTAGAGCCCCTGCAATCAGAACATTGGCCCACAGTGTTTACAGCCAGGGGGGTAGTCGACGTCCGGAAGGGGAGAGTTCCCGTGCGAGTGTTGAATTGCAGAGAAGAAGAGGTCACCCTACCCAGATATGCCACCATAGCCAAGCTGTTCGTAGTCCATGTGTGGCGCCCTGGCCTAGCCAGGTCGTCACAGATAACATACAAACACCCCCCACCCCCATTAGACAGGGACACCAGCCAAACAAAAATCCTTGTTGCCTCCCTCCAGTGTCTGATGTCCACACCAGGTGGGGCGGAGCCAAGCGGTTGGCCCCACCCACCGAGGAGTTCACAGGCCTGGAGGCGGGAAAAGTGACAGTTCAGTGTTGAGCAGTGAAGTGAGAAGAGCAAGCACTTGGGTGTCTGGGTTTGTGGCCCAGGCACTGACAGCAAGGTTGGCAGACGGTGGTGGCCGTCTGCAGGAGTGGTGGAGCAACGCGGAACCGTAGGACCGCGGTCGGGCGACGGCCCGCCGGTACCGACCGGGAAGCGAAGTGAAGCCAGCACACACAGGCAGGGCCATCGGACCCCGACCAGGCTAGGAGCCGCCGTCAATAGTCAGATCCGAATGTGACTGGAACCCCAGGGGTTTCACAACAGCAAAAGTCCCGATTGAAGGCAACAGCTCACACCGTGAGGGTATACAGCTACCGCCTAAGGCTAGAGACCCAAGGGCCAGCGCCTGCGGGCAAACGGGCTCCTCCGGTACCCATACACCGGGGAGCGGACTACCGTTGGGAATCCATAGTAGTCAGAAGGAGAACATCAAGGTGCAGGGAAAGACAGCCGCCATCACCTGTCCGGGGAGAAACACTGCAGCCGGCTACGGGACCCTTCCATCCAGCCGTTTGGTTTACTGAGGACTTTGTACCTTTCTTGCTGAGTGAGTACATCCGTGCCATCCGGCACCGCGCCGCGCTGTCCCTGCAACCCTGCACCTCGCCAACCCTGCCTCCCCGTCACAACATTACTGGGCCCCGGGACCACCGACCCCTACCCACGGAGGGGGAAAACAACATCCCAGCTGCTCCTTACCATCGCTCCCGGGATCCCCGTCATCAGCAGCGGTGGTGCCTATCTTCACCACGACCCGTGGGTGGCGTCACGGACTAAATCCCCCAAACCAACCACCCCTTTCACTCACGGGCGAGGAGCGCTGCTCGAGTCCCCGGATCCGGCCCACCGCTCGAGCCACCGAGCAGCAGCAGCCGCAGCAGCGATGGCATCCTCCCCGCCCGCGACACATGCAGATGACATCCATACAGTAGGTTCCTCAAACAAGCCTAGTCAGTCCCCCGATGACAACCCCCAGGGACCGGTAGAGAAATGGTGTCAGGAATTACACGTGGGCACCGACTCTACACCTGCACATCATAAACAAGGGATCTACAGGGTTGTCCAGGAGTATGACCAGGTCTTTAGTAAACACCCAGTGGAATTTGGGCGGATAAAAGGGGTACAACATCACATACCCACAGGCACCCACCCACCTATCAAGGAGAGGTATAGGCTCATACCGCTCAGGCCTGCCCAATACCAATGTGCTAAAGATATGCTCCGAAGCATGAAGGAAGCGGGAATAATCCGCGACAGTTGCAGTCCCTGGGCCGCCCCACTGGTACTTGTGAGGAAAAAGGATGGCACCATGAAAATGTGTGTAAACTACCGACAGATTAATAAAATCACACACAAGGACGCCTACCCTTTGCCCCGTATTGAGGAATCGTTGGCTGCCCTGAAGTCTGCCACTTACTTTTCTACTCTTGAGCTCACCAGCGGGTATTGGCAGGTGGCTGTCGCCGAGGAAGACCGGGAGAAAACCGCGTTTGCTACCCCGATGGGACTGTGTGAATTCAACAGTATGCTATTCGGGCTGTGCAATGCAACGGGGACGTTCCAGAGGCTGATGGAGTGCTGCTTGGGTCACTGCAACTTCTGCAACTGCTGTACCTGGACGACGTCATCGTCTACTCCAAGACGTATGAGGCACATCTAGAACACCTGGCAGAGGTGTTTGACACCCTGTCCAAATACGGGATAAAGCTCAAGCCATCCAAGTGCCACCTGCTGAAGCCAAAGGTACAGTACTTGGGGCATGTGGTTAGTGCCGAAGGTGTGGCACTGGACCGCGAGAAAATAACAGCTGTACAGAACTGGCCAAGGCCCACCACCGTCAGAGAAGTGCGCCAGTTCCTGGGCCTAATGGGATACTACCGAAGGTTCTTCAAGGGGTACACCCAGATGGCGGCCCCCTTGCAGCATCTTCTGGTGGGTCAATCTGTACACGGCAAATCTTCAGGGCCTCCGTTCCGGTGGGGTAAGGAGCAAGAAGATTCCTTTGAGCGGATGAAGTCTATCTTAACTGGGGACGAAATCCTGGCATATCCCGACTACGGTCTCCCGTTTATACTGTATACGGATGCCAGTAACCTGGTGCTCGGAGCTGTTCTGTCCCAGGTGCAGAAGGGCAAGGAGAAGGTGATAGCCTACACGAGTCGGAAGCTGAGGCCCATGGAGAGGAACCCGGAGAATTATAGCTCCTTCAAGCTGGAGTTCCTGTCACTCGTGTTGGCCGTGACTGAAAGGTTTAAGCACTACCTTGCTGCTGCCAAGTTTACTGTATACACGGGCAATAATCCGTTGACTCATCTGGATACGGCAAAACTGGGAGTCTTGGAACAACGCTGGGTCGCGAGGTTGGCCAATTATGATTTTGTTATAAAGTACAGGGCTGGTCGCAAGAACACCAACGCAGATGCACTGTCCAGGATGCCTCATCTGTTTGATGATGAGAGGGATGAAGATGACCTGGAGCAAATTGAATAGCCTGCGTTCCATCAACCCACTTCTGCAGAGCGGCCTCGACCATGTACCCATCAGCAAGAGATGACCTGTGACCCGTTGCCTCACCATGGCTGGCAGGAAGCCCAGGATAGAGACCCTGCAATCAGACTAGTCAAGGCATTGCTGGCCAGAGCTGATGCCTGTCTGGAACCAGGCTCCCCAGAGGAAGCTAGAAAATTGTGGCAAGACCGGAGTCGGCTTATCTTCACCAAGGCAAGTTATGCAGGAGCCTGACCAACCCCAAGACCCATGAGATGATGTGCCAGATCGTGGTACCTCGGGCGTATGTACCGGTAGTGCTGGAGGCGTACCATGATGGAGCCAGGCACTTTGGTTGGAAGAAGCTGGAGATGTTGCTGAGGAGTCGCTTCTACTGGATAGGAATGAGGGATTGCATAGAGGCCTGGTGTAGGAATTGCGGCCCTTGCGCCTTGAGAAGGTAGGATGGCACCAGTCAGCGAGCACCACTTCAGCCGATTGTCACCAAGCAGCCCCTCGAGATTATGGCTCTGGACCGTGTCAAATTGACCCCCAGCAGGAGTGGGTACACATATGTACTCATGATGGTTGACCATTACTCACGGTTCTTGGTGGTGATACCCGTTAAAGATCTGACTGCCAGCACCGCGGCAAAGGCGTTCCCGACACACTTCTATAGGCCACACGGGTACCCCGATCAAGTCCTTACAGATCAAGGCCCTGCATTTGAGGCTGATATCTTCTAGGAGTTCTGCAGTCTGTACGGGTGCAAGAAGATACGCTCCACCCCCTATCATGCACAGACGAATGGGATGTGTGAGAAGATGAATCATCTAGTGATTAATCTGTTGAAAACCCTTAGGCGGGCTTTGCACGTTGCGACATCGCAAGCCGATGCTGCGATATCGCACGCGATAGTCCCCGCCCCCGTCGCAGGTATGATATCTTGTGATAGCTGGCGTAGCGAAAATTATCGCTACGCCAGCTTCACATGCACTCACCTGCCCTGCGACCGTCGCTCTGGCCAGCGACCCGCCTCCTTCCTAAGGGGGAGGGTCGTGCGGCGTCATAGGGACGTCACACGGCAGCCGGCCAATAGCGGCGGAGGGGCGGAGATGAGCAGGATGTAAACATCCCGCCCACCTCCTTCCTTCCGTATAGCCGCCGGCGGCAGGTAAGGAGATGTTCCTCGCTCCTGCGGCTTCACACACAGCGATGTGTGCTGCCATAGGAACGAGGAACTACATCGTACCTGTCGCTGCAGCGGCATTATGGAAATGTCGGTGAATGCAACGATGATACGATAACGACGTTTTTGCGCTCGTTCATCGTATCATCTAGCATTTACACAGTACGATGTCGAAAGTGACGCCGGATGTGCGTCACTTTCGATTTGACCCCACCAACATCGCACGTGCGATGTCGCAACGTGCAAAGCCGCCCTTACTCTTGAAGAGCAGAACCAGTGGCCTGAGAAACTGCCAGACCTTGTGGACATCTACAACAACATCCTGGTGGGATCCACCAAGTGCACCCCAGCTTACCTGATGAGGGCAGGACCTGGAAGACTCCCTGTGGACTTGGAGATGGAGGTTGAATTGCCTGAGACCTTTGCACCCGGAGAGGATTGGGACTCATGTCGCCAGATGCAGTATAAACAGATTCAGAAGTGCATTGAAGAGAGTTTGAATCAAACCCGGAAACGACAAGAAAGAAACTTTAACAGACAAGCCAAAGCAACCCCCTTTGTCCCCGGCGACATTGTACTCAAAAAGAAGAGAAAGCAGCACAAATTGGATGATCAGTGGGAAAAGGAGCCATATGTGGTACAGCTGTGCCGCCCTGGCAAAACCAGAGTGTCACAGAGGTCTGCATCCATGTTTTTGGTGCAGATCTCACACTCCCTTGGGGAGGTTCCCACACAAACACACACTAGCCAATCAAGCCCCACTCACCCCCTCCCCAGGAAAATGGGAGGGGGGAAAGAGGACCTTAGAAAAAGCAGAGTTTAGTTTTTCAGTCAGTCTGCAGGAGGAGAGAAGTCAGGACGCAGCTCCAGTGGGGAGCTAGGGAGAGTGGCAGTAAGGGCCTCAGGAATAGGCCAGCCACTTGTGGGCCCCGAAGTGGACCGGGAGAGGGAAGTGGCCCACCGGTGCCAGCTGTCGGGACCCTGTCCGGACCTGTGCACGTGCAGACACAGACACAGACCGCAGGCAGGAGAACAACACCTGAATTACACACACGCGTGTGGGACCCGTCCTCACAGCATCCATGGGCACCAGTTACCAGCAATTTGGTTTACAAAAGACTCTGTGTATTTCTTTCATCTTCCATCCTGACCCTCCACATCAATCCAGCTTCATCCAGCACCACGATAACCGAACTGTGAGTGTACTATTCCCTGCAATCCCTGCCACCACCACAACTCCCAATTGGGCCCCGGGACTACACCTCCCTTACCCGTGGAGGGGATTCCACCTTGCTGCCCCACACCACCAGTCCAGGGCACGGTCCCCAGAGGCAGCGGCGGTGCCACCATTTCATCACCACAACCCACGGGTGGTGTCACGGACAATTCCCTTGTACATAATCCCCTTTTTGCTGTGGAGCCTGGGATCACAGACCGGGTCACGCCACCGTACACCTACAAAAGTGACCTCTTGGCCCGGATCTGAGTACCCCTTATCCCTGAGCGACACACAGCCATCCAACTTTGATAAGTGTGGCGCCCCTGAGGCTTCCGTCGCCACAGGAACATTGCACCCCATCCAGCGGTGTGATGTCCATTCTGGGTAAGGAAAGGAGTGAACGCCGGTCCCCTGGTAAATCTACACTACACCCATTGTTAGGAACACACTGGGACCAAGGATAGTGGCAGCAACCCTCCCATGCTGCATGCTGGGAGGGGCCGTAAGACCCATCCCTGCTCCTATAGGGTAGATCAGAGCATCTGGGGAGGTGGGAGGAGCCACCAGAGAGCAGACAGTGAAAGGAAGGTCAAGTTTAGTCAGATTAAGAGAGAGGGAAGGAGGAGGAGGAGGTCTGCATGAGGCAGATGAGAAGGGGAAGAAGAAAGAAAGCTCTAGTCAGACAGGAGCTAAGGAAAGAAAGAGACGCTTCCTGGTGAAGATCCTGGGACTCAGAGGGTCCAGGTGACACCAAGCAGAGAGAAGAAGGGATTCCAGGGCCACGGATAGCTTTGAGCTGGTGTGGCCTGTTCCACAAGGACATCGGTGGAGGGATCAAGCTGCAACAGGGGATGGTCCCTAGAAACCGGAGGAGTGAAAAATCATCTCTAACAGTAAAAACCGAGGCCCAGGGAAAGTTGCAAACTCCCCGGGCCACAGCCCACCGCAGAACCTCTAGAAAGGGGATAAACATCCGACAGGTGACCCCCAGCCTGGAGGCTGTTGTGGAGGCCGAGCCAGGTTCATCCTACAAAGGCAAGGTTTAAGGAAACAGCTGCAGACAGAGACACTTGAGAGAAGGGTACCGGCTTTCACTCCAGAAATTACCCAGGATCGGCGGAGGTCCCTGACAGTGGGTCTCAGCAGTCCAGAGGCACCACTGTGCACCTACCAGGAACTGTGAGTAAACAACTTGAACTGCACCCTTGGAGTTGCCTCTGTTATTTCATCTGCATAGACACTCACAAGCACCAACTGTGCCCCGGGGCACCGCTCATCCTGTGGGGAGCAGTACCATCATTGCTGCCATTCCATCACCCCGGAGGCCTCATACAGCAGCGGCAGCTTAATAGCCGCATACCACAGGTGGCATCACGAACACAAACCCCAAGTCACCAAGCCATATTAATTGACACCCACCAGGGCCACGGAGTCGGGCCCCGCCACCACTGACGACCCACGGACTAGTCCGGCCCGGCACCGGGTGTCCCACAGCCCTGGGGTGGGCGAGTCAATTTTGGCGTCACGAACAGGATTTCGTGCCCGGTCCCACCGGGTACTGTGCGCCTGAAGAACCGTGTGACAAAACTGTGTTGAAAGACTGTTTTACTGTGAGAAACTGCCGCCATTGAAGCCACTGAGCGCGGGAAGAAGGGGGGCGTGCCTGCAGAAAGAGCGCGAAAAGAAGCCCCGCCCCCTTGTCTAAAAAAAAAAAAAGAGCGCGAAGCGGTGCCCGCTATGGTGAGCGGAGGAGGCAAAATGGCGCGCTAAGAATGCTGTCTATAGGAAGAGAGAAGATGGCTCCTTTAAGCGGAGGCCAGGAAGAGCTCACCTTGATCAGGCCTGTGACTGCCGCTGAGCTAAAGGCTGAGGTCGGGAGGATGGCTGACAGGATGAAAAAGCGGGAAGTTACCAGCCTGCTGCTGAGCAACATCAAAAGTCTGCTACTAGAAGAAGTGACGAGTCTGCTGCTGGGAGATCGTGCAGAAGGAGACGCAAAGAGGATGGCGTCCACACGCAGCGATCCAGAGCTAGACTCCGCTGACTGGTGGGGCTGGGAGATGGACCAGTGGTGTGAAAGGCTGCAGGCGAAGGTGATGCAGCAGATCCGGCAAGCGACGCGCTGAGTAGCGACCGCCAGAACACCGGAAATGCTACTGAGGGGTGAGTCATTTAATGCCCCTGCCGGTGCGAGTGCCCCAACCCCCGCTGCCATGCCCGCGGTCCCTGGAAAGATGCCCGGCATGGCGACGCCGATCCGGGCCGCAGCCACGCCAGGTGCGGCCCGCGAAGATTTCGCCGCCGGAGCGACGCCCATCCACACCGCAGCAGCGACGCCCAGCCCGGCCCGTCCAGCTCAGGCCCCAGCAGCGATACCCCGCTCGGCCAAGCAAGATCCCGCCGCAGCAGCGACGTTAATCCACGCCGCAGGAGTGACGCTGAGCCAGGCCGCAGCCACGCCAGGCTCGGCCCGCCAAGCCCAGGCCGCAGCCACGCCAGGTGCGGCCCATCAAGAACCGGTCACAGCAGCGACTCCAATCCAGGCCGACGCCATGCCAGGCGCAGCCCGCCAAGACAAGGACGCAGCTCCGATACCATCATCCCGCAGCAGCCCCGCAACGGCTGGAGAACAGGACCAAGGGACTCAGACCAGTCTGAGCACGGCCTGTATGCTGCCTAGGGCCCTGCCAAAGCGGGACCCCAAGGACCCCAGCAATGAAGAGTGAAAGTGAAGAAAAGAAGCTGAACTGTATATAGCCCCTGTCTGCCCCTCATCCCTTTGTGAAGATGTCCCTTTTGTTTTGCCCTCATATTCTTTTTGAAGATGACACCCTTTCCTGCCTTACTGCCTCTTGTACTTAATGAAGATGTCACCCTGCCCCCATGATTATGTGTTACCGGGCCACGGAACTGGAATGTGGTCCCCGGTGAATGTGTATGTGTCCTGTGTAACCAGGCCACTGGACTTAGTGGCTGGTTTTGTCATTGCCTTTTCCCCTTTGAATGTTGAAAAGACGTTTTGGGCCACTGGACTATGTGTGGTCAGAAGATCAAAATGTGAATAGTTGCACCTGTTGTGCCCCCTACCAGAATTATGGTGGAAGTACCAAACCGTGCAATGGACTGGAAGTGCACACTTAGATGTTTCTTTATAAGAAAGTTTGCAACGTTAAAGTATCTGTGCCTCCCATAAAGGGATGAAAAGTTTTAAAAATGTTTTTGTTACATGCATGTAAAAATCTTTATTTTTTTTTGCAGTTCTTCCACTGTTCTTGTCTTTCAGCCCGAGGACGTGCTGGGATTCGCTGTGGGGGAGTGTGGCGCCCCTGAGGCTTCCGTCGCCACAGGAACATTGCACCCCATCCAGCGGTGTGATGTCCATTCTGGGTAAGGAAAGGAGTGAACGCCGGTCCCCTGGTAAATCTACACTACACCCATTGTTAGGAACACACTGGGACCAGGGATAGTGGCAGCAACCCTCCCATGCTGCATGCTGGGAGGGGCCGTAAGACCCATCCCTGCTCCTATAGGGTAGATCAGAGCATCTGGGGAGGTGGGAGGAGCCACCAGAGAGCAGACAGTTAAAGGAAGGTCAAGTTTAGTCAGATTAAAAGAGAGGGAAGGAGGAGGAGGAGGTCTGCGTGAGGCAGACGAGAAGGGGAAGAAGAAAGAAAGCTCTAGTCAGACAGGAGCTAAGGAAAGAAAGAGACGCTTCCTGGCGAAGATCCTGGGACTCAGAGGGTCCAGGTGACACCAAGCAGAGAGAAGAAGGGATTCCAGGGCCACGGATAGCTTTGAGCTGTGGTGGCCTGTTCCACAAGGACATCGGTGGAGGGATCAAGCTGCAACAGGGGACGGTCCCTAGAAACCGGAGGAGTGAAAAATCATCTCTAACAGTAAAAACCGAGGCCCAGGGAAAGTTGCAAACTCCCCGGGCCACAGCCCACCGCAGAACCTCTAGAAAGGGGATAAACATCCGACAGGTGACCCCCAGCCTGGAGGCTGTTGTGGAGGCCGAGCCAGGTTCATCCTACAAAGGCAAGGTTTAAGGAGACAGCTGCAGACAGAGACACTTGAGAGAAGGGTACCGGCTTTCACTGCAGAAATTACCCAGGATCGGCGGAGGTCCCTGATAGTGGGTCTCAGCAGTCCAGAGGCACCACTGTGCACCTACCAGGAACTGTGAGTAAACAACTTGAACTGCACCCTTGGAGTTGCCTCTGTTATTTCATCTGCATAGACACTCACAAGGACCAACTGTGCCCCGGGGCACCGCTCATCCTGTGGGGAGCAGTACCATCATTGCTGCCATTCCATCACCCCGGAGGCCTCATACAGCAGCGGCGGCTTAATAGCCGCATACCACAGGTGGCGTCACGAACACAAACACCAAGTCACCAAGCCATATTAATTGACACCCACCAGGGCCACGTAGTCGGGCCCCGCCACCACTGACGACCCACGGACTAGTCCGGCCCGGCACCGGGTGTCCCACAGCCCTGGGGTGGGCGAGTCATAATCAGAAGACATGCCTAATTAGCAAGGATCAAGGTAGGACCACGGCTACGGTATCCCGAGACCATCTGAAGAAGTGCTCAGAACCCTTAAGGGTGGAAGATGAACCTCGGCCCCAGCCTCAAGTGGTGGAAGGAAAGAAGAGAATGATCCGTACCATCCTAGGTGACTTCCCGGAAGATTCACCTATGCAGAATGCAGCAGTAATAGTCCCTGTGTTAACATTCCCACAACCTGTGGAAGAACCGGAACAGGAAAGGCTTACTGAGACTGCACCCACTCCAGCACCTAGAGTAGCGCCTGTACCCTTGCCACGCACACGTAGGGTCTTACCAGCTAAACCCAACACTGAGGGTGAGGAACCTGTAGAGGGTATTACCATGCCACCAGAGGAGGATGAGGGTCCAGAGTTAAGGAGGTCAACCCGTGCCAACTTTAGTCAGCCCCCGCGGAGGTATAGAGAAGAGTTCTAAAAGCACCAATAATATTTTGAATAGAAACTGTTAGATAGCTGTGCTTTAGTTTGTTGTTTTTCTAAGTTTGTTGTTTTTCACATAGAAAATGTTAGAAAATGAGTGTCTAATTAATAGGGTTTAAATGAACGAAGAAGTTATCTGATTTACAAAGAGATTCTTTACAGTGTGTACACCCGGTATATGGATTTTATTAATTTTATATAGTAAAAATGGACCACGGTCACAGGACTGGCGTGACCAACACGAACTTTTGTTTTTGGAAATAGTTGCACCTCCTGTGCCCACCAGAGTCGTCTAATACAACGCCTGGGACCTTAACCTGGTCACGGACCCACCATAGGTTTGCAGGGGGTCAGGTTGTTTGGGTGGCGGGTTAATGGGATCCGTGACATGGGGACTGGACTGTCGTGGGAAGAGACTGCAATGGAGCAGGTTGAGCCTCCGCTACTACTGAAACCGGTAGCGACCCACCGTTGAAGAAATTAACTTTAAAGTGTTAAGTAACGTTTAAGTGACAAGCCTCCCTATTGTGGGATGAACCTGTGTAAAAAAAATGTTCTTTTTCTACTTTTCCACCGTTACGTTTAACCAAGGGGGAATGTGGCGCCCTGGCCTATCAGGTCTTCACAGGGTATTGTGCAATCTGCTCTTCTGTGCAATATCCACCTCCTCCTTGGTTACGGGTTCCTAACCAAATGGTGTTGCCAAAGACCAGCTAAATCAAAAGCCTAGGAACACTCTGCACCACACCCATCAGACACACCAGTGGACGGCCTGAGTGGAAAAGGGTCACCCACTTGTGGGGTTGGTAAGAGGGGGGGTCAGGAGTGTCAGGAGCAGTTCAGTAGTTCAGTTGGAGTTAGACAGAGAGTAGTGTTAGAGGTGAAGGAGAGAGGAGGTCAGGATCTGGGCTCCTTGGAACTACTAGGTAGCGGACGGTCTGGGCCTGGTAGGAGCTGTACCCCCGGTCGCAGGGGATCGTGACAAGGGGCACTGCATTGGCGTGGAGGACAGCCAGTGGCCTTGTACCATCACCGGGCTGGGACAAGGGAACGACGGGGTACGTGAAGCTTAGGTCAGTGAGTAGCTTCAGGCAACCTGACAATTTACCCGACAAGAACGGAGCCTTCAAGATCCACTCTCCACCCACTCCAAAATCAGAGTACTAGCGCAACGAGAGGGATAGGACTTTCCACAAATACGGTCCAAAAAATCCCAAGCGTGAACCCTGAGAGCAAGCTCCCTCAGTTAGCCATACTGGGGAGTGGGACCCGACTAGTTTCAGTCTACAGGGACCAACCAGAGAGAAACAAGGTGCCAAGGGAAAGGTCACTGATCAACAGGCAACACCAACGGAAACAGGACCCAGGCGTGCTTCCCCTCAGCGGCAACGATGTCCAGAACTTTGGTTTACTACAGTTGTCAGTGTTATTGGACTGAGTGAGTATGCAAGTGACCCTTACCTCCCCAACGGCATCTCCCTGTCACCATCACCGAGTCCCGGGGCATTCCCCCTACCCGTGGAGGGGTTAAACACCTGGCTGCCCACTTCATCGCCACTGGGTACTCCCAGCCGCAGCAGTGGGACTCCACCTTACCACACACCATGGGTGGCGTTACGAACTATTCCATACAATACCCCCTGTAAATACCCCCCTTTTTCTATTCGAGTGGCTGCGAGACCCCCCGAGTCCGGACGCCCCTCGAGCCACCGTGGATCCGGATCCGAGCAGTTCGGCTGCTGACACAGGGGCAGCACAGATACGTCACTGGAAAGTCAGTGTATTACATGTACACACACACTGTACACTGTATACAGAGCTCCTGTGTATAATGTCACTGGTGATCACTGTATTACCTATATACAGATCTCCTGTTTATTAAGTCATTGGTGATCACTGTATAACCTGTACACTGACACTATATATGGAGCTCTTGTGATAATGGCATTGATGGTAATATTAGTGTTATTAGTATTACGGTTTTTATTCATGATAATTTATTGTAGTATTCGTCACTGTGTAGTAGTAATATGGGGTCTTGTCATGGTTTGTTGGTATTTTTCTCTTGTATGTAGTATTTTTTGGTCATTATGTAGTCTGGTCATAGTGTCGTGGTATTTCTCCCTTGTATGTAGTAATATTTGGTTACTATGTAGTCTAATTATAGTGTGGCAGTATTACTCTCTTGTATGTGGTTATGTTTGATCACTATGTCTTGGTAATATGTTATCTGGTCACGGTGTGGCGGCATTTCTATTGTATGGTTGTATTCAGTCCTATGTGGTTGTAATATGTTTGGTCACGGTGTGGCGGTATTTCTCTCTTGTATGTGGCTGTATTCAGTCACTATGTGGTGGTAATATGTTGTCTGGTCATGGTGTGCTGGTATATATCTCTCTTGTGGTTGTATTCTGTTAGGGGTACTTTACACGCTGCGACATCGCTACTGATATATTGTTGGGGTCACGTCGTTAGTGACGCGGGTAGCGACATCACAGCGTGTAACACTAATGAGCAACTATCAACGATCACAAAATCGTTCCAAAACGGTGATCGTTGACACGTCGTTCAATTCCTTAATATCGCTGCTGCCACCAGTACGATGTTGTTCGTCGTTCCTGCGGCATCACACATCGCTATGTGTGACACCGCGGGAGCGACGAACATCTCCTTACCTGCCTCCACCAGCAATGTGGAAGGAAAGAGGTGGGCGGGATGTTACGTCCTGCTCATCTCCGCCCCTCCGCTTCTATTGGCCGGGCGCTTAGTGACGCGGCAGTAACGTCGCTATGACGCCGAATGCACCTCCCCTTGAGGGCGGGATTGTTCGGTGGTCAGAGCGACGTCGCTGTCTAGGTATGTGCGTGTGACGCTGCCGTAGCGATAATGTTCACTAGGGCAGCAATCACACAATATCGCACACACGACGGGGGCAATTGCTAGCGATGTCGCAGCGTGTAAAGTACCCCTTACTGGTGGTGGTAATATTGTACTGCCCCTGAAGCCATCAGGGAGCTACAAGGTGCTGCATCCCCACCAGGATGCAGGCCCTACCCTCTAGGGACCCAGAAGACGAGTGCCGGTAACAACCAAACACTCCAGATAATCCCTGTTTTTCCCCAATTCCCCCATAGAATGGTACCAGGCTAGGGTTGGACCAATGGATGGCCGCCTAGAGGTGGAGCCTATCCAGTCCACTAGATGACCAGGTGGGAGGGGCAGACAGTGGACAGAGAGGCAGTAGAGAGTGAGTCGGTGACAGTAAAAAGAAAGGAAGGACTGTCAAGAGTGTAACAGTGACCTGAGGGCTCAGGCGGTTAGTTGCCGGTGGAGTACGGTGGAGTACTCCCGGAACTACGCACCAACAGGGTACAGAATCCTAGGTCAGGAAAACGCTCCAGGCAGACCTGATAAAATCTGCACAGTGAAGGGGCCATCTAGGACCTCACTGACCTTGAAGTTTGGGACACAGTAACAATGGGAGAACCGGGGACAGGACCAGAGACTACAACCCCACAGGGTTCACGCTACCGTCATATGGACTACTGTAAAAGACAATCAGGAGGGGACCCCCAGCCGCTCCAAGCCACGGGGACCCACCAACCAAAGACAGGTGCAGGGGAAAGAAGCCACCAGGTCACTAAATCGGAACTGGGACGAGGGGACCTGTGGTTAAGGCCAGCCAGCCTCGGGTGACCAGTTACCAGCTTACGGTGAGTAAAGGAACCAGTTACACTGCAACCCCTTGTGTGGCCTACCTTCTTTCAACACCCATCTACCTCATCTATCCTCTGGGGTCTAGCCCTGCTTGCGGAGGGCCTAACATCCAGGTTGCCACTAACACCAGCCCCAGTAGTGAAAACTGTGCAGCGGCAACTCCATTCACATAGCCACAAAACCACAAGTGGCGTCACATGTGAACTTTATTCAAAAATCCCCTATAAACATTCCCCTTTTAAAAAGCACCCAGGGCACGGAAGCGGGCAATGGCCACCAAAGTGACATTTTTCCCCAGTTATACCGCCTGGAACCGAGTACCCCATAACCCTGGGCGACACATATGTTGTTTGGTCACGGTGTGGCGGTATTTCTCTCTTGTATGTAGTTGTATTTGGTCACTATGTGGTGGTAATATGTTGTCTGGTGGTATGTGGTGGTATTTCTCCCTTGTATGTGGTATTATTGGTCTTGTATAGTGGATTGTGTTGTGTAAGGAGGACTCTTTTTCTCTCTGATATCAATATGGGGAAGATTTTTTATTTCCAATGTGACGCCCTGGCCTATCAGGTTGTCACAGGGTATTGTGCAATCTGCCCTTCTGCACAGTATCCAATCTTCCTTGGTTAAGGATCCTTGTCCTTTGGTGTTGCTAAGAGTCAAAACCCTAGGAACACTTTACACCATACCCACCAGACACACCATTGGGGGGCCTGAAGGGAATAGGGCTGCCCACTTGGGGGGTTGGTAGGGGAAAGTGAAAAAGTGAAAGGAGTGTTGTGTTGTGTTAGAGGTGAAAGAGAGAGGAAGTCAGGAGCAGGGCTCCTTGAGTCTACTAGGTGGCAGACGTTGGTCTGGGCCTGGTAGGAGCTAGAACCCCGGTCACAGGGGATCGTGTCAAGGGGCACGGATTGCCGAGGAGGGCAGCCGGCGGCCTTGAGCCATCTCCGGGCAGGGGTCAGGGCACTAGGCCGGGAAGTAGCTTCAAGCGTCCTGGTAATTTACCCGATGGGGGTGAAGCCTTCAAGATTTATCCCTCACCCACTCCAAAATCGGGGTACTAGCGCACCGATGGGATAGGACTTTCCCTACAAAACACAGTCCAAAAAATCCCAAGCGTGAACCCTGAGAGTAAGCTCTCTCCATTAGCCATACGGGTGAGTGGGACCCGACTAGTTCCACACTATAAAGTCCAAACAGTGAACAAGGTGCCACGGGAAAGGCCACAGGCTAACAAGCAACACCAAGGGCACGGATCCAAGCGTGCTCCCTCCTTGCTGCAGCGGTGCTCAGAATTCTGGTTTACAAGCTGTCGGTGTCAGTATTCTTGGACTGAGTGAGTACGCAGAAACCCTTCCTTTTCCCAACGGCACCCCACTCCTGCACCACCAGTGTGACGCCCTGGACTAGCCAGGTAGCCACAGGTAGAGCCCCGCACAACACCTGTTCCCTAAAAAGGTGTCATCAGCCAACCATTAAAACCTAGTCACCCCCCTCAGGGCTTGATGGGCAAACCAGGGGGCAGAGCCAGGCAGTTGGCCCCGCCCTACAAGGAGTCAAGAGAGCCTGAGGCGGGAAAAGAAGTCAGTGTGACGGGGTGTACAGCAGAGCAAGGAGGGACAACAGGCCAAGGAACAATCCAAAGGGCTTTATTGGAACTACAAAGATAAAGCACCAAAACATAAATATAGTTCCTTAAAGTCTGCAAGGAGTCCACAACAAAAATAAAGATCCAGGGGCACCACCTGGTATTCCAATGCCAGGGAAAATAGGGCAATGGTCCTTATATGAGTTCCTTGAGTCCAACAGGTGAACAACAAAACGCAATCCCACGTGGCCACTGATCTCCAGTCTGTAACTGTCCATACACCGGCTATAGGATCCAGCCTCAGCTATTCCCTCCCAGAGGATCAATCTTCTTTCTTCAAGTTTCACACAGATTGACTGAATCTCCCAGGTAAGCAGAGAGTTTACACTAGTTGGACTCTAGGCCCACCTCCCCCTACTCCCAGGGATGGAAGTGCCTCAAGAGGCTACAACCTTGCACTATAGGGGGTGATTACCTACAACAATAGAATGTACACAGAATTAGTTCAAATAAGACAATGAACCAAGCTTGAAATAGGAATCTGTACAGCAAGATACACCTCCCCCATATCCCACCATCACAACCTGTCCCCCCTTTTTAATAAGTGAGTATGCCACGAGGTCTACACAGACCTCTGGCCATCTCACTTACGTCCATGTTGCTCAGCTGTGAATAGTCTATGGTTCTTCTTGCTGGGACAGTCCATCAGCATTCTGGTGTTGGCGTGCACACTTGTATTGGATGGAAAAGCTGTAGGTAATCCCTTGTAGAGCGATAGGGTTGGAAGGACAAGGTTCCTTTTGTGTCCTCCCTCACTGAAACTCGGCTTTCTGCACCCACAAATCGGCATTGTATATCTCCCACATCATTGCCTAGGAGAATGTCTGCAGGAAGGCTGCTCATCACACCGATTATGCATTGTTTTGCCCCAAAGCCATAATCCAGGGTTACACTTGCTCTTGGAATATATCTCTGAGTACCTCCAGCCAATTCAATGGCAATTCCTGGTCCCTTTTGAATTGCTTCTGGTTGAATTACTCGGGGATCTGCTATGGTGAGAAAAGCCCCAGTGTCACGAAAGCCAACAACGTTTTGGCCATCTAGCACAACCTCCTGTAGATGTTTATGCCGAAGATCATAAGAACGGGTGGCTGTAGCTCACACTCCATAGTCTCCTGGTAGGGAAGTCAACATATCAGAGTCACTTGGCAAATCATCAGGGCCAGAATCCAGCTCTTCTCCTGTTGAGGGTGTCTGTAATTAATGGACAGGCAAAGGTGGTCTGCAGCTGTTCTGCCTCCGAACACCTGGACAGTAGCTTGCAGATGACCAGGCTGCCCACATTGATAACATCTGCGCTGCGTCTCACTCTTTCCAGTTTGCCTTCTGGAGAAGTAGGTAGTGTAAGGGGTGGGTAGACCCCTCACCAGGAAGTCTAGTTAACCCGGAAACGTTATTAATAAAAATGTTTTATATTGTATTCATGTATGCTGTTGTCAGGGTACCCTCTAGTGGCTGGGTGGGACGGCTGTCACCACAGTAGGGAGGAGGAGCCGGCAGTTTAGGAGGCAGGAAAGTGTGTGAGGGAGGGAGTTGTCTCTGGGACAGGAAAGAAGAATGAACAGCCAGGGGCAGAGTGTGGCAGCTGAAGTACAGGGGAGCCGGAGAAGACAGGAGCGGGCGGAACCTCGTAGGGTGAAGCAGTCCGGTGTGGGTCCGGGCTGCGGGTAGCCAGAAGTGGGAGCCGGGCGAAGTGAAGTAGTCAGGCACGTCGCCCACTTGAGGGAACGCTATAGTAGACTCCCCCTCAGCTGAAGGAAGCGCCATAGCATTGTGCTTTATTACTGCCAAGTGTGAAGAACTGTGAAGAATAAAAGATGTTTGTTGTTTGCATTGACCCACGCCTGAAGAGTATTTGTGCGCCGGACAACACCTGCACCACCACACTCTGCCCCACAAAGGCACCTCCTGTCCCCCCAGTGACGGCGACGCCAGGGGTAAGCCTGTCAGCAAGGGCCACGACTACAAGGCCGGAGGCACCCATGGCACCCCGTTACAATTGGCGTAGTCGGCAGGATCCGGATCATATGCAAGGGGACCCGCTCCAAGAAGATGGAGACCAAGTGGTGCCAAGGGCCCCTGACCCGGACTCTCAGCGAAGATTTACAGTCCCATGGTGGGAAGAAGAAACAGTGCCTGAGGTGAAGGACCGGGCACAAGATGGCGGCAAGGTGGCCGTCGTCTGTGAAGAAACAGAAAGCGCGCGAAGTATTGGCGCCAAAAGAAGAGCCTGGGGCTGGCCGGTGCCGAAAAAGAAGTTCGGAGTACTCCGCCCAAAGAGGGGAGGTGCCGGTCCCAGGGCACGAACAGAGACATGTACAGTGGGCGGCGTTGTAAGAAGAAAGAAGTGCCGTCGCAGAGGGGTCGAGCTGTGGTGCGAGGCTAAGGGTGGAGTATCCTCAAGAGCGGGAAAAGTGAGCCCGCCTCCACTTCCTCTAGTCTCGCCACTGACCCAGACGCCATTACTGAGTACTAGTGTTGCCGAGAACATGGAGAAATTGGACGAGAGCCGTCTGAAGCAGGTGGTGTCTGCGGAGGGATTCCCTACCTACTTGCCGGCTGTACCCGGAGGACCGGGGCAAGCCAGTAGGGTGACGTGGCTCACAACATGAGACGCGGAGACCGGTGCGACCACAACCGAGGTCCGGGCGACCTACGCCGCCCAGTTGCCGTCGGGGAGCCGGATGTTGGGAGCCCCATATCCCTGCCCAGAGAGACCCCCGCCAGCTGCGGTGGGGTCTGGAGCACCTAGCCAAACTCCGGCAGAAACCTACGCCCCGAAACTAGAGAGAGACGACTGGGGTTTCTATTGGGACCCGGTGCTGCCGTCTCCCCTACCAACCCGAAGATCCCCGTCACCCGAGCCGGACCCAGTGCAAGAGCGGCTGCTCGTTGAAACCGTCGCCCGGGAGATCATGGCAGGTCCCCACGACGAAGAGCTTGAGCGTCAGTATACCACTGGAGTGGTCGTCAAGTTTAACCAGAGAGAAGGGTACGGCTTCATCCGGGATGGCGAAACCGGCGACGACTACTTTTATAATCGCGTCAACTTGGATACGGAAGGCCTCGCGCAGCGGTTGCATACCCTATACCCGGGAGAAAAAGTACGATTCCTGAGAGAAGTGGGCTGCCGGGGCTTGTTTGCGGTGGGGGTGCACCATACGCCTACTGAGCAGGAGGCTGCCCAATGGCAGCAGGAGGTAGAGTGGGAAGAACACCAGGCCCGGCGACAAGCGCAACGAAGACCGGTGCTGGCTGAAGCCTCCCGACCCCGACATACCGTAGCCGTAGCTCCGGCAGTCATGCCCGTGCAAAGTACCGACCCGAAGAAGGGAACCTCGCCGGTACTGGCGATTAACCAGAACATTATTACTCACCCGACGATTGTTATGGGCAGTCCGCCACCGTCCCGCGCAGCGACCCCCTCACCTCCGTCAGAGCCTGAGGAGCCCAAGCCAGGGGCTGCAGCAGCGGAGCAACTCACCAGTCAGGAGCCTTTCCGGCGGCTGCGCCGACTACCCGGGCAGTCCATTTCGGAATACATCCAGGCGCAGAGGGCTGAGTGGCAACGGGCCTTCCACCCGGAGTGAGTATCGAGACCGGAGGAGGGCGGGACTGTTCTGTTTGAAGCCGGCGTGTTTAAGCCGGAGAAAGTTTGTTGTTTGAGTTGCATATTCCGGAGTGAGCCTGCTTGCTGGACTGAGCCAGGGGCTCCTTCGTGTTATTGAGAAGAAAGCTTCCGTGTTCCTGCGGTGACCGACAAAGACCGGGAGCGCTGCCAAGCCTCCGGGCACATCAAAGACCGGGAGTGCTGCTAAGCCTCCGGGCACACCAAAGACCGGGAGCGCTGCTAAGCCTCCGGGCACTGGACAGGTTCGCAAGTTGATTGAACATGTTTTATGTGGTTTTAACAGTTGTAATTTTAGATTGGAGCCTGGCCGGGAGGCTCAGGTTAAAGAGGGGAGGAGTGTAAGGGGTGGGTAGACCCCTCACCAGGAAGTCTAGTTAACCCGGAAACGTTATTAATAAAAATGTTTTATATTGTATTCATGTATGCTGTTGTCAGGGTACCCTCTAGTGGCCGGGTGGGACGGCTGTCACCACAGTAGGGAGGAGGAGCCGGCAGTTTAGGAGGCAGGAAAGTGTGTTTGGGAGGGAGTTGTCTCTGGGACAGTAAAGAAGAAGGAACAGCCAGGGGCAGAGTGTGGCAGCTGAAGTACAGGGGAGCCGGAGAAGACAGGAGCGGGCGGAACCTCGTAGGGTGAAGCAGTCCGGTGTGGGTCCGGGCTGCGGGTAGCCAGAAGTGGGAGCCGGGCGAAGTGAAGTAGTCAGGCACGTCGCCCACTTGAGGGAACGCTATAGTAGACTCCCCCTCAGCTGAAGGAAGCGCCATAGCATTGTGCTTTATTACTGCCAAGTGTGAAGAACTGTGAAGAATAAAAGATGTTTGTTGTTTGCATTGACCCACGCCTGAAGAGTATTTGTGCGCCGGACAACACCTGCACCACCACACTCTGCCCCACAAAGGCACCTCCTGTCTCCCCAGTGACAGCGACGCCAGGGGTAAGCCTGTCAGCAAGGGCCACGACTACAAGGCCGGAGGCACCCCTGGCACCCCGTTACAGTAGGAGACCTTGGAGACTGATAGGGAGGTGCAGGTGCTGGAGGTGGTTGTCGATTTGGAGGATGACTCCATGGGATAGATGGGCATGTGGCCCGCAGATGCCCGGGATGCCCACAGCTATAACATCTTCGCTCTTCTACTTTCTCTCCTCGTCGCATTCCAGAAAATGTGGTAGAAACAACTGGAGGCTCATACACACGGGTATCCACATGAGGTGGTGATCTAGGAGGTCGAGGAACATTGGGCACTGAAGGACAAGAAACCTCTGCTGTTGGGGAGCTAGTCATTTTTGCTCCCTCTGCTAGCAGCTTCTTCCACTGAGGCTTGATAGTGAGCACCTCATCAGCTAGAGCTGCAGCTTCCTCCACAGTGGCTGGTCTCCTTTCACGCACCCATTCCCGGATCTCAGCAGGGCACTTGAAGTAAAACTGCTCTTTTAGGAGGACCTGGAGGACGGTCTCCAAGGTTAAGGCCTCCTCTGCCTCCAGCCAACGATGCCACAGATGTTTGAGTTTGTGGGCATACATCTTGAAAGACACTTCCTCATCACATGCTAAAGTACGGAACTGAGTCCTGTAAGTGTCTGGCGTTACAGCATAATTTTCTAGAATAGTCTGTTTAATATCCGCATACTCACAGTTCCACCAAGGGTCCATAGCTCTATAGGCTGCGGCAGCTCCACCCTCTAAGAGCCCAACCAGATGCCGGACGCGCTCCCTTTCTGGGACTTCTATTAATCGACACTGATGCTCAATGTCCTGGAAGAAGCCCTCAATGTCACCAGCAGCCTCATTAAACTGCTTGAAGTCTTTGCGGAACACTCTGGGAAGTTCCCTCATGGTGGGTGCTGGGGTTACAGTCTGTCTGGAACCTCTAGCGGCTTCCACAGCGAGCTGCTTATCCAGCAATGCCATCTCCTCCATCCTGCGCTCCTTCTCTTTAGCTCCACACATGACCTCCATCTTATATTCTATGGTGGTCTCCTCTCCCAACAAGGCCATCTCCTCCTTGTACCACACAACCCACTGACGTTTTTGGGTATTTACCTCCGGCTGCCGTCTTTCTTCCGTTTGCTGGGAGGATCCTTCCTCAGCGTCATTTTGCGAGCAAACTCCTTCCAACGCCTCAATCAGCTGCTCCTTGGAGAGTCCCTTGTAGCTGACTCCCAGTTCACGGGCCTTTGTTTGTAGGTTCACCGCAGTCCAGTTCTTGTACTCTGAGGTTCTGGTTCCAGCTGTTGATGGGCCGTTGTCCTCCATTCCTTCTGCTCTGATCCCACCGCTGCCAACCAGTTTGTGACGTTTGTGTACAGCAGAGCAAGGAGGGACAACAGGCCAAGGAACAATCCAAAGGGCTTTATTGGAACCACAAAGATAAAGCACCAAAACATAAATATAGATCCTTAAAGCCTGCAAGGAGTCCACAACAAAACAAAAAATCCAGGGGCACCGCCTGGTATTCCGATGCCAGGGAAAATAGGGCAATAGTCCTTATATGAGTTCCTTGAGTCCAACAGGTGAACAACAAAATGCAATCCCACGTGGCCACTGATCTCCAGTCTGTAACTGTCCATACACCGGCTATAGGATCCAGCCTCAGCTATTCCCTCCCAGAGGATCAATCTTCTTTCTTCAAGTTTCACACGGACTGACTGAATCTCCCAGGTAAGCAGAGAGTTTACACTAGTTGGACTCTAGGCCCACCTCCCCCTACTCCCAGGGATGGAAGTGCCTCAAGAGGCTACAACCTTGCACTATAGGGGGTGATTACCTACAACAATAGAAATGTACACAGGAGTAGTTCAAATAAGACAATGAATCAAGCTTGAAATAGGAATCTGTACAGCAAGATACACCTCCCCCATATCCCACCATCACAGTCAGTTTCTAGTTGGAGTCTGTTAATGAAGGAGAGTGGAAGCAGGCCTGTGCCCAGGTCTGCAGCAGTCTGACAGGTGCCAGGGTTGGAGCCCGGGCACCTTTGGCTAGGAGGCACACGGTAGCCTCAGCCTGCAGGAGCTGGGAAGATGGCTCGGTGGAACCGTGGTGGACAGGGTAGTGGCTCACCGGTACCGACCCGGGGAACCACCTCGGAAACCGGAGCACAAAGGGGGGTACTCAGACCCTGAAACGAGGTCCAGAAGCGACTGGACTGAGTTAATTAACTGATTGCGGTCTGGACTATAGGTCCTTTCCCACCCAAAGTCCCGACTGAAGACAACAGCCCAACGAGGGGGATAGAAAGCCACCACACAGGCAGAGAGATCCCACGGGCCAGCGTCTGCGGGCAAAAGGGCTCTCCGACATCCACAAAGCTGGGGAGCGGACTTCCGACGCTGAAGTGCGGGTAGCCCACAAACACACAACACGGTGCAGGAGAAAGGCAGAGACAACCAACCAGGTGGGGGACCAGACGCAGCCGGCTGCGGGCACCGACCACCATCAACTTGGTTTACCAGAGACTCGTGTAAATTACTAACTGTGAGTATGTGAAGCCCCGCTAGTATGTGTCGGTGCAGTACCTTCAGGGACTCCACGTGGATGGAACAGTCTGGTCACAGGTAGGGAACCTTCTTTTAGGATTGTCGTGACGCCACTCTCAGTATTGCGGTCAGCGGGGACCGCCACTGCAGATTAAGGGATGCCTGGGGCTGATGGTGGGTGCAGTCAGTATATTAGCCCCCTGAGAGTGAGGCAAGCCCCAGGCCCCGGTGTATGTGTGTGGGACCACAGGTCGCAGAATGACTCAAACACAGTCCAAGAAGTCTTTCAACGTGTTTACTCACTGTTTGGAGGTCACGGTGAGATGCCCGGGCGACACTGTGATAACCAGGTTGAACCAGGAATTCCAGGAGGCCGTTCTGAGGGTAGCTGTCCACTCGCCTTCCTTGCACTCTTTCTGTTTTTAGGAGGATCCTTTGCTTGAAGCGTGGTAGGACCCCTCCAGGGAAGCTGTTACCACCCTGCTCCCCTCTCTCTGGCTCGTCTGCCGGCAGCGTGGCCTTGGTGGGATGGCTTCTGGCCCTGTCCCCTTATGGGCCTGGTGATTGCTGCTTGGCTCAAGCTCTGTGTAGTCGTGGTGAGGGCATGAAGTACCCCCCCCCCCACCTGTAGGTTAAGCAGCTCTGGATGATCTGCTGCCTGTACTGGGGACCTAGTTCCCCTTGTGTGCTCGGATACCGGGATCTCCGTACTCAGCCACCCTTCTCTCTGGATGATTTTCAGGCCGACCCACGGTACTCCTTTCTCCCCCGCTTTCAGCTACTGCACTCCTCAGGACCTGTCTGACACGAGAGCTCCTCTGCTCCCTTCCACACACTTCAACTTCTTCCTCCAGACTCCCCTCTTCCTCTCTCTCTCTGCCCTGCTTCCTAGCAACCAGCCCCTGAACACACCCCAAGCTGGGAATTGAAAGTTAACTCCTTCTGGCTACCCAAGGGTCCCCTCTGGTAATGTGGGAGGCCTGGTCACTATATGTTTGTGTGTGCACCTCATCCTGGCCTTTGGAGATTACCTGGAAGCATTGCTCCCGCATGGGTGCAATACTCTGTGGTGCCTGACCGGGTCAGGGGCGCCACATTCCCCCTTAGTTATCATCAGCACGTCCTCGGGCTGCAAAGACAAGAGAAAAGGTAAATACAAACTTTTCCCACACAGGGGCAATTATTTACATTTAAACATACCAGGTACCATTCCACCACCAACCACCCACATGTCCGAACCCCACCCAAAAACCTCCAGGAGGTAGGTCGCCGGTCCTTTTGGTGACCAGGGCTGGGCCATCACATTCCCCAGACCTTTCCTCCAATCTTCCTCTCCTGAGGAGAGTGGTGTAAGGTAGGCCCCATAAACAGGCGTACCCGCTTCCGAGTGTTGGAGGGCAGGCCCCATAAACAGGCGTGCCCCCTTGTTGGTGCAGAGCCATGCCCCTCAACAGGCAGACTCTGTGGTTGATACCAAGGAGGTAACTTTTTACAATGCAAAAGTTTGTGGTTAAATCCAGTTCATAACCAGTGGTCTAACATTTTAAGGAGGTCTCACAATAGTCCTTGTGGGCACATTTCGCTTAAACGTTACTTAACTATAAACAGGTTAAACATTACCTTTCACACCGTCACTTTGAACTAAACTGTACTTTCTCTATAGCGTAATGGGAGCTGACCAAAGTTGCTGCGGGTTGATCTACGCAGTACTATACTGTCATCTGTCTGAGGTTGTGTCCTCCCACCCGATGTATGTGTCTCGATGTGAATAATAGGTGTACTAGGTATTGATACCAGTGCATGGTCTTCTGCTTCAGCTACATTTGGCTCTTCCAGGTTCTGGACAGGTTCTTCTGGTTCTCTTACTTCTCTAGATTGAGGGAATGTAATGACTGGAATAACTACTGCTCCATTGTATTGAGGCCAACTTGCTGGGAAATCTCCAAGTACAGTATGGATCATCTTTTCTTTTGGTTCTTGAACTGGCAAAGGGTTGGGAATTTCTTCAGGGATTCTTAGTTGTTCAGGACATTTCTTTAAGCGATCTCTAGAAACGACAGCTGTTGTTTTTCCTCCATCTTTGCTGATAAGGCATGTCTTTTCACTGCTAAGCGTCGATGGTAACACAGTATAGGGTTCTTCTTCCCAGTGATTGTCAAGTTTATGACGTCTTCTCTTTCTTTTGAGAACTGTATCTCCTGGCATCAAAGGAACAGCAGGTGCTTTTCGATTGTAGGCCTTTTCTTGTTTCTCACGCTGCTGAGTCAGGCTTCGCTCCACACACTCTTGTACTTTCTTGTATTGGGCTTGGCGGTTGGAATCCCAATCAGCACCTTGTAGATGGTCTTCAGGGGTCTCAACTCCCATTTCCAGATCTACTGGCAATCTCCCTGGTCTGGCCCTCATCAGGTATGCCGGTGTGCAGTTCGTGGAACTCACAGGGATGTTGTTATACATGTCCACTAGATCGGGCAGTTTTTCTGGCCACTGACTTCGTTCTTCTAATGGGAGAGTCTTCAGAAGGTCGAGAATGATGTGGTTCATTTTCTCACACATGCCATTGGTCTGAGGATGGTAAGGCGTAGTACGGATCTTCTGGCAGCCGTATAGGTTACAAAACTCCTTAAACACTTCAGCTTCAAAGGCTGGTCCTTGGTCAGTGAGCACTTGATCTGGATAGCCATGTGGTCGACAGAAGTGTGTCTGGAAAGCTTTGGCTGCAGTTTGACCTGTCAAGTCCTTGACTGGTACTACCACCAGGAATCTGGAGTAGTGGTCAACCATAGTGAGAGCGTAGTTGTAGCCTTGTCTGCTGGGTGCCAACTTTACATGGTCCAGGGCCACGATCTCCAGGGGCCGTTTAGTTTGGATTGGCTGGAGTGGTGCTCTCTGGCTGTGCTGGTCTTTTCTTCTAAGATTGCAGGGCCCGCAGTTTCGACACCACTTCTCTAGGGCAGATCTCATGCCCACCCAGTAGAATCTTACTTTAAGTAGGGCCTCCAGTTTCTTCCAACCAAAGTGGCCTGCACCATTGTGATAGGCTTCTAGCACCATCCTCGTATCCTTCTGTGGTACAATCACTTGCCACACCTTCTCATGCGTCCTCGGGTCAATGATGCTCCTGTAAAGTTTGTCTTGATAGATGAATAATCGACCCCTCTCCTTCCATAGGTACTGTGCCTCAGGTGGGGCTCCTTTGTCAAGGCTGGCGCCAGGCTGGTTGATCAGTTTCTTTACCAAGCCTATCGCTGGATCATTTTCCTGGGTCTCCTTCCAGTTGTAGTGAGGTAGTGGGTTCAGGGTCACCTCTTGGCGGTTGGCACGCAACTGCCGGCACTGTTTTGCTCCATGGCGATGGAACGCTGGCAGCTCAATCTCTTCAAGATCATCTACATCTTCACCCTCGTCTGCTAGGTGAGGCATCCTGGACAGAGCATCTGCGTTGCCGTTCTTGCGGCCAGCTCGATACTTGACAGTAAAGTCATAATTCGCCAGTCGGGCTACCCAACGCTGCTCCATGGCACCCAATTTAGCAGTATCCAAGTGGGTCAGGGGGTTGTTGTCCGTGAAGACAGTGAATTTGGTGGCTGCCAGGTAGTGCTTGAACCGCTCTGTGATAGCCCATACCATGGCCAGGAACTCTAGCTTGAATGAGCTATAATTCTCTGGGTTTCTTTCAGTAGGCCTGAGCTTCCTGCTGGCGTAAGCAATCACATGCTCTTTGCCTCCCTGCACCTGTGAAAGCACTGCTCCCAGTCCCACATTACTGGCATCGGTGTACAGTACGAATGGCAGACCGTAGTCAGGGTAGGCTAGGATCTCTTCACCCGTCAAGGCCCCTTTCATTTGTCTGAAGGAGTGTTCTTCTGCTTCTCCCCAGTGAAATGGCGGGCCGGAGATCTTTCCTTTCTTCTTTGGGTGGCCTACCAGGAGCTCTTGCAAAGGCGCTGCCATTTTCGTGTAGCCCTTGATGAACCTTCTGTAGTAGCCTACCAAGCCAAGGAACTGACGTACCTCCCGGACGGTAGTAGGTGTGGGCCATTCCTGGATGACTGTGACCTTCTCTGGGTCCGGTGCTACTCCTTCTGCACTGACCACGTGACCTAGGTACTGGACCTTTGGCTTCAGTAGATGGCACTTGGATGGTTTCAACTTCATTCCATATCGGGATAGTGCTTCAAAGACTTCAGCCAGGTGTTTCAGGTGGTCCTCGTAGGTCTTGGAGTACACGATGACATCATCCAGGTAGAGCAGGACGGTTTCAAAGTTGAGGTGCCCTAGGCAGCATTCCATAAGCCTCTGGAAGGTCCCTGGGGCATTGCAGAGTCCAAATGGCATGCTGTTGAACTCACAGAGGCCCATTGGGGTGGTGAAGGCCGTCTTCTCCCGATCTTCTTCTGCTACAGATACTTGCCAGTAGCCACTAGTAAGATCTAGGGTAGAAAAGTAGTTAGAGGCTTTCAAGGCAGCGAGGGATTCCTCTATCCTTGGCAAAGGGTAGGCATCCTTGTGTGTTATCTGATTTATCCGTCTGTAATCCACACACATCCTCATCGTGCCATCCTTCTTTCTTACCAGGACCAGGGGAGCCGCCCAGGGGCTACAACTGTCCCTTATGACGCCTGCCTCCTTCATGTCTTTCAGCATGTCCTTTGTGCGCTGGTAATGGGCTGGTGGAATAGGCCTATGTCTTTCCTTAATGGGAGGATGACTGCCTGTGGGTATGTGATGTTGCACCCCTTTGATCCTACCAAAGTCTAGTGGGTTCTTACTAAAGACCTGCTCGTATTCCTGCACGACCCTGTAAACCCCATGTTTCTGGTAGTCGGGTGTAGAGTCAGTCCCCACGTGTAGTTTCTGGCACCAATCCTCTAACTGCTTTTGGGAGGTCTCGCCCTCTTTTGAGTCAGCTTGTGTCAGGGGACCTACAGGTGTTATGGCGTCATCTGAGCATGTAAACAGTTTGGCTATGGTAGCGTACCTTGGTAGTCTGGCTTCCTCCTCCCCACAGTTCAACACTCGTACAGGCACTCGTCCCTTGTGTACATCAACTACCCCCCTGGCTGTCAGAATCGTGGGCCAGTGGTCTGAATGAGTGGGCTCTAGTACAGCCTGGTAATCTTGTCCTCTGAGACCTACCGCTGCTCTACACCACATCATCATTTCACTCCGTGGGGGTATCACAATGGGGTTTGCATCCATCACCCGTACACTACCAATCTCACCGCCAGTCTGTTTTACCTGTTGCTTCCTCAGAATGATTCGGATCTCCTTTTGCAAGGCTCTTTGCGACCTGCCCTCAGCACCTTCAACAATCTGGTGAAGCAACAACAACACTTCCCCTAGGCAATTTTCTATGACATTAGTGCCTAAAATCATTTGCGGGTTCCTGTCTCTAATATCAGTGTCCACAACAATCAGTCCTTGTCCCTTCATTTCCTGCCTTCCCACCTTTATGGTTACCTCTTTGACCCCGATCTGGTCTATAGGTTGTCCGTTGGCAGCATAGATGGTGAGGGAGGGGTCCGGTGGTCGGAGATCGTCGTCCGACCAAAACCTCCGATAAAGGACATACGGGATCGTGGTGACCTGAGAGCCGGTGTCCAATAATGCCGGGGTAGGGATCCCGTCCAGGACAATGGACAGGACAGGACGTCCACCCACGTACTGATCACAGCAGCGACCTGGGCCTGATCTTCTTAATCCTGAGGACTGGCCCCCGGCCCCAGGTTTGGCTCGTTTAAAGGACAGGCCCTTGCATAGTGTCCTGCCTCCTGGCAACGACGACAGATGGGTTGTCCAGATGAGTCATAGCGATCACTGCTCCTACCTCGGGTCGCAGGACCTCTTCTCCTCCGCATCCACGGGACGTCCTCTGGGCTGTCAGCTAGCAGGATCCGATGAGGGACTTTGGTGTCTGAGGGCAACTGCATTGCTTTCAGGATTTGTGCGACGTCCTTAGTGAGCTGTTGCACCTGGGAGGATAGTGTATTTATGGTCTCTGCTGGCGTGTTGAGTCCTGTTGCAGTTATCAGGGCCTGCGAGGAGGATTCCGCTCCTGCAGCCGTGGAACTGGCAGGCCATGCGGGTGCGATGGGGTCTGTGTCCACAGGAGGTTGGAGTGCTTTCACTGCCCTGTCTTTCAGAATGGCAAAGTCCACGTCAGGGTGTTCCAGGGACCACAGCTTCATCTGCTTCCCATCCTCAGGAGAGCGCAGGCCCCGCAAGAATTGTTCCTTCATCATCCGGTTTCCTTCCTGATCACTGACAGGGTCCACCAGCTTGAGAGCCCGTAGTGCAGCCTGCAGCCTGAGGGCATAGTCTCTTATACTATCTTGGGGCTTCTGACGGCAGTTATAGAAGTCCGTCCTCAGTTCTCCATCTGTGCGGTGTTCAAAAGCAGCTGCTAGTTTGGCAAAGATGGTCTCAACAGAGCCCCGGTCATCATTGGTCCAGGACTCAGCCTCCAATTCTGCTGCTTCAGTCAATTGTCCCAGCACCACAGCGGCCCTCTGCTTACCAGTCATCGCGTGCATGTCTAGCAGGGTGTTGATCTTCTTCTTAAACCCGGTCAGCGTGTCTATTTTACCGGCGTATTGGGGCAGCCATTGCGCTCCTGGGACATACAGCAAGGAAACTGGCATTATGGGGGAGATTTCAGCCGGCGCGGCTGCGACCGCGGCACCGGCACCAGGCGCTGCTGCGTCCAGCGCGACGGGGGCTGGCATCGCTTGGGCTGCGTCGCCCTGACCAGGAGCATTACCTCCTGCAGCGTCCATTTTTCTTCAAAAATCTCCGCGCCCCCTTTCCACTTCCGGGGTCAGTACGCTCTCCGAATTGTGGGGATTCTGGGGCGGCCACACCTCTTCGTGGGCGGTGCGCTTCTCCCTCGCGCGGGCTGCAGCGCGCGCTTTTGAAGATGGCAATATGGCGGCGGTTCAATTTTTTTGCGGTCGGACCTCTGAGGCACACGGTCACCTGTCTGAACAGGTCTAGTCCTTATCCTGTTCGTGACGCCAGAAGTTGTGAAGCCCCGCTAGTATGTGTCGGTGCAGTACCTTCAGGGACTCCACGTGGATGGAACAGTCTGGTCACAGGTAGGGAACCTTCTTTTAGGATTGTCGTGACGCCACTCTCAGTATTGCGGTCAGCGGGGACCGCCACTGCAGATTAAGGGATGCCTGGGGCTGATGGTGGGTGCAGTCAGTATATTAGCCCCCTGAGAGTGAGGCAAGCCCCAGGCCCCGGTGTATGTGTGTGGGACCACAGGTCGCAGAATGACTCAAACACAGTCCAAGAAGTCTTTCAACGTGTTTACTCACTGTTTGGAGGTCACGGTGAGATGCCCGGGCGACACTGTGATAACCAGGTTGAACCAGGAATTCCAGGAGGCCGTTCTGAGGGTAGCTGTCCACTCGCCTTCCTTGCACTCTTTCTGTTTTTAGGAGGATCCTTTGCTTGAAGCGTGGTAGGACCCCTCCAGGGAAGCTGTTACCACCCTGCTCCCCTCTCTCTGGCTCGTCTGCCGGCAGCGTGGCCTTGGTGGGATGGCTTCTGGCCCTGTCCCCTTATGGGCCTGGTGATTGCTGCTTGGCTCAAGCTCTGTGTAGTCGTGGTGAGGGCATGAAGTACCCCCCCCACCTGTAGGTTAAGCAGCTCTGGATGATCTGCTGCCTGTACTGGGGACCTAGTTCCCCTTGTGTGCTCGGATACCGGGATCTCCGTACTCAGCCACCCTTCTCTCTGGATGATTTTCAGGCCGACCCACGGTACTCCTTTCTCCCCCGCTTTCAGCTACTGCACTCCTCAGGACCTGTCTGACACGAGAGCTCCTCTGCTCCCTTCCACACACTTCAACTTCTTCCTCCAGACTCCCCTCTTCCTCTCTCTCTCTGCCCTGCTTCCTAGCAACCAGCCCCTGAACACACCCCCAGCTGGGAATTGAAAGTTAACTCCTTCTGGCTACCCAAGGGTCCCCTCTGGTAATGTGGGAGGCCTGGTCACTATATGTTTGTGTGTGCACCTCATCCTGGCCTTTGGAGATTACCTGGAAGCATTGCTCCCGCATGGGTGCAATACTCTGTGGTGCCTGACCGGGTCAGGGGCGCCACAAGTACAACAGTGCCCTCCGGCCTCGCACCTCCCTGCACCGCCCGACTACTACTATCCCAACGGGTCCCGGGGCCACCATCCCTGCCCACGGAGGGGTTAACAACTTGCTGCATAACATCTCCCCCGGGTGCCCCGTAACTGCAGCGGTGGTGCCTACCTTCACCACATCCCGTGGGTGGCGTCACAAACTCAAACACGGCTCCGGCCGTACACCTACGTCCCCCTAAAAGCGCCAGCCCCCCACTTTCAGATCGAAGTGGACCACGGGACCCCCAGGTCCGGAGATGCTTGAGCCACCCACCAGCGAGCGTGGATCCGAGTGGCTCGGTTGCCGCCGAGCACGGGGCGGTACACCAACACCGGGCCCCGGGGCACAAACCCCCTACCCGCGGAGGGGGTTAACACTAGAAGTCCCAGAGAGAGGAGATTTAACATTTCTACCTTTGGAACCCAGAGACGGGTCAAATGACCTGAAGGATGTTAGCTAACATCCTATAATTACCGTCTTTTGTTCTGTAATTAAGGCCATTACTGTCGCACCACAGGAGGTTGTTGTTTTCCATTGAGTTTAGCCATTTAGTTTCTAGTTAGGGTACCCACACATCTGCGTTTTTCTGCCGCACTCGCAGATCCGGCATAAGGGCAGTACAGTACTTTACAGTTCACAGAGAGTGCGGTAAGCCCCGGTCACATGCTGTCACATGCTCCGGTCACATGAACCTATGTGCCCGGAGCTTGCCAGTGAACTGTAAAGTACTGTACTGCCCTTATGCCGGATCTGCGAGTGCGGCAGAAAAACGCTGATGTGTGGGTACCCTTAGTTCTATTCAGTTTGGACTAAGGGTCATTTAACCCTCTTTCGGGACTTCAGGGGGGAGCTCGAAATTTCTGGGACTTCTAGTGTTAAACACCTTGCTGCCATACCATCGCCACCGGGCTCCCCCTTACCCAACAGCAGTGGTGGTATTCCACCTTACAACGCACAGTGGGTGGTGTCATGAACTTCTAACTCCCCTGTACATATTCCCCTTTTCAAACTCGAGTGTCCACGCGAACCCCCGGGTCCGGAGATCTCTCGAGCCACCGTGGTTCTGGATCCGAGCGGCTTGGCCGTTGGCACGGGGGTGGTACACCAGTAGTTTAAATATTTGAATGTTTAACCCCTCCCTGTCCTGTGACTATTGCACTGCAGCAAATATGCACTTACAGAGGTTCTCCGTTGAAAACAAATAATCACCTCTACTAAGGCCACGTGTATTTGGTGAGGTTTTTTACTTCAGTATTTGAAGCCAAAACCAGGAATGGTAAAATCAGAGAAAAAGTATAATAGAAATACGGGCACCACTGCTGCATTTTTCACCCACTCCTGGTTTTGGCTACAAATAACATACTGCCCAAATACTGAACGTGTGAACATGGCCTAAGGATAGTGATAACTTATTCATCAGTGGGGTCTGAATACTGGGACCAGTGTACCGCCCCGCAGCCTCGGCTGCGGCCGCCGAGCCGCTCGGATCCATGCTCGTGTACTGCGGGTGGTGGTTCGAGCCTCTCACAGACCCAGGGGTCACGTCGCTCTGAAAGGAGCAGTGGCGGTGCACGCAGGGGTTTGGGTGATTGTTTGGTGGAATTGGTAAAGTTCATGACGCCACCCACAGGTTGTGGTGATTGTATGGTGGACACCACCGCTGCCGTTGACTAGGCCTCCCGGGGACGGTGTTATGCAGCTCGGTGTCAACCCCTCCGTGAGCAGGGGGCGATGGTCCCGGGGGGCCCGCGGGATGTTGAGGACCGGGGTGCAGGGCGCAGGGTCGCGGTGTAGCGCGGTGCGGTGCCTGATGGCACTGATGTACTCACTCTGACACAAGATAACGGAGTCTCTGGTAAACCAAACGGTAGAATGGACGGGGCCCACAGCCGGCTGCGGTGTTCTCCCTGGACGGGTTGGGGGCGGCTGTCTTTCCCCTCGCACTGATGTTATGTTGTGAATAACTCCTGTGCCTGGACACTGGTAGTCCACTCCCCGGCGTGTAAGTGTCGTAGGAGCCCGTTTGCCCGCAGGTGCTGGCCCTTTGGATCCCTTGCCTTTGGCGGTGGCACTTATCCGGGATGGTTAGGCTGTTGCCGTCAATCGGGACTTGGGTGGGAATGAACCCCTGAGGTCCAAACCGCAATCAGTAAATTTGACTATCAGGGCGGCTTCTAGCCTAGTCGGGGTCTGAGTACCCTGCCTGGTGCTTGGCTCCAATCGGCTCCCCGGTTCGGTACCTGCGGGCCACCGCCCGACCCCGTTCCTACAGTTCCACTGACCGTACACCAACTCCTGCAGACGGCCACCACCGTCTGGCGACCTTGCTGGAGGTGCCTGGGCTCCAACCCAGACACCTAAACAGTCCGTGGCAAGCCTGGTCCCAGGTCTGCCCTTGACCTTCCCTCCTCACTCCTGAGCTCCACTCCACTCACTCACTGACTGACTGTTTGTGCTTTCCCGCCTCCAGGCCTGTGAACTCCTCGGTGGGCGGAGTCAACTGCCTGGCTCCGCCCCACCTGGTCTGGACATCAGACCCTGGAGTGTGGCAACAAGGATTTTAGTGTGACTGTTGTCACCTGTCCGGGGAAGGGGTGTGTGGTGTTGTGTCTGTGACTACCTGGCTAGGCCAGGGCGTCACACCAGCACTGATCGGCAAAATGTGCAACTTTTATTCCCATTACAGTGGAGCTTGTGTCCGACTCAACCCCTGATCCATTCATTCCCTCAGTGGCTGCCGTGTGCTGTACTTAGTTTAGTATAGATCACAGAGGGAAGCGGGTTTATGCCGCGCTAAAAACCACTGATGCCGGCATATTAAAAATTTATTTTTTATTTCACAATCCTAGCTTTTTCTAGATCCTGTCACCCCATATAGTATTTTCCTTTTCAGCAGTGGCAAATATTCACTCTGAGTCCATTTGAAACAACGACAGTACAAACTACCCGAACAGAGTAATGGATAAATGCGACTTTCTCTATCCCAGCCCAAACTTCATGGGTTCGCATACAAATGTCCCCCTTCCCCCCCCCCCCCCCCCTCACCTTTTTTTCTTCTGTTGCTCATGCAAATATTTAAAACAAGGTTTGTTCCAAAAATCAAATGCATAACACTTAATCTGTTTATTTATATATTCCTTTATGGTTTCAATGTTTGGAATTTCCTTCATATGCAGTGTTGTAAAGTCTTCTTCTTTCCTTTTTTTCTTCGATGACGTTGTATCTTTCCATGTGTCTATGAGTCACTGTGAAGCCCCACAGGTGTGTAGTGTCGGTGCATTACCTTCAGGGACTCCACTCGGCTGGATCTCGTCACAGGTAGGGAATCTTCTATTGTCGTGACGCCACTCTCAGTATTGCGGTCAGTGGGGACCGCCACTGCAGGTTGAGGGACGCCTGGGGCTGATGGTGAGTGCAGTTAGTTGGAATAGCCTCCTGAGAGTGAGGCAAGCCCCAGGGCCCTGTGTAGGTGCGTAGAACCACAAGGCGCAGAATAACTCCAGGCAGGATGTCTTTCAGGGTTTTTACTCACTTCAGGTGGCAGGGTGAGTAACCCGGGCGTAGCTGGGATGAACCAGGTGGGAACCAGGTATCCTTCAGGCTGACTTCTGATGGTGACTACCAACTCGCCTTCCTTAGCCCTTGGTGGTTTGGGGTAACCCCGACTTTTAGTCCCTATGGGGGTCACCCAGGGAAGTTGCTGAAGCCTCACTCCCCTTCGTTTGCCGTTTGCTTGTTGCCTGGGCCAGATCACTCCAGCTGCTTGCCTCCTGTGAGCTATGGGCCCTAACTGTGGCTACGTGGCTGCGGCTGTTGTGGTGTTGTGGCGTGGGCTTTGAGAGCCCCACACCGGCAGGTTTAGCAAAAGAAAGCTGGATCTATCTCCGCTTCGGGATCTGCCGCCCGTTTGGGCCTGGTACTCCCTAGCAGTCTCCTTACTTCCCACTCCGTGCTCTCTCTCTAGCTGAGATGGGTTTCGGGTAGCACTCCTAGTTGACCGTTCTCCCCCGTCGGTAGCCACTGCGCGGACGCTGTCAGACTACAGCAGCCCAGGGGAAGGGGTCAGCTCTCCTCGGAGCTCCCTGGACTCTGCACTGAACCGGCTCACATCTGGGACCTTCACTTCTCCTCCTGTCGGTAGCCACTGCGCGGACGCTGTCAGACTACAGCAGCCCAGGGGAAGGGGTCAGCTCTCCTCGGAGCTCCCTGGACTCTGCTCTGAACCGGCTCACTTGAGGGACCTGCACTTCTCCTCCTGTCTGAGCTCCACTTCATGCTCCTCACTCCTCCACACTCTGCTGCAGACTGTTTACTCCTCCTTCTCTTTTCCCTTTTGTGCCTGCCTACGCCACCTAGCAACCAGGCTCTCTTACCACACCCCTTGAGAGGAGATGGAGGCTTTTGGCCCCCTCCACTATTCCAGTGGAGGTGAAGGCTTTTCCCCCTCCTGGGATCCCCAGGGGTCCTCTCATAGGTACATGTGTGAGACCTGATCACTATGCGCCTGTGTAGTCACACCTCGGTCAGCCTTCTGGATTACCTGTATTGTACTGTCCCCAGCATGGGTGCAGTACTCAGTGGTTCCTGACCAGGTCAGGGGCGCCACATTCCCCCTTAGTTATCACCAGCACGTCCTCGGGCTGCAAGACAACATTTTTAAAATGCATAAAACATTAAAACATGTAAAACATTTTTAAAGCACCAGGTACCATACATCACCACCCTCCACCCACAAGTCCGTTAACCCACCCAAAACCCTCTCACGTTGGCCGCGCCTTCAGCCACTTCTGGCAGGATGTAGAGGCGGCTTTCATGGGCTGGTGGTTTCAGGGTATACCTGGCCTGGTGGATCCGCGCCTTCAGCCTCTTCTGGCAGGATGTAGAGGCGGCTTTCACAGTTGGTGCTGACCAGGTACCCTCTTTGTGGTGGAGAGCCAGGCCCCATAAACAGGCATGCTCTCTGGTTGCAGGTGAGCCAAGGCCCTATATACGGACGTGCCCCCTGGTTGCAGACGAGCCAAGCCCCTAAACAGGCTGACTCTGGTGGTGGTGGTGCCCTCTGGTGTAACTATTTACACTGCGAGAGTTTGTGGCTATAGCCAGTTCATAGCCTTAAGGTTCATTTCTCACATTAGTTTATGTGGGCACATACTTAAACTTTAAAACGTTGCAAAAACTTCAAACTGGTAACTTGCTGTATTTCTTATGTTATTTACATGGATTCCTCCTCACCAGGGCTTGGGCCTGTAGGGCTGCGGCACCTGCTGCTTTCTCGCTCTCTTTCATCATCCGTGGTAGTCTCATCAGTAGGTTCCTTGTCTTTTCTTTCTCTGTCTTCATCTGTTTCTTTATCTTGTAGCATGGGATGGCTGTGGGGTTTGCTGGTACATGGTGCTACATCGAGCGCATACCACCCTCTTTCTCCTTGATGCATTGTAAATTGCACTGAATCTCCCATCTTTAAGTTTCTTCCAGGATGTCCTCTGGGCAAATGAGCCCTAACGTCTCTTCTATTGACGAAGATACCTTCCTTTATACCAGGTGCAACGATGAATCCGTATCCTGACTTCAGGCTAAAGTCTTCCACAATTCCTCTACAAAGGGGTCCTCTGACCTGGGCTTTGGCTCTTCTCAGGAACCGTTTCTCCTCTAGGTCTCTGGCCGTTATTTCATCTTTCTGTTCTGGAGATGGCGGGGCAGGTGACAACTGGGTTCTGCTACGGCGCCGTGTCTTGCGGGCTGGATTCTGCGAGGTACAGCTTACAAGCTCCCAGGTGAGGCTTTGGGGCAGATCTTCTTCAGCAGAGGGTGTTAGGTCTTCCTCATCCCAGCGGGAATATGGCAACATCTCCGGCTCTGGGTATGGATCCAGTGTGGATGGCTCTGGAGTCAGCTTCTCAGCTTCCTGGCCTCCCCTCCCCCTTAGTTCTTCTGAGCACTCCTTTGGTGGCAGTGCTGGGGATGGGCTTTCTTCAGCAAGCTCAGGCGGGGGACTCTTTGGCGTGGTTACTGCAGGGGTTGCCGGAATCCTCTTGGGGGTATGCGGGGGTAGCATGTACCGGTCCACCATCCATTGTGGAAACTTGGCCTCCATGTCAGCCTTCAGCTGCCAGTATGCGGGGTCCTCCCCCAGCGTGGGCTTTCCAGCAGGTGCCTCTTTGGACTGGGGAGCGGTGTCTGCTCTGGCCTTGCAGGCCGGGGAAAATGGTGATGCAATCTCTTGGCGGGCCGCGCCTGGCATGGCGGCGGCCTGGTCTTGGCGGGCCGCGCCCTGTATGGCGGCGGCCTGGTCTTGGCGGGCCGCGCCCTGTATGGCGGCGGCCTGGATGGGCACTTCTGGCGCAGCTTGGATCGGCGTCGCAGCTGCGATGGGGTCTTTGCAGGCTGGGCTGGGCGTCGCTGCAGCGATCGGAGCTTGGCGGGCCGCACCGGACGTGGCTGCGGCCTGGTTCAGCACCTCACTTGCGGCGCGGACGAGCGTTGCGGCTGCGGTAGGGTCTTGGCGGGCCGGGCCTAGCAGGGCGGCGGCCTGGGTCAGCGTTACGCCTGCGGCGCGGATGAGGGTCGCGGTGGCAGCCGGTTCTCTGCGGGCCGGACTGGGCGTCGCTGCAGGGACCGGGTCTTGGTGGGCCGAGCAGGGCATCGCTGCGGCGGCCTGAGCTTGGCGGGCTGCACCTGGCGTGGCTGCGGCCTGGCTCAGCGTCGCCGCGCCGGGCGCCTCTTCAGGGACCGCGGGCGTGGCAGCAGGGGTCGGGGCATCCGGGCCGGCAGGGGTAATACTGGACTCACCCATCGGTGGCAGCATCGGGGTCTGAGTCGTTGCCACTCGGTCTGGCGCTCGGCGCGCGGCTCTCCCTTCATAGGCCTGAACCGCGGCAGCCATCTCCAGAAGTTCCATGCGTTCTTCTCTGATCTGCTCCACGACCCGGGTCTCCAGTCGGTCGCAGAACTGGGCCAGCTCCCGATACCACCAGGCAGCGGAGCCCGGTTCTGGGTTTCTGCGGTCAGACGCCATTTCTTCTGCGCCCTCTTCTGTACGATTTCCCAGCAGTGGACTCATCGTTGCCTCTAGTAGCAAGCTGTTCAGTTTCCGCTCTGCCTCTTTCAGCAGCTCCTCTCCCAGCAGCAGGCTTCTGGCTCCCTTTCTGTCCCGACGTCTCTGGACGCTTCCGCTCTCTTCACAAGCGAGGTCAGAACTCTGCAGGGGATCTCTGGGTAGCCACACCTCTTCGTGGGCGGTAACTTCTCCCAGCGCGGGCTGCTGTTGTTTTTCAGCGCGCTTTTCATGGTGGCAATATGGCGGCGCTTCCAATTTTTCAAGCGGACCGCCCAGGCACATGGTCACCTGTCTGAACAGGTCTAGTCCTTATCCTGTTCGTGACGCCAGATGTGAAGCCCCACAGGTGTGTAGTGTCGGTGCATTACCTTCAGGGACTCCACTCGGCTGGATCTCGTCACAGGTAGGGAATCTTCTATTGTCGTGACGCCACTCTCAGTATTGCGGTCAGTGGGGACCGCCACTGCAGGTTGAGGGACGCCTGGGGCTGATGGTGAGTGCAGTTAGTTGGAATAGCCTCCTGAGAGTGAGGCAAGCCCCAGGGCCCTGTGTAGGTGCGTAGAACCACAAGGCGCAGAATAACTCCACACAGGCAGGATGTCTTTCAGGGTTTTTACTCACTTCAGGTGGCAGGGTGAGTAACCCGGGCGTAGCTGGGATGAACCAGGCGGGAACCAGGTATCCTTCAGGCTGACTTCTGATGGTGACTACCAACTCGCCTTCCTTAGCCCTTGGTGGTTTGGGGTAACCCCGACTTTTAGTCCCTATGGGGGTCACCCAGGGAAGTTGCTGAAGCCTCACTCCCCTTCGTTTGCCGTTTGCTTGTTGCCTGGGCCAGATCACTCCAGCTGCTTGCCTCCTGTGAGCTATGGGCCCTAACTGTGGCTACGTGGCTGCGGCTGTTGTGGTGTTGTGGCGTGGGCTTTGAGAGCCCCACACCGGCAGGTTTAGCAAAAGAAAGCTGGATCTATCTCCGCTTCGGGATCTGCCGCCCGTTTGGGCCTGGTACTCCCTAGCAGTCTCCTTACTTCCCACTCCGTGCTCTCTCTCTAGCTGAGATGGGTTTCGGGTAGCACTCCTAGTTGACCGTTCTCCCCCGTCGGTAGCCACTGCGCGGACGCTGTCAGACTACAGCAGCCCAGGGGAAGGGGTCAGCTGTCCTCGGAGCTCCCTGGACTCTTACTGAACCGGCTCACATCTGGGACCTTCACTTCTCCTCCTGTCGGTAGCCACTGCGCGGACGCTGTCAGACTACAGCAGCCCAGGGGAAGGGGTCAGCTCTCCTCGGAGCTCCCTGGACTCTGCTCTGAACCGGCTCACTTGAGGGACCTGCACTTCTCCTCCTGTCTGAGCTCCACTTCATGCTCCTCACTCCTCCACACTCTGCTGCAGACTGTTTACTCCTCCTTCTCTTTTCCCTTTTGTGCCTGCCTACGCCACCTAGCAACCAGGCTCTCTTACCACACCCCTTGAGAGGAGATGGAGGCTTTTGGCCCCCTCCACTATTCCAGTGGAGGTGAAGGCTTTTCCCCCTCCTGGGATCCCCAGGGGTCCTCTCATAGGTACATGTGTGAGACCTGATCACTATGCGCCTGTGTAGTCACACCTCGGTCAGCCTTCTGGATTACCTGTATTGTACTGTACCCAGCATGGGTGCAGTACTCAGTGGTGCCTGACCAGGTCAGGGGCGCCACATCACCACTCTGAACCATATGGGTGGATGAGATCATAGCTGTAAATGTGGCAGTATGGATTCCTTTATAAGGAACCAGGCCAGTAGTACTTGCATGATTTATTTTTCCTGACGAAGGAGACGGGCAATGTCTCTGAAACGCATAGGATTGTGAAATAAAAAATACATTTTTAATATACCGGCATCAGTGTTTTTTATCGCGGCATAAACCCGCTTCCCTCTGTGATCTATACTAAACCACGTTATCCACGGGGCCGCTGCTGAAGCACGCGGACACTCACACACGTGTATAAGGGGTTGTGACTGGCACGACCAAACCAGGTGAGTGTACCTTTTCTCTGCATTACCAACCATCATACCGGGTAAAACCCTATTGCGCCCTTTTTTCCCATCTCCAGCAGTTACAAGTGTGCTGTACTTGGCGTTTTCTGACCGCCCCAAAGAAGATGAGTGGAGCTGCGGTCACACATCCTAGCTGCCGCTGCATTATATAATGGGGATAGAAGGGCCATGTCAGGGATAAAAGTTCCCAATCTTCCGATTGGTGCGGTTTCCACTGGTCTGGTTCGACCAATCAATAAGTTATCACCAACCTAACCTGTGGATCGGTCATAACTTGTCACCAAAGACCCTCTACTGCAAACTACTGTAATTGTACATCAGTTATGGTGCACAGGAGATGTGCAGGAGCCGCCTGTGCTTTACAGTCAGTGCACCACTATAACGGGGTTTGTGGCTAATGTAGATACTTGCAGGTAGCTGTCCAATTCCCCTGGTGGGCCCCAGCCACCCCAGTCCGACCCTGTCTGGGAGACTTCAGCACCACAGACAGCAGGCGCGGGGACAGGTGAGTTCATCTCCATGTGCTATCACGGATCACAGATCAAGGATTGCACATGTAGAACACACGTGTGCCGTGATTCACGGCACACGGAGGGACATATGTGTTTTTATCACTTCAGTTAAAAATGTCTGTGTTTTTCACTGATGTGTGAAACAAGCCTTAGGGGTACTTTGCACGCTGCGACATCGCTAGCCGATGCTAGCGATGCCGAGCGCGATAGTACTCGCCCCCGTTGCAGATGCGATATCTTGTGATAGCTGCCGTAGTGAACATTATCGCTACGGCAGCTTCACACGGACTTACCTGCCCTGCGACGTCGCTCTGGCCGGCGACCCGCCTCCTTCCAAAGGGGGCGGGTCGTGCAGCGTCACAGCGACGTCACACGGCAGCCGTCCAATAGAAGCGGAGGGGCGGAGATGAGCAGGACGTAAACATCCCGCATTGGCGGTGGAGGTAGGTAAGGAGATGTTCCTCGCTCCTGCGTCTTCACACACAGCGATGTGTGCTGCCACAGGAACGAGGAACAACATCGTATCTCCTATTGGTGCGACATTATGGAAAAGTCCGAACTACACAGATCACCGATTTACAACGCTTTTGCGATTGTTTATCGGCGCATCTAGGCTTTACACGTTGCGACGTCGTTACTGGCTCTAGATGTGCGTCACTTTCGATTTGACCTCGGCGATATCGCAGTAGCGATGTCGCAACGTGCAAAGTACCCCTTAGGATAAGATCTTGGAGATGGGAATAACCCTTTAATAGCTAGTTGTCGTAACCATGGATATCTAAGGTCCTGCAATGCCCTGCACATAATGTAAGTGACAAAATGAATCAGGAGAACTATACTACATTTATAATTAAAGATATTTGCTATTATTATTATTACACCTACTACATATTAGGATAGGATCTTGAAGATGGGATTAACACTTTAATTGCTACTGGTCGTAACCATGGATACATAAGGTCCTACAATGCCCTGCAAGTGAGGTAAGCGACATAGTGAAACAGGAGAACTATATTACATTTCTAATTGGAGGTATTTGCTAATATTATTATTACACCTACTACATATTGAGCCAGGATCTTGGCGAAGGGAATACTCCTTTAATGCTCAGCATTGATCATTCTTTCAGGGGTTTTGTGTTAACATCTGATGCCGATATTGAGACATACTCCTTCGCATACCTATTTCCTTTCATTAGACAAACAGATGAAACTCCATCTGACCTCCTTTCTGGCGGGCTGATTTTTTGGGAAGGACACAATAGCATAGTCTACCACATCCAGAAAGGAGACCAGGCACAGTCCAAAGTTTCATTTTTTGGACTCCATTTGCTTTATTAAGCTGGATGGACACAGAAAAGGCCATGGATCACAACTGTTTTTCTGTATCTGAACATATCTCCCTGAAGAAATGGTGATTGTAGAGCACTAATGTAAAAGCCCCGTTACAAGCAACGTCGTATCTAACGATATATCACCGGGGTCACGGATTCCGTGACGCACATCCGGCAAAGTTAGCGACGTCATTGCATGTGACACCAACGAGCAGCCGTTAACGATGGAAAATACTCACCAAATCATCCGTCGTTCATTTTCAAAAAATCGCTGATTGTTGAGGACGCAGGTTGTTCGTCGTTCCCGAGGCAGCACACATCGCTATGTGTGACAGCTCGGAAATTATGAACTACAGCTTACCTGCAGCCGCTGGCAATGAGGGAGGACGGACGTGGGCGGGATGTTACGGCCGCTCATCTCCACCCCTCCGCTTCTATTGGGCGGCCGCTTAGTTACCCCGCTGTGACACCGCACAAACCGCCCCCTTAGAAAGGAATCGACTCGCTGGCCACAGCGATGTCGCTACGCAGGTAAGTCCGTGTGACGACTCCTAACTATATTGTGCGCCACGGGCAGCGATATGCCCGTGATGCACAAACAACGAGGGCGGGTACGCTCGCAAGCGATATCGCTGCATGTAATGTCCCCTTAAGTTTAGCCTTACAGACTCTGGAAGATGGTTAGTCATCAGCCAACCCATGAGTTGGCATCCAACATGGCTCCAATCTTTCCATAGGATTAACTTTCCTTGTTCTCAGTATGTTTTACCTTGAAGGCTTGAATGGAGAAAAGACAACCAGGTGTGGGACACAAAAGACCGGAGGAGAGAAGGGGAAATTTTAATTGCTTATTGACGTCAATTAAACAAGACCAAGAAAATGCAAATTTAAACGCTCCAAACATAATTACGTGAGGATAACCATGGCCAAGATCTAATCTACTGTATGTAACATCACAAAGGCTATAATACAAATAGTTATACAATGGAGACATGGTGATTGAAGTAGACAGTCTGAATACATTAAGACAGATTGTGTGAAAAAGAAGAGACGAGAAAGGGACTCGGAAAGAGGGAGGGATGGAAAGAATGTGAGAGGAGGAGGGAGCAGAAGAGAATGCTCACTAGAGAAAGAGGAAGATGAAACAAGTACAGCAGCTTAGACAGAAGGTAAGAAGGGGAAAATCTGCTATATGCACATTACGAAGAAGGGAACGTTCACGAGCCACAATGCATATGGCTTGATGGCCACTAGAGAGTCGGAAATTCGTCCACACAGGTTCGTTTTCATGTATTACATGCAAAAATCACATTATCCAGGAGCAAACATCTGCACATCATGAGGATATGCCGCACTGATATACAGATATATTAGCACAGTATCAAGAAGAGCGATATATGCTGTATATTGACTATGAATCTGTATGTTATCTGCTTAAGTAAGCATCTCTATAAAGTATATACCTGCTCCCTGCTCCTAGGAATGAACAATACTTATATCTGTAAATTATAATGTCATGTAATGTTATGTTATACTGTATAGTAGAAAATGTCTCACATTCTACTCATATATTGCATCGTAGAATACACTTTAAAACACACACTTTAATAAGAGATGTTACACTATACATGTACAGTATATGTAGAAGGAGTTGTATTATCAGAAGTATTAATGCACTATAGAAATATAGGACTGACAGGTGGACGTGCGGTCAGTAGAGCTGGAATTGCCAGTGCAGCAGAGCACACTTTGGCTTTTGGTGCAAAGTATAGTGAAATAACAGTGATTTATTTGTTGTAGGTACATCAGCTCTGCTACATCTTTTGGGTTTTGTTTTGGGGTTTTTTGCATTTATGGTAACTGCTTAGAGGAAGAAATGTGTACAGTCATAGAAAAAATGCTAATATATAATAAGAATATCTTACTGGGTGTGTAATCATGTTCAATTTATTCATTGTTTTCACTAAATATGTCATTTTTTTTCCACAACGGTGGGGAAGAGAGATAGGTAGTGTTCATATACAGACAGATAGCTAGCTAGATAGATAGATGATAGATAGATAGATAGATAGATAGATAGATAGATAGATAGATAGATCGATAGATACATAGATAGATAGATACTGTAGATTATAGATAGATAGATAGATAGATCGATAGATACATAGATAGATAGATACTGTAGATTATAGATAGATAGATAGATAGATAGATAGATAGATAGATAGATAAAAAAAATAGAAACATAGATAGATATGTCATAGATAGATTTAAAAAAAAAAAAAAGATAGGAACAGCATATAAAACTATGACGGGTGAAAAGTCACCAGCAAACCTTAAATCCTTTGGCAATAACATAAGCAACAAAAGGAGGCAGCACTCCAAACATAAAGTGAAAAAGTGGACTTCATTGGCCACTATAGGAGCTAATGTAGTCCTCTTTTTCACTTTATGTTTGGAGTGCTGCCTCATTTTGTTGCATAGATAGATTGATGGATAGATGGATAGATAGATAGATAGATAGATAGATAGATGGATAGATAAAGGATAAGAGATTGATAGACTGATATATAGTTATTAGATAGATGATAGATAGATAGATAGATAATAGCAGATAGATAGACTGATAGATCAATAGATAGATAAATAAAAACATAGATAGATAGACTGATAGAATAGTTATTAGATACATAGATGGATGATAGGAGATAGATAATAGATTGATAGATAGATAGATGGATAGATAAATAGATAGATGCTAGATAGATGATAGATAGAGAGATAGATAGATAGACAGATAGATAGAATCATAGATAGAGGGATAGATAGATAATGGATAGATAGATAATGGATAGATAGATAATAGATTGATAGATAGATAGATAGATAGATGATAGATAGAGAGATAGATAGATAGAGGGATAGATAAATAGATAATGGATAGATAGAGGGATAGATAGATAATAGATTGATAGGTAGATAGATAGACAGATAAATAGATAGATAGATGATAGATAATAGATATATAGATAGATAATAGCTAGATAGATGATAGATAATAGCTAGATAGATGATAGATAATAGATAGATAGATGATATATAATAGATAGATGATATATAATAGACAGATAGATGATAGATAATAGATAGATGATAGATAATAGATAGATAGATGATAGATAATAGATAGATGATAGATAATAGATAGATAGATGATAGATAATAGATAGATAGATGATAGATAATAGATAGATGATAGATAGATGATAGATAATGATAGATAGATGATAGATAGATACAGTGATCATTTTTCTTAGTTATTGATGAGGTAAATTATTGCAATGTGTTCTGTTATTTATTAATCTCTTTTTTCGTTCTTCTGCTTTTCTTCTCCGCAGGGTGGTGAATGATTCAGAGCAATGTCTCAGGCATGGAACGGATCAGTCTCATCATCAGAACTGCCCCCCGGGGGAATCATCGTACCCGTGGTCTTTTCCTTGATATTTGCTCTGGGCACTGTGGGGAATGGTTTAGTTTTGGTTGTGTTGCTAAGAAATGGCCAAACCAAGTACAACACCACAAACCTGTTTATTCTAAACCTGGGGGTGGCTGACTTGTGCTTCATACTACTATGTGTGCCATTCCAAGCGACTATCTACACCCTGGATGGATGGTTATTTGGGGCGTTCCTCTGCAAAGCTGTTCACTTCTCCATATACCTGTCCATGTATGCCAGTAGTTTCACATTGGCCGCCGTCTCAGTTGACAGGTAAAAAGAAAATCATATTCCATATATTGCTGGGAAAATTTCGATCTATTCAACTGCTCTACCTCCAGAATCCATTCCCCTCCCCCATCTGTCTTACTGCCTTCTTGCCCCTCTTATCCACCTGCGTGGCCCATCCTTGGTGATTATCCCTTGTGCTTGTGCCTATCTACGTTTGTCCATCGTGCTTTTATAAATCTTTAATATTATTTAATTAATTATTCATTGATTTACATAAACTGGTCCATTCTTGCAGACTAAACCAGTGTACAAAATTTAGTCATCTCTTTTCCATTTCACTTATTCCCATATTCTTATCATAGGTTGCTTTATTTTTTCTTTTACTGTTTATTTTCTATTTTTTTTCATGTCCTCTGCTTCTTTCCAGGGGTGATATATTACCATGAATACATTTAGCAATCAAGTACATTTGTGCTCATTTGATTTCCCACGTATTCTGCCATATACTCACCTCCTCAATCACGTCCCATTGATTTCCATATGTCAGATCTACTCCTGTTTTCTATGTAGATTTGTTGGCCATCGAAATCAGTATTCAATATTTTTCTGCCGGCCATAATGTTATTATATACTATATACAAGGAATGACTAATTATAACACAACCAATATAAAATAACGTAAAAAAAAAATAACATGCTCATATCCATGATATCATTAAACCATATGAGCAAATGATTTCATTTCCATAATTGACCTTTAATCAGACAGATCAATGCTTTGTTGGTGCAGATTTGAAGGGATTATGCAGCCATTGAAATAAAAAAAACAAACACCCAGAATGCTATAAAAAAAATTAAAGTTAATCTGTCAGGTGATTTTGTAGTACAATACTAATGTTATCTTTAAATAGGACTAAAGGAGACCTTTCAGGATCAGTAAGATTTATTGCTCTACCTTATCCTGTTATCTTGTTGTCAGCTCAATAGAATTCAGTGTCTCCTGCCTCTAGTCAAGTGTATGAAAATACAACTTACATAGTCACTGCTCCCCCCACCCACCTCCCAGTGCATTCACTATCACTGCTGATAGATAAGAGGGTGTATGGGTGGGGGAAGCAGTGAAAATTCAGTTCAGATTTGCTATCACTGTTGCCAGCACTGAGACGTGGGTGGGGGAGCAGGACATATACAGTTTGTATTTAAATATGCTTGACTAGTTACTATGTCACACTGAATTCTATGGAGCTTACAACAGGATAACAGGAAGAGGTAGAGCTATCAAAGTTACTGATTCTGAAAGGTCTCCTTAAGCCTGATTTAAAGATAAAATTAGTATTGTACTACTAAATCACCTGACAGATTTAAATAAGTAATGCTCACCTTACCTATCTCCCACCCATAGCTTCAGTTCCAATTCTGCCTAAGTTCCCACCGGTCTCTCGACTTCCTGTTTGGTTTGCTTGGGCATGTAACTCCTTCAGCCAATCACTGGCTGAGTAGTGATGAGCATGTCACATTGGTTGCAGAAGTGATATGTTCATCAGCACAAGAGAGGATGTACACTGCTCGTTTCTGTACCTCCTGCTACATCTGTATGAATTATCCCTAGGACTGACCAACTTGTCCGCACTACAGTCAATACATGCCAAACAAAAATTACTGAGACCGACAAGAGAACCAGGCAGATTTACAACGGGATCTGTAAGATGACTACTACTTATTTTACTATCACACTGCAATCTGGTTGTTTTTGTTTTAATTTAGTAGCTAATCTGCCAATTTAAAGGTACATCTCATTTGAAGTAAATTAAAGAGAATGTGTTATTAGGATCAAGGATGATAAACTATAGGACTGGGCACGAAGGCGCTGTTCTGCTGCTGCTTTAACAAGTACCTTCACTGTTGAAATCTGCAGCATGTTTATTCTTTAATCACCCTTAGAAATGTTGGTGCAATGAGATGTTCATGCTCCGGGGTGTAACTGTGGGTAGCTTCTTCATTAGTGATGAGCGAGCATGCTTGTCACTACTCGGTACTCGCACGAGTATCACTGTACTCGGGCTGCTCGGCGGGGACCGAGTAATCTCGCGATACTCGTGCTTTACTCGTGGTCTTCATTTCTGCATGTTGGCGCTCTTTTGAGAGCCAGCCCTCATGCAGGGATTGGCTGGCAGACCACTGCAATGCCACAGCCCTGTTAGTTGTGGAATTGCAGTGATTGGCCGGCCTGCACAGCGTCACCGAGCCTTTATATCGGCCGGCGCGCTGTGCTCTGCTCACAGCTATTCTGACAGTGAGTGTAGGGAGAGTGTCGCTGATTCAGGGAAAGCTTTGCGGCCCTTTATAGCTTTTTCAGTTGCAGGGCTGCAAACAGTGTGACCAAAAGTCCTTCTCAGGACTATTCTAGTTGTATACAGGCAGGCAGGGTATAGCCAGGTCGGAGTACAGTAGCAGAGTCCTTCTCAGGACTATTGTTGCTATATACAGGCAGGGTATAGCCAGGTCTGAATACAGGCTAGTGACCAAAAGAGTCCTTGTCAGGACTATTGTAGCAGTATACAGGCAGGCAGGCAGGCAGGGTAGTGGTGACCGTATACCAGCCTTCATATCTGGGGCTGGTGTACACAGTGTAAAACAGTCCAGATAGTGTCTGACTTGTCTGTACTGTAATTGTCGCTCCCCAAAAAAACCTGTTAGTAGGTTATTATTGCGTCCGTGCTTGGTTTTTAAAACCGCACGTGTGTGCCTGTTGGTGGCAGCGTACAGGTGCACTGGTGTGCGTTTACCAAACTATTATATAACGCACAAGTGTAGTGTATAATACACGTCAGTCAGCAGTGGCTGATAGTGTCAGAGTTCTTAATTTTTGCTCCTAAAACCTGTGTTAGGTTATTATTGCGTCCGTGCTTGGTTTTTAAAACCGCACGTGTGTGCCTGTTGGTGGCAGCGTACAGGTGCACTGGTGTGCGTTTACCAAACTATTATATAACGCACAAGTGTAGTGTATAATACACGTCAGTCAGCAGTGGCTGATAGTGTCAGAGTTCTTAATTTTTGCTCCTAAAACCTGTGTTAGGTTATTATTGCGTCCGTGCTTGGTTTTTAAAACCGCACGTGTGTGCCTGTTGGTGGCAGCGTACAGGTGCACTGGTGTGCGTTTACCAAACTATTATATAACGCACAAGTGTAGTGTATAATACACGTCAGTCAGCAGTGGCTGATAGTGTCAGAGTTCTTAATTTTTGCTCCTAAAACCTGTGTTAGGTTATTATTGCGTCCGTGCTTGGTTTTTAAAACCGCACGTGTGTGCCTGTTGGTGGCAGCGTACAGGTGCACTGGTGTGCAATTTCCAGAAACTTTGATATAACGCACAAGTAGTGAATATACACGTCAGCAGTGCACAGCATTGCAAAATGCGCAAGGGCATTGGCAAGGAACAAGGAAGTGGACGTGATGGTGGTGCAGGCAGAGGCCGAGGTCGTGGGCAAGCTCTAATTTCGCCACAACAAAGGGCCACATCTAGTCGCTCGCACGTCCTGTCCCAAATTCTTGGGGACCGCAGCAGTACACCGCTCTTGAACCAAGACCAGTGTCAACAGGTTGTTAGTTGGATAGCGGATAATGCTTCCAGTCAGATTGGCACCACCACAAACACTCTGTCTTCCACACGGTCAAGTGTCAGTAGCCGTGATACTGCACCGCACATTTCTGAACCTGATCCTCCTTCCTACCACCAGGCTGAGTACACGTCCTCCTCGGACATTAATGATCCCACACTTGGACACTCGGAAGAGCTGTTCACGTTTCCATTCACACATTCTGGCCTCTCGCCAGCTCATATTGAAGTGGGTCATGAGGAGATCGTCTGTACAGATAGCCAAATATTTGAGCAGCCACGTTCTCACGAAGTTGGCAACGTGTCTCAACAAGTGGTGGACGATGATGAGACACAATTGTCAGCAAGTCAGGAGGAGGAGCAGGGTGCGGAAGAGGAAGACGACGTGGTGGATGATCCAGTAACTGACCCAACCTGGCAGGAGGATATGCAGAGCGAGGACAGCAGTGCACAGGGGGAGGGAGGCGTAGCATCACAACAGGCAGTAAGAAGCAGGGTGGTGGTCCCAGGCAGAAGTCAGGCAACCGTTCCCCGTAACAACACGACGACACAAGGTGCCTGTACAAATGTTAGGTCTTCACGAGTCTGGCAGTTTTTTAAGTTGGATCCAGATGATTCAAAAAAGGCCATTTGCAACACCTGCCGTGCCAGCATCAGCAGGGGTACCAAAACTAGCAGCCTGACCACCACCAGCATGATCAGGCACATGTCAGCCAAGCACCCGACTTTGTGGGAAGTACAACAGAGTCGAGGAGCAGTGCTTGCTGATGTCACTGCTACGTCTTCGCTGGTTGTGCATGCGAGCCAATCCTCTGTCCATGCTGCCTGCGAACAAGCCTCCTCCACTCCTGCACCTGCAGTTGCCTACGCAGAAAGAACACCATCATCAAGCACGTCCTTGTCCCAGCGCAGCGTTCAGTTATCCATTCAGCAAACCTTTGAACGCAGGCGCAAATACACTGCCAACACCCCACATGCCACAGTTCTAAATGCTAACATTTCGCGACTGCTTGCGCTGGAAATGTTGCCTTTTAGGCTGGTGGAGACAGAAGCATTCCGTGACCTGATGGCGGCAGCTGTCCCACGTTACTCGGTCCCCAGCCGCCACTATTTCTCCCGGTGTGCCGTCCCCGCGTTGCATAACCACGTGTCACAAAACATCACACGTGCCCTGAACAACGCTGTTTCACCCAAAGTCCACCTAACCACAGACACGTGGACAAGTGCTTGTGGGCAAGGCCGCTACATCTCGTTGACGGCACACTGGGTTAATATTGTGGAAGCTGGGACCCAGTCTGAGCGAGGGACGGAACACGTCCTTCCCACACCAAGGTTTGCAGGCCCTACCTCAGTCAGTGTTTCACCCACACTCTACAGCTCCGGAATGTCATGCTCTTCAGCCTCCTCCTCCTCCTGCGCATCCTCATCCACTGTGCCCTCCACACCAGTCACAAGCTGGAAGCACTGCAGCACTGCCTCGGCGAAGCGGCAACAGGCTGTGCTGAAGCTAATCTGCATAGGTGACAAACCCCACAATGCAGAAGAGCTGTGGACAGCTCTGAAACAGCAGGCAGATCACTGGCTCACACCTCTGAACCTAAAGCCAGGAAAGGTCGTTTGTGACAATGGCCGGAACCTGGTGGCGGCTTTGAGGCGAGGCCAGCTGACACATGTTCCATGCGTGGCCCATGTGCTCAACCTCGTGGTTCAGCGGTTTATAAAGTCATACCCAGAGCTGTCTGATCTGCTGGTAAAAGTTCGCCGCCTGTCTGCACATTTTCGAAAGTCACCTACTGCTTCAGCCGGCCTTGCCGGCTTTCAGCGCCGTTTGCATCTTCCGGCTCACAGACTGGTGTGTGATGTCCCCACGCGTTGGAATTCAACTCTGCACATGTTGGTCAGGATATGTGAGCAGAAGAGGGCAGTTGTTGAGTACCTGCATCACCTAAGCCGTCGGGAAATGGGTCAAACTCCACACATAACACCTGAGGAGTGGAGATGGATGTCAGACCTATGTACCATCCTCCAAAACTTTGAGGACTCCACCAAGATGGTGAGTGGTGATGACGCCATTATTAGCGTCACCATACCGCTACTCTGCCTTCTAAAACGGTCCCTTTTGAAAAACAAACATGATGCATTGCAGGCGGAGCGCGATGAGTTGCAGCAAGAAACAGTAGTGGGTGTGGGTGATAACACACAGCCCAGCCTCGTCTCATCACAACGTGCAGTGGAGGACTATGACGAGGAGGAGGATGAAGACATGGAGCAACTCTCCGGCCAAATTGAGGATATGACATGCACACCAGTCATATCCTCGATTCAGCGTGGCTGGCCAGAGGACAGGGTAGATGAGGAGGAGGAGGAGGAGGAGGAGGAGGAGGACAGCATGTTCAGTCATCTTGTTGGTCAGGCTACTGAAGTCCTGGCTGTTAAGAGTCTGGCGCACATGGCTGACTTTATGGTAAGCTGCCTGTCTCGTGACCCTCGCGTTAAGAACATCTTGGCCGACAATCATTACTGGTTGGTAACACTGTTAGACCCACGCTACAAGGAGAACTTTTTGTCTCTTATTCCCGTGGATGAGAGGTCAACCAAAATGCAGCAGTTTCGGAAGGCCATACTCACGGAAGTAGGCAAAGCATTCCCCTCACAAAACGCTAGCGGCATAGGTCAGGAATCAGTGGACAACCGAGGCGTACAGCCGAGAGAGGCACAAGTCCAATCCGCCAGAGGTAGGGGAACAGTCTTTAAGATGTGGGACAGTTTTCTCAGCCCCTCACGTACCACAGCCCCTGAGGTGCGGGGTAGTGCCACAAGAAATCCTAAGTTTGCCCAGATGCTGAAGGAGTACCTTGCAGATCGAACAACTGTACTCCGACATTCCTCTGTGCCTTACAATTATTGGGTATCCAAGCTGGACACGTGGCATGAATTGGCTCTCTACGCCTTGGAAGTCCTGGCCTGCCCTGCTGCTAGCGTTTTGTCAGAGCGTGTTTTTAGTGCCGCAGGTGGAATCATTACAGATAAACGCACCCGCCTGTCAACTGAAAATGCTGACAGGCTGACTCTGATAAAGATGAACAAGGGTTGGATTGGGCCAGACTTCACCACACCACCAGCAAATGAGAGCGGAATTTAAAGTTTGCCATGTACCTCCACTCACCCATGGGTACACTTCTCGACTTTGGATAATCGCTGGACTGCTCCTCCTTCTCCTCATGCGCCATCATGATGACCGTTACAATAGTTAGGTCTTTGTTTCAGGTATACCCCCAGTGGTAAATTTTTTCGCCCATTCTTTGCAGAATGGACATTACAACGACAGGAGACCCGCTCCTTTGCAATGGGAACAATGTTTTGAGGCCCTCATGCACGTCTCTACCCAGGGACAACGTGGAGCCTCCCAATTTTTGGCTGCCCTGCCTAAGGGCTATACTGAAATACACCCACTTCCTTAAAATGGACACTTAATGTTTTGAGGCCCTCATGCACGTCTCTACCCAGGGACAATGTGGAGCCTCCCAATTTTTGGCTGCCCTGGCAAAGGGCTATACTGAAATAGACCCACTTCCTTACAATGGGCACTTCAGGTTTAAAGGCCATCATGCACGTCTCTACCCAGGGACAATGTGGAGCCTCCCAATTTTTGGCTGCCCTGCCTAAGGGCTATACTATAATACACCCACTTCCTGACAATGGACACTTAATGTTTTGAGGCCCTCATGCACGTCTCTACCCAGGGACAATGTGGAGCCTCCCAATTTTTGGCTGCCCTGGCAAAGGGCTATACTGAAATAGACCCACTTCCTTACAATGGGCACTTCAGGTTTAAAGGCCATCATGCACGTCTCTACCCAGGGACAATGTGGAGCCTCCCAATTTTTGGCTGCCCTGCCTAAGGGCTATACTATAATACACCCACTTCCTGACAATGGACACTTAATGTTTTGAGGCCCTCATGCACGTCTCTACCCAGGGACAATGTGGAGCCTCCCAATTTTTGGCTGCCCTGGCAAAGGGCTATACTGAAATAGACCCACTTCCTTACAATGGGCACTTCAGGTTTAAAGGCCATCATGCACGTCTCTACCCAGGGACAATGTGGAGCCTCCCAATTTTTGGCTGCCCTGCCTAAGGGCTATACTATAATACACCCACTTCCTGACAATGGACACTTAATGTTTTGAGGCCCTCATGCACGTCTCTACCCAGGGACAATGTGGAGCCTCCCAATTTTTGGCTGCCCTGGCAAAGGGCTATACTGAAATAGACCCACTTCCTTACAATGGGCACTTCAGGTTTAAAGGCCATCATGCACGTCTCTACCCAGGGACAATGTGGAGCCTCCCAATTTTTGGCTGCCCTGCCTAAGGGCTATACTATAATACACCCACTTCCTGACAATGGACACTTAATGTTTTGAGGCCCTCATGCACGTCTCTACCCAGGGACAATGTGGAGCCTCCCAATTTTTGGCTGCCCTGGCAAAGGGCTATACTGAAATAGACCCACTTCCTTACAATGGGCACTTCAGGTTTAAAGGCCATCATGCACGTCTCTACCCAGGGACAATGTGGAGCCTCCCAATTTTTGGCTGCCCTGCCTAAGGGCTATACTATAATACACCCACTTCCTGACAATGGACACTTAATGTTTTGAGGCCCTCATGCACGTCTCTACCCAGGGACAATGTGGAGCCTCCCAATTTTTGGCTGCCCTGGCAAAGGGCTATACTGAAATAGACCCACTTCCTTACAATGGGCACTTCAGGTTTAAAGGCCATCATGCACGTCTCTACCCAGGGACAATGTGGAGCCTCCCAATTTTTGGCTGCCCTGCCTAAGGGCTATACTATAATACACCCACTTCCTGACAATGGACACTTAATGTTTTGAGGCCCTCATGCACGTCTCTACCCAGGGACAATGTGGAGCCTCCCAATTTTTGGCTGCCCTGGCAAAGGGCTATACTGAAATAGACCCACTTCCTTACAATGGGCACTTCAGGTTTAAAGGCCATCATGCACGTCTCTACCCAGGGACAATGTGGAGCCTCCCAATTTTTGGCTGCCCTGCCTAAGGGCTATACTATAATACACCCACTTCCTGACAATGGACACTTAATGTTTTGAGGCCCTCATGCACGTCTCTACCCAGGGACAATGTGGAGCCTCCCAATTTTTGGCTGCCCTGGCAAAGGGCTATACTGAAATAGACCCACTTCCTTACAATGGGCACTTCAGGTTTAAAGGCCATCATGCACGTCTCTACCCAGGGACAATGTGGAGCCTCCCAATTTTTGGCTGCCCTGCCTAAGGGCTATACTATAATACACCCACTTCCTGACAATGGACACTTAATGTTTTGAGGCCCTCATGCACGTCTGTATGCAGGGGCATTGGTGAACCTCACAATTTAGGACTGCCCTGGCAAAGGAAAATACTACAAAGACTCACTTCCTCAAAATGGGCACATTAGACTCAAGAGGCCTTCATGTACGTCTCTTCTCAGGGACATCGGAGTGCCACACAATGTTTTCACGTAAAATCTTTCATGTATTGATCTCAAAAAGTAACATACACCAGATCTATCTCACTATTGGGTATGTGCCCTTAACATTTCCGCCATGAAAAATCATTTTGGGGTCATTTTGGAAGGTTTTCTGGTGAGTCCGTAAAAATGGCGTAAAACGCGGACAAAATTGTTCACAGCTGTGACTTTTGAGTGATAAATGCTTCAAGGGGTCTTCCCCATGCTGTTGCCATGTCATTTGAGCACTCTTCTGAGACTTTTGTGACATTTTTAGGGTTTCTCCATGCTGCCGGGAGGTCATTTCACAAAAATACTCGGGTCTCCCATAGGATAACATTGGGCTCGTTGCTCGGGCCGAGTACACGAGTATCTTGGGAGGCTCGGCCCGAGCTTCGAGCACCCGAGCTTTTTAGTACTCGCTCATCACTATTCTTCATCTTTGCTACCATTGCCTCTGGTGTAAGTATCTTCATGCTGTTTAAAATTCTGCACCGGCACCTACCTCAGCCATGGGCAGCTCATGCGCAGATCAAACTATTTGTAGGCTTCACTAAAATAGCGCCATTGTCAGGGCATGCACACATTAACCTCCCGGCAGGCTTCAGGAAAATGACGTTGGCGCATGCGCAATTGAGATCTTGACTCAATGACGAGCCGAGATCTCAGTCTGCGCATTCGTCTCCACAGGTTCTCTTTAAGGGGCTTGATCTCAATAACCTGCACAATCTGCTCCAGCTCCGAATAATAATCACAGATGCTTCCAGTTTTTCTCATAATGGATGCTTTCTAAAAATTCCTATGCATTTCCAGACCTTTTGCGAATTTGTTGCCAGTTAGCAGTCTAAAGGGGGCTTTACACGCAACGACATCGCTAACGAGATGTTGTTGGGGTCACGGAATTCGTGATGCACATCCGGCCTCGTTAGCGACGTCGTGGCGTGTGACATGTACGAGCGATCGCTAACGATGCAAAATACTCACCAAATCATTGATTGTTGACACATCGTTCATTTCCCAAATGTCGTTGCTGGTGTTGGATGCCGGTTGTTCGTCGTTCCTGAGGCAGCACACATCGCTATCGCCACGTGTGACACCCCAGGAACGACAAACAACACCGTACCTGCATCCTCCGGCAACGAGGTGGGCGTGACTTTCATGTGGCTGCTCTCCGCCCCTCCGTTTCTATTGGACGCCTGCCGTGTGACGACGCTGTGACGCCGCACGAACCGCCCCCTTAGAAAAGAGGTTTTTCGCTGGCCACAGCGACGTTGCTAGGAAGGTAAGTATGTGTGATGGGTACTAGCGATTTTGTACACCACGGGCAGCGATTTGCCCGTGACGCACAAACGATGGGGGCGGGTGCTTTCACGAGCAACATCGCTAGCGATGTTGCTGTGTGTAAAGCAGCCTTTACTCTATTGTGTTTCTTTAAAACTGTGCAGGTTCTGCATTATGGATTACCGCCGCAGACAATCATGCACACTGACATGCGTTGTGTCAAATAGATGCTCGGGCCCACTAGGTCCTTTGCACTCCTATTCAGAATTAGCTGATCCACCTTCTTAAAGGCCTCTTTCACACGTTCGTGAAAAAGCACGCACGTTTTTCACGGACGTGTCAAAGGTGCGTATTGCCCTCGGTGTGCCGTGTATATGGCACACATGTGTTCTCCGTGTGTTATCCGTGATAACACACGGAGAATGGGAACTTTCTACTCACCTGTCCCTGGCGTCACTGTCTGTGGTGCTGATCTTTGGTATCCGGTTCTGCCGACTCCCCGCTGCTGCTGCTTCCGGCCGCAGTGAAGTGAATATTCAATGAGCATAATGAGCGGCAGTCGGCAGCAAGTGACAGCAGCGGCAGAGACTGCAGGGCTGGAGAAGGTGAGTAAAGGTCTGGGGTTTTTTTCACAGACACATGTCTTTTCTCTGGTGCGTGTCACACGGAACATATCCGTGTGGTCCGTTTGCATTACGTGTGACACGTTTGCGTTCTGTGTGACACCTGTGATGCTGGAGAGAAAACGGACATATCGGCGTGAGAAACACACGGACACACGTAAGTACGGAATGGATACACGTTCCGTGCGCAAATACTTGCATGTGTCCAAAACCATAGGAATACCTAGGTCTATGTGTGTACGTGTCTCCGGTATGTGAGAAAACTGCCAAACACATACCGGAAGCGTGAACGTGTGAAAGAGGCCAAAGGGAAAGGGATTCTTCTATTGGGGCAACCCCTAATGGAGGTTATCCATTATCTGGACAATTCCTTTTTAAACTAAGTAGTTAGGCTATGTAGCGTTTTTGCTACTTTTTTTTTTTTTTTGCATGTTTTTTACTTGGTTTTATGCAAATAAATGCAAATAAAAAGTTGCTTTTTACAGTACCAGCAAAAGCAATGAGATTCCAGAAATCTCATGCACATACAGACACACGATTCCTTTTTTTTCCTGACTGAAATGAAAAACAGTTGCATTTTTGAAAGAAACAGCATGTCAATTCTATCAGCATTTTTTTGCTGCTTTTTTCACAACTGAGAGTGCAAAAACACAAACCGCTTTTTTTTTTGCTGTTTTTATTGTTGCTGCATTTTTGCTGCTTTTGTGGTGCATGAAACTATTTTTCTTTAAAGATGTACTGTAGATAAATGACACCAAAAAACTCAGTATAAAAGGAGCAAAAAAGCAGCTTTTTTACTGCCAAGAGCTCAGATTTTGCCGCAGAAAAAAGCAGCAAAAACGCAACATGTGAACATAGCCTTAAGGGTGCTTTACACGCTGCGACATCGCTAGCGATTGTTAGCGATGTCGCATGTGATTGCACCCGCCTTCGTCGTTGTAGCGATATGTGGTGATCGCTGCCGTAGCGAACATTATCGCTACGGCAGCTTCACACGAACATACCTGTACAGCGACGTCGCTGTGACCGCCGAACAAACCCTCCCTCAAGGGGGAGGTGCGTTCGGCGTCACAGTTATGTCACCATGATGTCACCACGACGTCACCACCAAGCAGCCAGCCAATAGAAGTGGAGGGGCCGAGATGAGCGGGACGTAACATCCCGCCCACGTCCTTCCTTCCGCATTGCCGGTGGAGGCAGGTAAGGAGATGTTCGTCGTTCCTGCGGCGTCACACACAGCGATGTGTGCTGCTGCAGGAACGACGAACAACATCGTACCTGCAGCAACGATATTAAGGAAATGAGCGATGTGTCAACGAGCAACAATTTTTTGTGCTCGTTGATCGTCGCTAATTTGTGTTACATGCTGCGATGTCGGTAACGGCGCCAGATGTGCGTCACTACCGACGTGACCCCGACGATATATCGTTACCGATATCGCAGTGTGTAAAGCACCCTTTACTCTTGCAAAACAAAAATACTCACCACCTGCACCCGCACCATTCCAGTGATATCGACACCAGGTCTCTTGGGGCATGTTTGACATTATGTCACTTGAGCCCTGCAGCCAATCAATGAATGCCGTTGGACTGCTGCGCTATCTCTTCCCTTTGACAAACCTCAGACAAGTGAAAATAGAGATAGTGGCCACTGATTGGCTGCAGCGCTCACGTGGCTTAACAGTGTCCTGTGAGCCCACATAAGATCCAACGCCGCCATCATTGGAATGGTGCTGGTGCAGGAGTCAAGTATGTGTTATTTTTATTTTACAAGGGGAACTATTTATTTTAAAAAACAGGTTGTCAAGGTAATGGACACCCCCTCTAGGCATATTTTGTTATACATGATGCTGCCAGTTTCAGATGTGGGGTCCAAAGGAGCATTTATGTTGGAATCCAATACAAAAGAAGGCTCGCCCCAGTGAAATCTGTAAATTGTAATCTCTAGAGGCTAGAATAATGTTAACATAGCACAATAAAGTGAGGTGCTTGTCACAAGCCCAACAGCTTTTTTTTACTAACCCATTAGAACATTATAGACTGTTTTATGATCACATCTACCATATACAAACCATGCGTGTCCCATATACACTGCCGTAAATAGCTTTCTGTGGAAACCTCAGGAAATGTACAATTCCCCTGACTCTTGCTGTTCTACTTTTGCATAGCATTAATTATAGGGAATCTGTCACCAGATATTTACTATGTATTCTGAGCAAAATGTAGAGACGGAGACCCTGCTTGCTGCAGTTTTGATACAGTCACAGTTTTATTTGATACAGAACTACCACTTTTCTGAATGTTGAGCTCTGTATAACCCTGCCCACACCACTGATTGACAGCTTTCTGTATATGTACCGCCCCGCGATCGGCCGCAGCTGAGCCGCTCGGTTCCGGGCTCGTTTCTGGTGGGTGGCTCGAACTCCTCCCGGACCCAGGGGGGGTCACGTCGCTCTGAAAGGGGTTTGGCGCTAAGTGAGGGGTGGTGTTCGGTGGAGAGGGCCACGGCCGGGGCCGCGGCTGTTTGGGGGATTAAGTTTGTGACGCCACCCACAGGTTGTGGCGAATGGATGGACACCACCGCTGCCATTGACTAGGCTCCCGTGGACGGTGTTGCGCAGCTTAGTGTTGACCCCTCCGTGGGTAGGGGAATGATGGTTCCGGGGCCCGAGGGAGGTGCTGAGGCGGGGGAATGGATGCGGGCTGGCGTGTCGATACGGTGCGGTGCGGTGTGCGGCCCAAGGGCACTGTTGTACTCACTATTACAGACACGCTGGAGTCTCTGGTAAACCAAACAAGATGGTGGACGGTGCCCGCAGCCGGCTGCGCTTTTCCTCTTTTCAGGTTGGTGGTTTCCGCCTTTCTCCTGCACCTCACTTTTGGTAGAAATGATGACTCCTATGCCTGAGCAACGGTAGTCCACTCCCCAGCCTTGTGTGTGTGCCGGTAGAGCCCAGGTGCCCACAGACGCTGGCCCGTGGGATCTCAATGCCTGGGCGGTGGCTTTCTATAACTATGGTTGGGCTGTTGTCTTCAGTCGGGTCTTAGGTGGGAAAGGACCTAAAGTCCAGTCCTCAATCAGTGGATTCGACTCGGTCCAGTGGTTTCTGCGCCTCGTACTGGGTCTCAGTACCCCTCCTGGTGCTCCGGTTTCCAATCGGTTCCCTGGTTCGGTACCGGCGGGCCACCACCCGATCCCGGTCGCTTACGGTTCCACCGGCTGTAATCCCAGCTCCTGCAGGCGGTCACCACCGTCTGCCTCCTTGCCAGAGGTGACTGGGCTCCGACCCAGACACCTGGTGTTAGACAGTGGCAGACCTGGACACAGGTCTGCACTTGAACTCCACTCCACTACACTGTCAAAACTAATCTAATCTGTTTTTCCTGCCGCAGGGCCTGTGTACTCCTCGGTGGGGGTGGCCAACCACCTGGCTCCGCCCCCTGGTGTGAACATCAAACCCTGAGGGAGGTGACAAGGTTTTGTAGGTTGGCTGCTGTCACCTTATTAAGGGGTGGGAGGTATTTGTGTAAGGGCCTACCTGTGACTACTTGGCTAGTCACATTCCCCCTTGGTTTAATGCAGACCGTCTGCGGGCTGCCCGTCCACCACCGGTTTATTTTTGTTGATTTTAACTGAAAGAAATAGATAAAACATATTTACAAGCATAATAAACTTTGTACAATTCAAGCATGTTTTTAAATCTTCCCTTACGGGAGGCACATTCTTTAAACGTTGCAAACATAAAACATATTTATTAATAACGGGAACGGTACCGGGTCCTTCTGTTTGCCCACCCAAACAAACCTAGCCTTGATGCTGCCCCTAAGAAACGGGCAGCACCCCTTTTCCTCAGTCCAGGAACAGGCCCAGGTTGTGCTTTACGGGACGGGTACAGTGTTCCACACTCGGCTGTCTTTCAGGGGCCCCACGGACCCGGAGGATCGCCACCGGTTGCATTGGTGACGGGGCCTCGGCCATCACTTTCCCGCAGGCCCATCCTCCAATCCGCCTCTGCTGGAGGTTGTGAAGCGGAACAGGCCGATCTAGGAATTATTTACAAATGGGACTTTGCTGCCGACGCAGCCTCTTCCAGTCACTTTCCCTCAGTCCACCACAGGGAAGCACGGGTCCCCAATGCCACTTCACTCACGGGTGACTGTTACATCTCGTGGCTCTCCTCTTGCAAGGAATGAGGTGGTCTCCCATTCCTTGTCTGCCGCGAGCCCTCCTGCTTAGCAGCGCCAAAGGTCTGGGAGACTGCAGGAGTTTCCTCCTCCTAGATGCAGCAGAAGGGTGACACCTAGTGGTTTCCTCCTTGTAAGTAATGGAGTGGTCTCCCATCCCTTGCCTGCCACGTGCCCTCCTGCTCGGCATCGCAGAGGGTCGGAGTGGTTGCACAGTGTGCAAAGGATAGATGCTCAGGGAAGCAGCAAGACTTCCCTTAGCTCTGCACCTTGTGAAACCGAAGATCCCGCCTTTATGACCCAGAGGCAGGAGGTTGAGCATGTGCCCCACGTGACGTCTTCTGATTCGCTCACTGGTATCACACGCCCAGATAACGAGGCTGGTGATGTGCTGAATCCTGACTGGCCGGGCCAGGACGTCACAGATCATGATTGGGTCACATCCGTCTCGCGCCCGCCCTTGGCTGCAGCTACATCTCCTTAAAAACCCCTCCTGCCATCATGGCGGCGCGTGACCGTCCTTCTATGTTTGGATGTCTGGCAGTGTTCTGCCATGCCACTGTACAGACGTCATTGTATTTTGCAGGTCTCGCCCCTGCCTTGCTGCTCCGGCAGTATTCCGTTTAACAGGCTGTGTTCCTGTCCCAGGTGAGCTCCTTGAATCTCTGTCGGACTCACCTAGTTTCTGAAGCACACGTGCGTGGGCACCTCTGTGCTACCCTCGTGCCATATTCCTGTGACTCCCGCTGGCACACGTGCGTAGGCACCTCTGTGCGTCCCCGTGCAACAGGTACACCGAGTTGTGAGCCCCGTGCCATACAACCCTCACGGGTTAGGGCGGACAGGTGTACGCAGATCGTCTGTGACATTCCAGACGATCGCTAGCAGCAACCCGCTCACTCTTCTCCCACCATAGCAGCGGTCCCTTACACCGCACAGTGGACCTTGACCGGCGGAAGCTGTCCATATACCATCTTGGCACGCTTGCCCGGGTCCCCCTCGTAACAGGTGACACTGTCCAAAAAAAAAAGGCCCCGTCCTCCACTGCCTGCGGTGCGGGTACGGTGAACCAGGTTCTGATACAGGAACTGTCCTCACTCCTTTAACTCCCTGCCGTCCTGCACCAGGGGCTCCGACCCCTGATGGCGCCCAGTGGGGCTCCAACCGCAGCGGCGTTCAACAAGTCGGGCACCCTTGTGCTGGATTGCGTCTCCCGGGAACATGGGGACGTTCAACAAAGGCAGGAGGTTTTTGCAGAAGCGGGTCTTTTAAAACATTCAAAACTTGTAAAACTTGCAACTTCAGGGCGGCTACCACCGCAGGGGACCGTACTGGCCGACGGTCAGACGATCAATCGGGCTCCCCTTCCACGTGCAATAGGATCCTGGGCTGTAGGCCGCTACCGGGAACGGCGGCGGGGGCAGAGTAGCCGGTACCTCTTCTTCCATGAGCTGTACCATATCGGGTTCGCCTGTTGCAGGGCTGGTGGGCTCCAGCTTCCAACTGATGAGGGACGCCGTGGGGGTCTGCGTGGCCTTTTCTTGGCGTTGTACCGCAGCTGCGAGCCTCTGCTCCCGAGCCCACACCACTGCGACCCTCCTGCGGACCTCTGCTTTCCAGTCGAGCACTTGTAAGCTTTGAGCTCGCACCTTCACGCAGAATCAGCCCAGCTCCCGCTCCAACCACGCTGCTGTTCCAGCAGGGAGCTCACCAGGGCCGCGGTCCTCATTCTCAAAGGCTACTCCACCTCTGCTCCTTCTGGGTCCCGCCGCTCCAGCGGCGGGCGCCTCTCCGCTCCCGCCCGGGAATGCCGACATTTTTCCATGCGCCCCCCCCCCCCCCCGTGGTCTTTTCGGGGCACTCTGCTTTCTTTCTGCACTGCTCTGTTCTCAGGGGGCGGGACTTCACTTTCGCGCCCTTTTCCTTGGAGAAGACGGCTTGAGTGGGAAACTTTGCGCCACAGGACAGTGACAAGATGGCGGATTCTGCAATTTTTCAACGGGACACCACTGACGATAACTTCAAGGCGCACTTCCACAGGTAAATGGATGGGTTCAATCCTGTTTTTGACGCCAGAAGAAGTGGATGTGTACCGCCCCGCGCTCGGCCGCAGCCGAGCTGTTCGGATCCGGGCTCATTTCTGGTGGGTGGCTCGAGCTCCTCCCGGACCCAGGGGGGTCACGTCGCTCTGAAAGGGCTTTGGCGCTACATGAGCGGTGGTGTTCGGTGGAGAGGTCCACGGCCAGGGCCGCGGCTGTTTGGGGGATTAGGTTCGTGACGCCACCCACGGGTTGTGGTGAATGGATGGACACCACTGCTGCCGTTGACTAGGCTCCCGGGGACGGTGTTGCACAGCTTGGTGTTGACCCCTCCGTGGGTAGGGGAATGATCGTCCCGGGGGCCCGAGGAAGGTGCTGAGGCGGGGGAATGGATGCGGGCTGGCGTGTCGATACGGTGCGGCACAGTGCGTGGCCCGAAGGCACTGTTGTACTCACTATTACTGACACGCTGGAGTCTCTGGTAAACCAAACAAGATGGTAGACGGTGCCCGCAGCCGGCTGCGCTTTTCCCCTATTCAGGTTGGTGGTTTCAGCCTTTCTCCTGCACCTCACTTTTGGTAGACATGATGACTCCTATGTCTGAGCAACGGTAGTCCGCTCCCCAGCCTTGTGTGTGTGCCGGTAGAGCCCGTTTGCCCGCAGACGCTGGCCCATGGAATCTCGATGCCTGGGCGATGGCTTTCTATAACTATGGTTGGGCTGTTGTCTTCAGTCGGGTCTTAGGTGGAAAAGGACCTAAAGTCCAGTCCTCAATCAGTGGATTCGACTTGGTCCAGTGGTCGTACTGGGTCTGAGTACCCCTCCTGGTGCTCCGGTTTCCAATCGGTTCCCCGGTTCAGTACCGGCGGGCCACCACCCGATCCCTTTCCCTTACGGTTCCACCGGCTGTAATCCCAGCTCCTGCAGGCGGCCACCACCGTCTGCCTCCTTGCCAGAGGTGACTGGGCTCCGACCCAGACACCTGGTGTTAGACTGTGGCAGACCTGGACACAGGTCTGCACTTGAACTCCACTCCACTTCACTGTCAAAACTAATCTAATCTGTTTTTCCTGCCTCAGGGCCTGTGTACTCCTCGGTGGGCGTGGCCAACCGCCTTGCCCCGCCCCCTGGTGTGAACATCAAACCCTGAGGGAGGTGATAAGGTTTTGTAGGTTGGCTGCTGTCATCTTATTAAGGGGGGGAAGGTGTTTGTGTAAGGGCCTACCTGTGACTACCTGGCTAGTCCAGAGCATCACATGTACACTGTGAATAGGAAGAAATCTGCCAGTCAATGGAGACAGCGAGGTTATATAAAGTAGGAGGACTAGATGGCATGAGACAACTAGTCCTTTAGTGATAATCTCCTGCTGATAAAACATTGATTGTATTGAAACTAGAAAAAGCAGGTCAGTAAGTGATACATTGCTGGAATCAGGATCTCTGCCTCTACATCATGCTGCTCTCAGATTAAATATAAAAAGCCCGCTGACAGACTCTTTTTGAGTCTCTTCACTAGACTTTGGAACACATACACAGTTGCAAATGTCAACCATTTACGCCAATTGAAAAAAGTATACTGAACAATGTTTTTTTTTCCACACAGTTTTTGTTACTGTTGAGGTAAAGGTATACCAGCATATACCATGCAAGCAAAGAGACACTGCTGCCATATCTTTTGGCTAATGATAGTGTGACGCCCTGGCCTAGCAGGTCGTCACAGAGTATTGTGCAATCTGCCCTTCTGCACAGTATCCACCCTCCTTGGTTACGGATCCTGGTCCTTTGGTGTTGCTAACAGCTTGGCCAATCAAAATCCTAGGAACACTTCCCACTTGAACCTACCAGACACACCATTGGGGGGCCTGAAGGGAATACGGCTGCCCACATGGGGGGTTGGTGAGGAGAAAGTGGGGATAGTGACAGTTGAGAGTTCAGAGTGAAGGAGAGAGGAGGTGAAGTGGCTCTCGTGAGGAGAGGCCACGAAGGAGAGCTCCTGTGTACTAGGTGGCAGACGTTGCTCTGGGCCTGGTAGGAGCTGGAACCCGGTCGCAGGGGACAGTGTCAAGGGGCACGGACAGCCGAGGAGGGCAGCCAGCGGCCTTGAGCTATCACCGGGCAGGGGCCAGGACACAACGGGGTACGTGGACCCCAAGCCGGAAAGTAGCTTCACGCATTCCGGTAATTTACCCGACGGGAGTGAAGACTTCCAGTGTCATCCCCAACCTGCTCCAAAATTCGGGTACTAGCACACCGATGGGATAGAACTTTCCCACTACAGTCCAGAGAAATCCTACGCATGAACCCTGAGAGCAAGCTAACTCCGTTAGCCATACGGGTGAGCAGGACCCAGAGAGTTTCATACCAACAGGTCCAATCGAGACTAAGGTGCCAGGGACAGGGCCACAGACCAACAGCAACACCAAGGGCACGGATCCAGGCGTGCTCCCCGCAGGCTGCAGTGGTGCTCAGAATTCTGGTTTTCAAGCTGTCGGTGTGGTTATTCTGGGACTGAGTGAGTACATTGAAAACCCCTGTTCCTATCCCCCAACGGCACCCAAACACCATCCATCATCAACGGGCCCCGGGACACAAAACCCCTACATTAGGCTGCCACACCATCGTCACCGGGCTCCCCTACGGCAGCGGTGGTCCCTCGCCTTACCACACACCGTGGGTGGCGTCACAAACTTTCGAAAAAAACCCTGTACATACCACCTTTTTTTTAATCGAGTGGCCGCGCGACCCCCGGGTCCGGAGACCCCTCGAGCCACCGCGGATCCGAGCAGCAGCAGCCTGGCTGCTTGCACGGGGGCGGTACAATAGTCTATGGGTACATTAGATAAATGCAGTATGTGGTACCCCAAAGTAGGGTGCAACAGAATGTTTACTGTTATATTTTGGCACTAATGCCTGTACATGACCAGCTATTGCAGTGTGTAGTACTTGGTACAGTTCACATGCCAGAATGCAGATACCTATACTGTCATGTACAGAGCCGCAATCAGGGCATTACTGCCCTTACTGCTGTATGGGGCACGGTGAAAAGGGGCGCCCAGGCCCCAGGGTAAATACTTAGCTTTACTAAGCCCTGGGCCCCAGTCATAGCCTGCAGTATGGCCCCAAAAGATGGAGCTGGTCGTGTTGCTTCAGCCACTTTACACTGAGTGAGTGAGTGCTACCACATGGCTAATTTGCATGTGAGCACTTCAAGTGCATCAAGTGCAAATTAGATATGTGGTAGCACCAGAGGCGGTGGGGCAGAGCAGTGTACCTCATCCTCAGCCGATGTGCAGCAGCGTGATGAAGTCATCATGCTACGAATTCATCACACTGCTAGGGGCAACACAGACCCGCGGAGGTGGCAAGTACATAGCGAGAAATGACAAGCACTCCATGGAGGAGCTGAAGATTATATGTCCTGACATTTGCTGGGGAGGGGAGGGAAGGAAGTATGGGGCAAAGTGTTACTGTCAGTTGTGACATGAGATAAAAAAGCTGCATAGTAAAATTTGTGCATACCCAGCTATTTATGTATAAACATATAAGGCTTACAAAAACAAAGGTTAAAATCATGATTAACAAAAGAAAAAGAATGGATGAAATAGGGAGATGGATATAATAATCCTGTACTTATCCCCAATGAAGTATCATTGCACTGATAATAGAATGCAGAATAAGTATATAAACAAGGCAGTGTCTGCAGATGAAATATATAATCCCAAAACACACAATACCTGACTGTAGAGCCTAACCTTAAAGGTAATGTGGTAGTAAGTTAATAGAGGGTATCGATAAAATGTCCTGCAGTTTCTTATTGTATTATATACTTTACATTGATAAATCTCATTGCATGTGTTGTATTTACTCTGTAAGTCTTACTATTCATTTTTTTATACCCTCTATTGACTTACTGCAACATTACCTTTAAGGTTAACTTAACCAGATTGGTAAATAGTGTAAGGAGAAAAGACTTTGAAACACCAAAATTAAAGTAAACATTGCAATAAAAGGCAATGAAAACACAGCCTACTGGACCAAAAGATTAAAAGGTTACAAGTCTTGGAAAATGGCGACAAACAAAATATTTTATTTATAAATTTCAGAATTTATTTTCACCACTTAAAAAAAAACTTTGCATGTTTGCTACAAATGCTACAAGTGCATCTCAATAAATTAGAATATCATCAAAAAGTTATTATATTTCAGTAACTCAATACAAAAAGGGAAACACATTATATATAGTCATTACACAGAGTGATCTATTTCATGTGGTTATTTCTGTTAATCTTGATGATTATGGCTTACAGCCAATGAAAACCCAAAAGTCATTATCTCAGAAAATTAGAATAATTACCACAAAACACCTGCAAAGGCTTCCTAAGTGTATAAAATGGTGCCTTAAGGGGGCTTTACACGCTGCGACATCGCTAATGCGAAGTCGTTGGGGTCACAGAATGTGTGACGCACATCCGGCTGCATTAGCGATGCCGTTGCGTGTGACACCTATGAGAGATTTTGCATCGTCGCAAAAACGTGCAAAATCGCTCATCGGTGACATGGGGGTCCATTCTCAAATATTGTTACTGTAGCAGTAACGAAGTTGTTCCTCGTTCCTGCGGCAGCACACATCACTCCGTGTGACACCGCAGGAACGAGGAAGCTCTCCTTACCTGCCTCCCGGCCACAATGCGGAAGGAAGGAGGTGGTCGGGATGTTCGTCCCGCTCATCTCCGCCCCTCCACTTCTATTAAGCGGCGATTCAGAGACGCTGCTGTGAGGTCGCCGTGACGCTGAACAAACCGCCCCCTTAGAAAGGAGGTGGTTCGCCGGTCACAGGGACGTCGCTAGGCAGGTAAGTATGTGTGACAGGTCTGGGCGATGTTGTGCAACACGGGCAGCGATTTGCCCGTGTCGCACAACCGATGGGGGCGGGAACGCACGCTAGCAATATCGGTACCGATATCGCAGTGTGTAAAGCGGCCTTAAGTCTGGTTCAGTAGGCTACACAATCATGGGGAAGACTGCTGACTTGACAGATGTCCTGAAGGCAGTAATTGACACACACGAAAGGAGGGTAAGCCACAAAAGGTCATTGCTAAAGACGATGGCTGTTCACAGAGTGCTGTATCCAAGCATATTAATGAAAAGTTTTTTTTTTTTTTTTTTTGTATTCAGTACAAACAGGGAGTGGCCCCCTTCTCAGCGAGCTGGACATTTCATTCTGTGAATCCCCCTGACTGTGTGTGTCCTGTTGGGACCCGGTCGCTCTCAGCCCTTAGCCACATTAAGGCCTATTTTAGACCCATGGTAAGGTTTTAATATTAGAGAGTGTAGGTACTATCCCAACTGGGTACACCTTGGCGTTGGTGGGATAGCTTTATGCTTTTTTTGATCAAAAACAGTGTTTACTAAGTACCCTATGTTTATATGCACTATGCTTTTATTTATTTACAGCAGGGTATGTTTTCACAATTTTTTCCTTGGTTTCTCTTTGTCTCATGGCCAGTGTGAACATGGTCTCACAAGTTCCATGTATACCATCTCATACTCCGGCTCACTTTTTTGTTTTTTTTGTTTTTTTGTTTTTTTGTTTTTAAGTATGTGTGACAGGTCTGGGCGATGTTGTGCAACACGGGCAGCGATTTGCCCGTGTCGCACAACCGATGGGGGCGGGAACGCACGCTAGCAATATCGGTACCGATATCGCAGTGTGTAAAGCGGCCTTAAGTCTGGTTCAGTAGGCTACACAATCATGGGGAAGACTGCTGACTTGACAGATGTCCTGAAGGCAGTAATTGACACACACGAAAGGAGGGTAAGCCACAAAAGGTCATTGCTAAAGACGATGGCTGTTCACAGAGTGCTGTATCCAAGCATATTAATGAAAAGTTGGGTGGAAGGAAAATGTGTGGTAGAAAAAGGTGCACAGGCAACCGGGATATCCGCAGCCTTGATAGGATTGTTAAGAAAAGGCCATTAAAAAATTTGGGGGAGATTTAAAAGTAGTGGACTGCTGCTGGAGTCAGTGCTTCAAGAGCCACCACACACAGACGTATCCAGGACATGGGCTACAAGTGTCGCATTCCTTGTGTCAAGCCACTTATAACCAATAGACAACACCAGAAGCGTCTTACCTGGGCCAAGGATAAAAAGAACTGGACTGTTGCTCAGTGGTCCAAAGTGTTGTTTTCAGAGGAAAGTACATTTTGCATTTAATTTGGAAATCGCGGTCCCAGAGTCTGGAGGAAGAGTGGAGAGGCCACAATCCAAGCTGCTTGAGGTCTAGTGTGAAGTTTCCACAATCAGTGATTGTTTGGGGAGCCATGTCATCTGCTGGTGTAGGTCCACTGTGTTTTATCAAGACCAAAGTAAGTGCAGCCAGATACCACGAAATTTTAAAGTACCTCATGCTTCTCTCTGCCGACAAGCTTTTGGGAGATGGAAATTAATTTTCCAGCAGGACTTGGCACCTGTCCACACTGCCAAAAGTACCAATACCTGGTTTAATAACCACATTATCACTGTGTTTGATTTTCCAGCAAACGCGCCTGACCTAAACCCCATAGAGACTCTATGGAGTATTGTCAACAGGAAGATGAGAGACATCAGACCCCACAAAGCAGACGAGCTGAAGGATGCTATCAAAGCAACCTGGGCTTCCATAACACCTCAGCAGTGCCACAGGCTGATCGCCTCCATGCCACGCTGCATTGATGCAGTAATTCATGCAAAAGAAGCCTCGACCAAGTATTGAGGCATTTACTCTACAGATTTTTCAGTAGGCGCCAACATTTCTGAGCTAATAATTTTTTCAGTTGGTCTTATATAATATTATAATTTTGTGAGAAAATGACTTTTGGGTTTTCATTGGCTGTAAGCCATAATCATCAACATTAACAGAAATAAACACTTGAAATAGATCAATCTGTGTCAAGAACATAGTTTGAATTTATCCTTATACATTTCCCATTCTTTTTTTTTTCTTTTTTTGTTTTTCTACTTTACTGTTTATCCCCAATAATAGGTGCTCCATGGACAATGCTACCAGGTGTGTATCTTGTCAGATGTATGCATGCCTTGAGCAGCCGTTCGAGGGTGAATATGTCTGCACTCGATGCAAGCATGTTGCGTATTTGGAAGCCAAGGTAACTAATCTAAATAAGCAGCTTGCAACACTCAGGGGCATTGCAAACCTGGAGAGGAGTTTAGAGCTCACTGAGCTTTCTCTGGCTGGGCCCAGTGATATGGAGGAGGGTGGAGGTGGGGAAGATCAGGACCCAGAGGTAGGTAGCTGGGTAACAGTTAGAAGAAGAGGTAGGGGGAAAAGTGTCAGGGAGCCTAGTCCTGACCTGGCACAACCTAGTAAATATGCCTGTTTGGCTGATATTAGGAATGAAGGGCCAGGACTAGGGTCACTACAGCAGGTTGTTGCTCCTAGCAACCAGGAAAACAACTGCTGTAGAAAGGAGGGAAATAGGAGTGCAGCAAAGGACAGACAGATGTTGGTGGTAGGGGACTCTATAATTAGGCGGACAGACAGGGTCATCTGTCGCTGAGATGGTGAATGCCAAACAGTGTGTTGTCTGCCAGGTGCTCGGGTTCGGCATATTGCGGATCGGATAGACAGATTGCTGGGTGGGGCTGGGGAAAACCCAGCGGTCATGGTGCACATTGGTACTAATGACAAAGTAAGAGGCAGGTGGAAGGTCCTTAAAAATGATTACAGGGAACTAGAAGAGAAGCTGAAGTCCAGGACCTCCAAGGTGGTGTTTTCAGAAATACTACCAGTTCCACGAGCGTCACTAGAAAGACAGCGGGAGCTTAGGGAGATAAATACGTGGCTTAGAAATTGATGCAGGGAGGAAGGGTTCGGGTTCATGGAGAACTGGGCCGACTTCTCAGTCGGCTACAGGCTCTACGGTAGGGACAGGCTGCACCTCAATGGGGAAGGTGCAGATGTGCTGGGGGAGAAAATGGTCAGACGGATGGAGGAGCTTTCAAACTAAGATCTGGGGGGAGGGAGGATAGTGGAGCAAAAAAGGGGAAAGATAGAGCAGATAGAGACAGTGAGACAGTAGGAGTCAATGAAGGATTATGGGTGGATGGGACATGCAAGGAACATAGGGAGGCTAGGAGTAATAAAAGTGTTAATAGTATTAAATGTCTACTGGCAAATGCAAGAAGTCTTGCAAACAAAATGAATGAATTGGAGACTCTTATGTTAACCATGGATTATGATGTGGTGGGCATTACGGAAACCTGGCTGGATGAAAGCCATGACTGGGTGACAAACATACAGGGTTATAGTACATTTAACAGGGACAGGAAAGACAAAAAAGGTGGTGGGGTGTGCATATTTATCAAATCTAACCTAAAACCTGTGTTGAATGATGACATTGTCCGGAACTGCAACAATGTAGAGTCAGTATGGGTAAATGTACATGGGGAGGGGAATAATGGAAAAATGCTAATTGGAGTTTGCTATAAGCCTCCTAACATACCTGAACAAATAGAGGGTGAAATGCTGGAACAAATTGAAAAGGCAGCTAATAATAATAATCGGGTTCTTATTATGGGGGTTTCAACTATCCAGACATACAGTGGGACATAGAATCTTCTGGTTCTGCTAAAAGCTGTAAATTCTTATCTACTATTCAAGACAATTTCCTCTCTTAGATGAACCGACCAGGGGAGATAATTTGCTAGATATGGTCCTGTCAAATAGACCAGATACAATTTCAGATCTATAGGTCCGGGAGCACTTGGGCAAGCAACAGCGATCATAATATGGTAAGCTTCAAAGTAATATTCAATAGAATATGTCAAGGGTGAAATGCTAAAACCTGGAATTTTAGGAAAGTTGATTTCAACAAATTAAGGGAAGAGCTTAAATGTGTAGATTGGGACAAAGTCATGGTAACTGGGGATACTGAACATAAATGGGGAAAGTTTAAGGATATACTGCTAGAGTCCTGTAAAAAACTTATACCCTCTGGTAATAAAATGTCCAGGAATAAAAAGAAACCACTATGGATAAATAAGACTGTACAAAGTATAATAAAACAAAAAAAAGAGCGTTTAAAATCTTAAAGGCTGAGAATACAGAAATAGCATTTCAGAAGTATAAAGATATCAATAGGAAATGCAAAAAATAAATCAAACAAGCAAAACTAGCTACTGAAAAAAAAATCGCCAATGACATTAAAATAAATCCCAAAATCTTTTATAAATACATTAATGCCAAAAGGAAAACAAAGGATAGTTTTGGCCCCTTAAAATATAATAACAAGTTAGTTATAGCGGACAAACAAAAGACTGAGATATTAAATAAGCATTTCTCATCTGTGTTCAACAAGGAACTGACTGCACCACGGATCATTCAACAAGTGAAAAATCAAAGTTCACCATTCGATATAGTTAATTTAACACAAGAAGAAGTACGCCTGCGTCTGAGTAAATTAAACATTGACAAATCCCCATGGCCAGATGGAATTCATCCACAAATATTGAGGGAATTGAGCTCCGTAATTGATAGACCGCTGTATCTCATCTTTTTAGGCTCGCTTGTAACAGGTTGGTGCCTCAGGATAGGAGGATTGCTGATGTGGTACCGATATTTAAGAAAGGTAAGAGGGTAGATCTTGGCAACTACCGTCCAGTGAGCCTGACATCAGTAGTATGCAAAGTTTTTGAGGGCATTTTAAGGGATGACATGTAAAAATATATTGCAGAAAAGAATATAATAACTGACAGACGGGAATGTATTCATGAAAGATAAGTCATGTCTAACCAACCTGTTGGGGTTCTATGATGGGGTAAGTGCAAACCTGGTGGTACGTCACCGCCAGAGTCTGCTCCAGGGACTTCTGCTCCGATCGCCAGGCGACACCGTGTTCCTGCCGTGGATGGTGCTGGTGATGGGAGATGAGTCGATGCCAACAGCACCGGTGGGCGCAGGCTCCGGTCATCCACTGGGCTGGGTTATCTTGGGATCTGCAGTACCGCTGGCTGACTGTAGGTGGCGGGTGTCTCCCAGCTGAAGTACCATCATTCAGCTACAGATAATGGGAAGACACCACACCCTTCTTATTCCCCCTCCTGTCTGCTGGACTCTGCCAGAGATAGTTCTGATTCTGGCTCATGTACTGTTTTTTTTTTGTGATTCCTGTGCGCTGACTTGCTTGTTGTTGACTACCCTTCTGCCTGCTGTTTTGTACCTCGCTGCCTGACCCGGATCTGACCACTGCTACGTTTTCTGTTTACGCCTTTGCCTGCCGATTCTGTCCCTGTTCTGCTGTTCCTGGTTTGACCCTGCCTGACGACTACTTTCATCGGACTGCAGCCTTCCACGGGTAGAGATCTCCAGTGCCTTGTGTAATTCCAAATCCCTGTATAGGGGTTAAAGGGTTTCAGGGTTCTGGGGTCCTGCTTGGTGAGGGGCTTCCCTTTAGTCTGTCCATTACATCCTACCTGAGTCTGTTTATCCAGGCAGGCGTTACACCTGGATATTGGTAAGGCAGCTGATGTGATTTATTTGGACTTTGCAAAGGCATTTGATACTGTACCACATAATAGCCTTACAGTATACTAAAGTTCCAGAAGCAAGGACTAGGGGAAACTATATGCAACTGGGTAAGGAATTGGCTAAAGGATAGGAAACAAAGAGTAGTCATAAATGGTACATTCTCTAAATGATCTATAGTAAACAGTGGGGGCCGCAGGGATCTGTGCTAAGACCGATTCTTTTTAATCTCTTTACTAATGACCTTGTGGATGGGATTGATAGTAAAGTGTCAGTCTTTGCTGATGACACCAAACTATGTAGGATATTTAAAACTGACCCTGATAGTACAATATTACAAAAAGATCTGGATAAGATGTCAGAATTGGCAGATACTTGGCAAAAGAGATTTAATGTTGATAAATATAAAGTAATGCACCTAGGACGGAGTAATCCTATAACTGCGTATACATTAAATGGAAGTAAACTCGGGACTACAGAACAAGAGAAGGACTTGGGTATTCTCATTACAAATAAGCTCAGCAGCAGCACTCAATGTCAGGCAGCAGCACTGCGAGTGGAAGAAATGCGATTCCGACAGCTAAATAGGGAATGGTTCTTTACAGTTAGAGCAGTCAGACTGGAATGCCGACCACAAGAGGTAGTAATGGCAGATACTATAACAGTTTTAAAAAAACGGCTGGATGATTTCCTCAGTACACAAAACATTGTTGGTTATAAATGACTTAGTGACCAAATGTAGAACTGGTGGAGGAAGGTTGAACTAGATGGACCTAGGTCTTTTTTCAACCTATGTAACTATGTAATGATTCTATATAATATATGCACTTCTTTTTTGTATTGAATTACTGAAATAAATTAACTTTTTGATGATATTCTAATTTATCGAGAAGCACTTGTAGAAAACGTGACTATAGTGAAAGACAGTTCTGCACTCATAACCACTGTGTTGGAATGGAGAAAACAATCCTCAGCACAGAACCTCTGGAATCTCGTACTGTTACCTCGTCTGCCATTTGTAATCATGGGTCACAGCTGAGGTCAGACATTTGGCTCGACTACAAATGCTCCCTTTAGGATTTATTCATCATACCAGGTTTACACAATGGATTAGCACCTCCAGGACTGGGGGCCTCAGGAGATTGGCACAGTACATCTCGATCCCGCTCTCAATCAGGATTGGGGGCACACAACTGCTAACAAGGAATGGTTTCACGGATTGTCAGAGATTGTGTACAGCAGCCTGCAGCTTAGCAGCCCTGATATTATTATATCCCTCGGAAAGCACATTAGAATATAATGTAGGATTGTTGATGCTGCTCGGAGACTTTATGACTAACAGTTGTATATTTTTTTTCTCACATTTGTGTCCATTGCCTTTAAATATCCTGAGTAGAGCTAATCGAACGCCCAAAAAACCGGCACCGGCGGATCACTGCCAGATTTTAAAAAGAGTCCGATCCGCTCCGGAATCCCTTATAAGTCAATGGGGACCGGAATCCAGAGATTAAAAATATTTGTGGAGGGGATAGGGGGGGTAGGAGCGAGCTCGGCATACTCACCGAGGCGCTGTCATGGCGGCACACTCCTTCCGGGTCACGCTTTTACCTTCCGGAGCCAACAATTCAATATTCATTGTTTTTCCCGCCCACCGGCGCGTGTAATTGGTTGCAGCTAGACGCGCCCACACCCTGAGTGGCAGCATGTCAGCTGACTACAAGCAATCACAGACACCAGGAAAAAATAAACAATCGGTAGCACAGATATAGCTTGCGGCTGCAGCCTCAGCTGTCGGGCTGTATCTGTGCTGTGTATCCAGTCACATGTGTGAGGCTTTACCGGGTGATGCCATGGCAGACTCGCGCGAGTTCCTCGCATGTGTGATTAGATGTGACAATCCCAGTGCGATACCGGCTCTTCCCGGTGGCCTGGTGCGGTGCCAATCGGGGTAATGAGAGGTTAATAACAGCGCACAGCTGCTACTAAACCCTAGGTTTGTGATGGCACAGGCGTCTATCAGATACCTGCATCAAACAAACCTGTGATAACAGTAAATAAACAAGACACAGAGAAAAATCCTTTATTTAGAATAAAATACAAACACCCCCTCCTTCACCACTTTATTAACCCCCAACACAACCGTCCAGGTCCGGCGTAATCCACTGGAGGCCTCACGCCGCTTCAGCTCTGCTACATCTGAATATCACAGAGAGAGACCATAGAGCAGGACCGCTCTCTGTGAGCTCCAGAGAATCAATGAGCGATGACGTTACTCAGGTCACTTGCAGTCACAACTGGAGGTTCCCATGGCCTTTCACCTGTGATCGCAGGTAACCTGACCTCAGGTGGAGGTCGCTGAGTTCACACACCTGCATCTCCTAGCAGAAAAATCGCAGTTTTTTGGGCCAAGAGATGCAGATTTTGTGCTGAAATTTTTACACCATATTTCTGCATCCAATCTACACCTCCTGGCAAAAAAATGCAGTTTTTTTGACGCATTTGTTTTTGCTGCGTTTTTTTGCCGCATTTTTATTCGCGATTTTTGCCGTGTTTTTTTGCCAGGAGGTGCACATTTGGTGCTGAAATTGTCTGCACCAGCTTTCAGCACCAAATTTCCACCTGCTGACAGATTTTTTTTTTTTTACAGCCTGCCGTTCTCTGAACATAAGCGTGCATGTACCTAGAAACACGTGCACTCTCCTGTCAGAAGAGTGCTGCTGTGTCGGTGATGTCAGACTTTTGCGGGTCTGCCAAGCATGACATCACCCGACACAGTCTGTCATTGTCTGAGCATGAGCGTGCATGTACCTAGAAACACATGCATGCTCCTGTCAGAAGTGTGCGGCTGTGCTGCGATGTCAGACTCGCGGAAGTCCCTCACAAGTGTGACTGCAGCTTAAGAAAAACTGCATGCGGCTTTTTTTTTTATTTAAATAAAAAAATTTTAAAAAAAATCCGACATCCCCCCCAGTTTTTATCCCCAGCCATGATAATGCCGGCTGGGGGCTGGTAAATTCTCAGCCCGCAGCTGCCCAGGATTGCCCCATCTATTAGATGTGACAATCCTGGTGCAATACCGTCTCTTCCCGGTGGCCTGATGCGGAGCCAATTGAGGTAATAGCAGGGGTTAATACCAGCTCACAGCTGCTACTAAACCCTAGGTTTGTGATGGCACAGGCGTCTATCAGAGACCTGCATCACAAACCTGTAAGTGAATGTAATTAAACAAGACACAGAGAAAAATCGTTTATATGAAATAAAGTACAAAACACGTTCTCCTTCACCACTTTATTAACCCCCAACAGACCCCTCTAGGTCCGGCATAATCCACACGACGTCCCACTTTTACAGTCCGGATCCGCTCAGCCCTAATCCTGAGAACAAAGTACGAACATGACTGAACAAACATTAATTATATGTATACTATCTATGATTAAATACTAAATATAGCAATGAGTTAAAAAAAAACCAGAAATATAACTAATTTCAATAGTTTCTGCAGGATTCCAAAATAAGCAGTCTAATAAGCTTCTGGATGGAGAGATGGGGGAAGGTTTCTGCTCTATGCTGCCAGCGAAATATCTATTGCCGCATGTCTGATGCCAAATAACAAAAAATTGATTACTTCTGTATGAAGCAGGGGTGTCAAACTCATTTTTACCAAGGGCTACATCAGCATTATAAAATCTCCATGCAACATGGTACGAGCATACTGGGTAGTAGTGTGCCGCCCCCGTGCCAGCAGCCGTGCTGCTCGGATCCGGGTCTGCAGTATGGCTCGAGGGACTCTACCGGACTCGGGGGTCAAATGGACACTTCGAATCAAAAAGGGAGGACGTAATTGTACGGGATTTGTTAGAAACTGTCTGTGACGCCACCCACGGTGTGTGGTGAGATGTAGCACCACCACTGCTGCTGTGGGACTCCCGGGGGCGATGGGCTGGCAGCTGGATGTTAACCCCTCCGTGGGCAGGGATGGCTTCCCCGGGGCCCAATGTCTCTGTGCAGGGGATGATAACGGCAGGGGCCGGCGCACCCGGTCAAACCGGGGATGTTACTCAAAGTTGAATAAATCCCACAAGTCCTTTGGTAAACCAAGGTGATGGTTGCCGCAGAAGAGTGTATCTGGTCCCACACCCGGGCCGGTGGTCAATGGCCCTTTCCTCTACACTTTGTGTTTTCTGTGGTGGACTTCCCGATGTGTAACGCAGGAGTCCATTCCCGGTCCTTTGGTTGGGAGCCGTGCCCATCAGACGCTGACCCATGGGATCTATCGGGCCCTGGCGGATGCCCTATCCCTCTCTTTGGGTGGTTGTCTACTTTTCGGGACTTACAGTAGGTTGGGACAGGACCTAAAATCCTGCCCTTAATTGGTTAATTAGCTAGGCCGTTGGTGCCGGTCCTGGCTTCAGGGTCCAAGTACCCCCTTTGTGCACGGTTTCCGGGTCGGTTCACCGGTGTCGCTACCGGCGGGCTACAACCCTGCCCCGGTCCACCTCGGATCTCCGGCAGCCGTCTCTCCATCTCCTGCTGGCGCTGACCACTATTTGCCACCTAGCCAAGGTGTCAGGGCTCCGACCCTGGCACCTGTCAGCTTCTACTCCAGGCCTTGACAGCGTGAGCTCCACTTCCACTCAACTCCAAACTTAACTCCCAACTTCACTGACTCTCCACTAGACTTCATCTAGACTTCAATTAACTCTTTTCCCACCCCGGGCTCTCCAGACCCCTAGATGGGTGTTCTCCTTCCGCCTGGTCCCGCCCACTGGTGTGTCTGTCCTTCCCTGAGGGGGTGACTAGGGTTTTTTCGGCTGGTTTAACCCTGTGTGGGAGAGGTGTTATGCGGGGGCCTAAAACTGTGACTACCTGGTTTTGCCCAGGGCATCACAATAATGTTATATGAGAGCTGTCCCTGGGTAGTAGGGTTATGCGACAGCTGTCCCTGGGTAGTAGGGTTATGCGACAGCTGTCCCTGGGTAGTAAGATTATACGAGAGCTGTCCTTGGTTAGTAGGATTATACGAGAGCTGTCCCTGTGTAGTAGTGCTCTAACAGAGCTGTCCCTGGGTAGTAGGGCTATATGAGTGCTGTCCCTGGTTAGTAGGATTATACGAGAGATGTCCCTGGTTAGTAGGGTTATAAAAGAGCTGTGACTGGGTAGTAGTGCTATAAGAAAGCTGTCCCTGGGTATTAGAGCTATATAAGAGCTTTCCCTGGGTAGTAGGGTTATACGAGAGCTGTCCCTGGGTAGTAGTGCTATAAGAGAGCTTTCCCTGGGTAGTAGGGCTATACGAGAGCTGTCCCTGGGTAGTAGGGCTATAAGAGAGCTGTCCCTGGGTATTAGGGCTATATAAGAGCTGTCCCTGGGTAGTAGGGTTATACGAGAGCTGTCCGTGGGTAGTAGTGCTATAAGAGAGCTATCCCTAGGTAGTAGTGCTATAAGAGAGCTGTCCCAGGGTAGTAAGGTTATACGAGAGCTGTCCCTGGGTTGTAGAGCTATAAGAGAGCAGTCCCTGTTTAGTAGGGCTTAAGGCACTGTCCCTGGGTTATAGGGCTAAGGGCGCTCTCCTTGGGTTGTAGAGCTGAGGTCACTGTATCTGGGATGTAGGGCTAAGGGTGCTGTCTCTGCGTAGTAGGGCTATGGGCGCTGTCCCTGGGTTGTATGGCTGAGGTAGCTGTATCTGAATTGTAGGGCTAAGGGCACTGTCCCTGAGTAGTAGGGCTATGGGCGCTGTCCCTGGGTTGTATGGCTGAGGTCACTGTATCTGGGTTGTAAGGCTAAGGATGCTGTCCCTGGATAGTAGGGCTTAGGGCACTGTCCCTGGGTTATAGAGCTAAGGGCACTCTCCCTGGGTTGTAGGGCTGAGGTTGCTGCATCTGGGTTGTAGGGCTGTGGGACAGCCGTCCCTAGGTAGTAGGGCTAAAGGGAGCTGTCATGGACCTCAGAGTCCAAGATAAACTGCTCCATATGCTAAGTATTGGCTGCATCTGCCTTAAATCAAAGATGGAACCTGCTCCCTTTGCTTTTGCCAGACCCTTTACTAAGCACTGGCTGCTTCTGGGCTGATTTAAGGGTTCAAAGATGGAACCCGCTCCAGGTGCTTATGACACCCCCTTTAAGTGCCTGCTGACTATATCCCCTTGATTTCAAAGATGGCATCCTCTTCTTTTGTTGGAGCTGCCCCCTCTAGTGGCTTTAACTGTTCAGATTCCAAGATGGCACCAGCTCGCTTTTGCTGGCTCCGCCCCTCTGTTAATTCCTGGCTATGTCGACGTAAAATGAAGCCAGTATGTTGTAGAGGAGGTGTCGCAGCACAGGGTGCGGGTGCTATGTTGGATTTTGAGTATCAGCACACACTTTCAAACTGCTCTTTAACGACAACCTGTCAACAGCATTTTACTAAGTAAAGTAAAGAGAGAGCCATATTGGCACTTGATACTGATTAAAATGATATCTGAGATGAAGAAATCCGTTTTATAGATATTCTTTAACCTATGTTTTAAGTTTTCTTATATTCACTTATTGGTGTGGGACTAGTAGAAGGGTCTGTAGCTCTGTTTCGGCTGCTCCGCTGCCTCTGGGTGTATTTGTCGCGGGCGGGGAAGGACGCCGATGCACTGCGCTCGCTAACTCTCGGGTCCGGCGCTGATGCGACGGCTGCTCGGTGGCTCGAGCGGTGGGCCAGATCCGGGGACTCGAGCGGCGCTCCTCGCCCGTGAGTGAAAGGGGGTAGTTTGGTTTGGGGATTTGGTCCGTGACGCCACCCACGGGTTGTGGTGAGGTTGGGCACCACCGCTGCTGGTGACGGGGATCCCGGGAGCGATGGCAGGGAGCAGCTGGGATGTTGTTTTACCCCTCCGTGGGTAGGGGTTGGTGGTCCCGGGGCCCGGTGAGATGACAGGGAGGCAGGGTTGGATGAGTGCAGGGTCGCCTGGACTGCGCAGCGCGGTGCCAGACGGCACGGTAGTACTCACTCAGCCACAAAGGTACGCAAAGTCTCTGGTAAACCAAACGGCTGGATGGACGGGTCCCGCAGCCGGCTGCTGTGGCTTCTCCTGGATGGTTAGTGGTGGCTGCCTTTCCCTGCACCTTTGTGTATGTTCGGTCCCGATGGATTCCCACCGGTAACCCGCTCCCAAGCGTATATATGTGCCGGAGGAGCCCTTTTGACCGCAGGCTCTGGCCCTTGGAATTCTAGCTGTGGTGGTAGCTGTATTTCCTTTTGCTGGTCGGACAGTTGCCTTCAATCGGGTCTTGGCTGTTAGGAAACCCCTGGGGTTCCGGTCACTGACGGATTTGACCTCTAATGGCGACTCCAAGCCTGGTCGGGGTCCGTAGGCCCTGCCTGTGTGTGCTGGCTTCACTTCGCTCCCCGGTTCGGTACCGGCGGGCCACCGCCCATCCCCGGTCTTACGGTTCCGCATTGATTTGCCTCTCCTGCAGACGGCCACCACCGTCTGCCAACCTTGCTCTTGGTGCCCGGGCCACACACCCGGACACGGTCAGTTTGCCCCTCACCACTTCTTCACATCTTACTCCACTTCCCTAACTACTCTGACTTCCTTTTCCCGCCTCCAGGACTGTGAACTCCTCAGTGGTTGGGGCCAACCGCCTGGCTCCACCCCACCTGGTGTGGACATCAGCCCCTGGAGGGAGGCAACAAGGATTTTGTGTCTGGCTGATGTGCCTGTCTCAGGGTGGGGGTGTATGTTGTAGTACCTGTGACGACCTGGCTAGTCCAGGGCACCACATTCCCCCTTGGTTAAATGCAGACCGTCCGCGGGCTGCCCGTCCATCACCGGTTTTATTTTTCTTTTCAACTGTAAAATAATAAATAACATGTAATGGTAAACATTAAGCATACTTCAGGTCATCTTGAACGTTGCAAAAACACATAGATATTTACATTTTTAATAACAACGGACGGCTTCCACTCTCCCACCCAAGCAACCTGGCCGTAATGCTGCCCCTAAGAAAATGGGCAGCACCCCTTGACGTCAGTCCAGATCCAGGCTGCCCGAGCGGGAACGGGTACGGTGCCTCGCACCCAGCTGTCACTTTAGGGGACCCCACGTCCATGGGGGACCCCTGACCCCCGGAGGATTGCCACCGGTTGCGGTAGTGGCGGGTCTGGGCCATCTCTTTCCTCCAGGCCCATCCTCCAAATCAGCTTCTCCGGAGGCGGCAACGGAAACATGCCCCAACCTATTTACAATCCCACCAGTTCATGGGTGCCCTGCAAGTTCTCAGGCATGTCCATGAAGAGTTCCTCATGCAACGGTACAAAGGGTCCCCACGGGGACAACTTGCCGGCAACGGCCGGGTCAATCACGGTGCCAATCAGGTTACTTTCTCGGTTGATTCATTCATTTACTCATTTACACATTCAACAGATAACACCCCTAAATGGTAGTTTCCCTGTACCTAAGCGGGGTTCGGCCTAGGTTGGGGCGTGTGGACCTTCGAGGCCCAATGTCAGTGGTGACAGGCAGTGGGGCAGAGGAAACAACTGGTTCCTCTTCCCGTCTATCGTGTGGGGCAGGCGGAGACATAGGGGAACTGGGTACAGGTGCATCCCTGGGCACTGGTTCATTGGCGGCCACTTCCATCTCTTTTTCCTCCACGGGTTGTGGGAACAGTATCACTGGAAGAATCACTGCGCCGTTCTGCATAGGCCAATCTGCCGGGAAATCGCCCATCATGGTGTGGATTACCCTTTTTTCTTTCTCCCCAGCCGGTCTGGGGGCCGGGACTTCAGTTGCCACTCTCAACGGTGGTGGGCACCTCTTCAGGTGGTCCCTGGAAACTGTGGCCAAAGTCTTCCCCTGGTCACGACTGATCTGGTAGGCTTTCCCATTCTCCCATTCAGTGGGTTGTATAACATACGGGGTCTTCTCCCATTGATCATCCAGCTTATGGATTCTTCTCTTTCGCTTCAGTACTATATCCCCAGGCTGAAAGGGCCCAGCAGGGGCCTTCCTGTTGAAGCACTGTTGTTGCTGCCCCCGACTCCGGCACAAGTTCTTTTCTACGTATTCTTGGACCTGTCGGTACTGCGCCCTCTGCCGGGCGTCCCAGTCAGCAGTGGAAGGAAGGGCCTCTGGAGCCTCCAGATCCATTTCTAGGTCCACCGGCAACCGGCCTGGTCGGGCTCTCATTAGGTACACGGGCGTGCACTTGGTTGAGCTGCTAGGAATATTATTGTACATGTCTACCAGATCGGGCAGCTTTTCCGGCCATAAGTTCCTCTCTTCCAACGGCAGGGTCTTAAGGAGGTCCAAGACCAGATGGTTCATCTTTTCACACATGCCGTTAGTCTGGGCGTGGTACGGGGTGGTCCGGATCTTTTTACAGCCGTATAACTGGCAGAATTCCTGAAACACTTCTGCTTCGAAAGCTGGACCCTGGTCGGTCAGCACCCTCTCCGGGTACCCATGTGGTCGACAAAAGTAGGCCTGGAAGGCTCTGGCTGCAGTATGCCCGGTCAGATCTTTAACTGGGACAACCACCATGAATCTCGAATAGTGGTCTACCATGGTCAGAGCGTAGGTGTACCCACTTCAGCTAGGGGTGAGCTTCACATGGTCGAGGGCGACCAGCTCCAGCGGTTGATGGGTAATTATTGGGCGTAGGGGGGCCTTCTGGTTAGCTTCGTCCCTTCTTCTCAGCGTGCAGGGACCACACTCCCGGCACCAGGCCTCTACCGACTCCCGCATCCCACTCCAATAGAACCGTTCCCTCAACAGCATCTCCAGCTTCTTCCACCCAAAGTGCCCGGCACCGTCATGGTATGCTTGCAGAACAGTGGGCACGTTAGCCTGGGGAACCACCAGCTGGCGAACCTTCTCATGGGTCTTCGGGTTGATCAATTCCCGATACAGCTTCCCCTGGTGCAGGTACAGCCGGGCTCGTTCTCTCCACAATAGTTGGGCCTTGGCGGGGGCGGCAGGGTCTATTCTGGCAGACCCTTGTTCCACCAGGGTCTTGACCAAGCGGACAGCAGGTGCTTGGACCTGGGCTTCTTGCCACCTTTGGCTGGGCAGCGGATCTAAGTTCACTTGTTGTTGCTGTACATGCAACTTCTCGGCTGGCGGCTGATGGAATGCAGGCAACTCGATTTCTTCGAGGTCGTCATCGTCCGGCCCCTCTCCCAACAGGTGGGGCATCCTGGAGAGTGCGTCTGCGTTAGCATTTTTACGGCCGGCTCGGTACTTGATGGTGAAGTCATAGTTAGCCAACCTGGCCACCCACCGCTGCTCCAATGCACCCAGCTTAGCTGTATCCAGATGGGTTAGCGGGTTATTGTCCGAATAAGCAGTGAACTTGGCTGCCGCTAGGTAATGGCGGAGTCGCTCGGTGATGGCCCACACCAGTGCTAAGAGCTCAAGCTTGAAAGAGCTGTAGTTCTCAGGGTTCCTTTCTTTAGGTCGGAGTTTCCGGCTAGCATAGGCGATCACCTTCTCCCTTCTGCCCTGGACCTGGGATAAGACTGCTCCCAAACCTACATTACTGGCATTGGTGTAGAGGATGAACGGGAGACTGTAGTCGGGGTACGCCAGGATTTCTTCCCCGGTCAAGGCCGTCTTCAGCTGACGGAAGGACTCTTCATGCTTTTCTTCCCACGCCAACGGGGTTCCAGGGGACCTGCCACCCTTGGTCTGTCCCACGAGGAGCTCTTTCATGGGGGCGGCCATCTTCGTGTACCCCTTAATGAAGCGGCGATAGTAGTCCACCAGACCCAGGAACTGTCTCACCTCTCTCACCATGGTCGGCCTCGGGCAGTCCTGAATGGCAGTGATCTTTTCGGGCTCTGGGGCGACGCCTTCCGCGCCCACCACATGTCCGAGGTACTGCACCCTGGGCTTCAATAGATGGCACTTGGAGGGCTTCAATTTCATCCCGTACTTGGCAAGGGACGCGAAGACCTCAGCTAGGTGCTTCAGGTGGGCTTCATACGTCTGTGAGTATACAATTACATCGTCCAGGTACAGCAAGACGGTCTCAAAATTGAGATGTCCCAGACAGCATTCCATCAGCCGTTGGAAGGTTCCAGGGGCGTTGCACAGCCCGAACGGCATGCTGTTGAATTCACAGAGTCCCATGGGTGTAGCGAAGGCAGTCTTCTCGCGGTCCTCGGGCACCACGGCCACCTGCCAGTACCCACTGGTGAGGTCCAGGGTGGAGAAGTAGTTAGCGGTTCTCAGTGCGGCCAGTGACTCTTCAATACGGGGCAGAGGATAGGCATCTTTTTTTGTTGTCTAGTTAATCTTCCGGTAATCCACACACATCCTCATGGTGCCATCCTTCTTCTTTACCAGCACCAGCGGGGCGGCCCAGGGACTGCAGCTATCCCGAATAACCCCCGCCTCCTTCATGTTCCTCAACATGTCTTTGGCGCATTGGTAGTGTGCAGGGGGGATAGGTCTGTATCTCTCTTTAATGGGGGCATGCTCGCCGGTGGGGATGTGGTGTTGGACCCCTTTAATCCGCCCAAAATCTAGTGAATGTTTGCTGAAAACCTGCTCGTACTCCTGTACCACCCTGTATACCCCTTCTTTGTGGTGTGTGGGGGTATCATCAGTGCCTACATGTAACTCTTGACACCACCCATCTAACCGCTCCGGGGATGGGTGGTGACTGGCAGGAGGCGGTGAGGTCGGGGGAATGGCCTCCTGGATGGTGTGGGGGTCTAGAGTAAGTAGCTTGGCGAGGGTAGCGTATCGGGGAAGCCTAACTTCCTCCTCCCCGCAGTTTAACACCCTTACGGGTACTCTCCCTTTCTTGACGTCTACCACCCCATTACTGTGGGCCAGTGTTCGGAGGGCATGGGCTCTACTATGGCTGGGTAATCCCGTCCCTGGGGACCTACCACTGCCCTGCACCAAATCATCATCTCACTCGTGGGAGGCACAATCAAAGGGGCCTCATCCATCACTCTCACTCCCCCAATCTCCCCTCCTGTTGAGTTCACTTGCTGCCGATACATCAAGGCCCGGATCTCACGCTGCACAGCCCTCTGTCGGCGTCCTGCTGCGGTGGCGGACAGCTGCTGCAGTAGGGTCAACACCTCACTCATGCAGTGCTCCATCACATTAGTCCCTAGCACTACCTTCGGGTTATGGTCGCTGGGTTCATTCATTATCACAATCATTCCCTGGTGCTGCAGTTCAGCCTGTCCTACGGTCGTGGCCACTTCTTTGTTCCCCACTTGGGTCAAGGGGAGTCCGTCGGCTGCGACCAGTGTCACGCTACCGTCTGGAGGGGCAAGTTCATCATTTCCCCAATACCGCTGGTACAGCGTGTAGGGTATCGTGGTTACCTGGGATCCAGTGTCCAGGAGTGCCATCAGCGGGATGCCGTCCACTGCCAGAGGGATGATGGGCCGGGCTCCAATGTACCGGTCCCGCCAGTCTGGGGGGCCACTGGGTTCTACTCCTGAGGATTGGCCCTTGGCCCCAAGGGTTGCTCGTTTAACGGACACCGTCGGGAGTAGTGGCCGGGCTTGCTGCACCTGTAAGAAATTGGAGGTCCATACTGTGAGTCATTGGCCCTTCTCCGCTGCATCCATGGGACGTCCTCCGGGCTGTCGGCGAGCTGCATCCTCCCCGGGGGCTTGGGTCTCGTCGGAGGCTGGAGTGCGGCGAGGATCTTGGCGAGGTCTCCATCCATGCGACGGACCTGGGCAGCCAGCTCCTCCATCATTCCGCCAGGGGCTGCAGGCGCCGAGGGAGCTGGGAGAGAAGGGGCTACCACGATGGGAGCCGTCTCAGCTGGCCATGGGGCCGTTTCAGGGACATCGGATGCTGGGGGCTGCAGGGCTTTGATGGCCCGTTCTTTCAGCACGGCAAAGTCCACATTAGTGTGTTCTAGGGCCCACAGCCGAAGCTGCTTGCGGTCCTCCGGGGATCCCATCCCCTGCACAAACTGCTCAACTAACATTTTGTTGCTGTCCACATCATTAATGGGGTCCACCCGCTTCAGTGTACGGAGGGAAGTTTGCAGGCGCAAGGCATAGTCTCTAATACTATCTGCAGGCCGCTGTCAACATTGATAAAACTGCATCCGCAGTTCGGCTTCGGTGCGGGTCTCGAAGGAAATCTGTAGCTTTTCAAAGATAGTGGCCACGGAGGACCGGTCCCCCTCGGTCCAGGTCTCCGTCTCCTGCTCAGCCGCGCCAGTTAGCTGCCCCAGCACTACCGCTGCACGTTGCTTATCGGTCAGGGGATACAGTTCTAGGACCGGGTTAAGCTTCTTCTGGAAGACCTGTAAAGCATCAGGCCTCCCATCGTACTGCGGCAGCCAGGTAGCTATGGGCACATAGGGCAAGGAGAACGGTGTAACGGGGTGCCAGGGGTGCCTCCAGGGTTGTAGTCGTGGCCCTTGCTATCAGGCTTACCCCTGGCTCCGCCGTCACTATCGGGACGGGAGATGTCTCGGTGGGGCAGAGTGTGGTGGTGCAGATGTCGTCCGACGTATAAACACGTTCCAGGCATGATTCGGTGCAAACAAAAGGCATTCTTTTTTACACAGTTCTTCACACAACCGGCAGTTATAGATGACACTTCACACTTCCTTTAGCTGAGGGAAAGCCTGTCCTGACGTCTCCTCCAGTGGGGATGTGCCCGGCTAATCTGCTTCACCTGGCTCCCACTACGGCTACCCACAGACCGGACCCACACCGGTACTGCTTCGCACTTTGAGGTTCCGCCCGCTCCTTTTCTCTCCGGCTTCCCTTTACATCCAGCTCCCACACTCTGCCCCTGCTCTGCTTCCACTCTTGAGGACACTTCTTCTCTTCTTCCCTTCTTTCTTTCTTTCTTTCTGCCCACTCAGCTCCACACTCTGGCCCTGGCTGTTCCTTCTCCCCGTCCCGGAATCAACTGACTTCAACACACACACACTTCTCTCTCTAAGCTGCCGGCTCCTCCTCTCTCCTGCCCTGTTTCTATGGGGACAGCCGTCCCACCCGGGCTCTAGGGGAAAACCCACTGCACAGTAAAAACATGTTTATTAATAACATCAACAGTAACTACCCCAGAGTGAGGTATCTTCAGGGGGAAACTGCACCTCCTTGTAAGGGGTCTGCCCACCCCTTACATTCCTCCCCTCTTTAAGCCTAAGCCTCCCGGCAAGGCTCGAACCTGTAAAACACAATTTAGCAGCAAGGCAAACTTTGGATAAAACTTTAAAACCTTCATAAACAAAGTCAACCACTGAGCGCCCAAGTTCTGCGCCCGGAGTCCCTCCTGGGAGCTCCCGGTCTTTGTAGGCAGTGTGCCCGGAGGCCTTCAGCAGGCACTCCCGGTCTTTGCTGGTCTTCTGCCCGGAGGCTTTTACAGCACTCCCGGTCTTAGTAGATAGGTAAAAGTACAAAACAGTAAAGTCTCCGTTAACAACACAGAGGGAGCCCCTGGCTCAGTCCAGCATCAGGCTCCTTCCGGGCTCAGTAGCTTAAACATGGTTGCAAACTGTGGAACTTTTCCGGCTCTTGAACAATGCCGGTATTCAACATGAACATGTCCATCACCTCCGGTCATTACGGGTCACTAGGGGTGGTACGCGCGCTGCCATTCGGCCCGCTGAGCCCTCACATAATCAGAAAGGGACTGACCTGGCAAGCGGCGCAGCCTCCAGAATGGTTCGTAGTTGACGGTTGGTTCTGGTGCCTCTGTCTCCGGTCTTGCCTCCTCAACCCCCGACGGGGGTGATGGGGTCGCTGAGTCGGGGGCGTCGGCTTCACCGGCTCCCAAATGCATCCCCACTCGTCCTCTTCTAGCTCCCGGGCATGTCGCTCTTCCGGGGCCGGAACTGCTGCGTGGGTTGGGGATCCCACCTCGTCTGGCGGGAATACCTCCGGACACTGGTGTGGAGTTCCCAGGAATTTGTTCCCCGGATGTAGCTGTGCCTTGTAGGTGGCCCGGACTTCAGTCGAGGTCTCACCGGTCGCGGCATCCCAGGTAGTGACCCAGGTTACTTTTGTGGGCCGCTCCGGTCCTTCTGGCACGGCCGGTAAAGCAAGGGCAAGTCCTTCTGCGTCCGCAGTCTGCTTCGGGCGTCCTCTGCCCAGATTAGTGGCTGCTAGCGCGGCCACCACATCTTGCTGTTGTCTGGAGGTCTCCATCTCGTTTTCAGTCAGCGTCTCTGATAATGGCGGCGGGGTCAGTGGAGAAGCTGGAGGAAGTGGAGGCGGGCCTACTTTTCCCGCTCTTGGGTATACTCCACCCCCAGTCTCACACATCAGGTCGACCCCTCCGCGGCGGTTCTTCTTTTTCCTTGGAACACCGCCCACTTCACATATCTTCATCCGTGCCCTGGGACCGGCACCTCCCCTCTTTGGGCGGAGTACTCCGAACTTCTTTTTCGGCACCGGCCAGCCCCAGGCTCTTCTTTTGGCGCCAATTCTTCGCGCGCTTTCTGTGTTCTCAAAGACGACGGCCATCTTGCCGCCATCTTGTGCCCGGTCCAACGCTTCAAGCACTTCTTTTTCTTCCCACCAAGGGATCGGGACTCTTCTCCAATAATCCGGATCCTGTGCCCTAGGCACCACTTGGTCTCCGTCTTCTTGGGTCGGGACCCCTGGCATACAATCCGCATCCTGCCGACTACGCCACATGTAACGGGGTGCCAGGGGTGCCTCCAGGGTTGTAGTCGTGGCCCTTGCTATCAGGCTTACCCCTGGCTCCGCCGTCACTATCGGGACGGGAGATGTCTCGGTGGGGCAGAGTGTGGTGGTGCAGATGTCGTCCGACGTATTAACACGTTTCAGGCATGATTCGGTGCAAACAAAAGGCATTCTTTATTACACAGTTCTTCACACAACCGGCAGTTATAGATGACACTTCACACTTCCTTTAGCTGAGGGAAAGCCTGTCCTGACGTCTCCTCCAGTGGGGATGTGCTCGGCTAATCTGCTTCACCTGGCTCCCACTACGGCTACCCACAGACCGGACCCACACCGGTACTGCTTCGCACTTTGAGGTTCCGCCCGCTCCTTTTCTCTCCGGCTTCCCTTTACATCCAGCTCCCACACTCTGCCCCTGCTCTGCTTCCACTCTTGAGGACACTTCTTCTCTTCTTCCCTTCTTTCTTTCTTTCTTTCTGCCCACTCAGCTCCACACTCTGGCCCTAGCTGTTCCTTCTCCCCGTCCCGGAATCAACTGACTTCAACACACACACACTTCTCTCTCTAAGCTGCCGGCTCCTCCTCTCTCCTGCCCTGTTTCTATGGGGACAGCCGTCCCACCCGGGCTCTAGGGGAAAACCCACTGCACAGTAAAAACATGTTTATTAATAACATCAACAGTAACTACCCCAGAGTGAGGTATCTTCAGGGGGAAACTGCACCTCCTTGTAAGGGGTCTGCCCACCCCTTACAACGGCATCACCTGATCAATGGCGGGGGCCGCGGCCTCCCCTGCTCGTGCGACCAGAGCACGGGCTGGCTGATTCCCATCCACAGGCGCCGCTGCGGCTGCGACCGCCGCTCCTCCAGCGGCTCCGTCGGGCGCAGACATCTTGTTTCCGACCCCCTTGGTCTTTTCTCGGCACCTCCTCTTCAGGGGCGGGGCTTCGACTTTCGCGCCTCCACTGCTCGAGAAGACGCTCGAGCGGGAAAATCTTCGCGCCCAAGATGGCGGATTCTGATATTTTTCGGCCGGACACCGCCGGCGGGGCACAAGGCGCACTTCTACCAGCCGGCAGAACGGTAAGATCCTGTTCGTGATGCCAAGTTGTCACGGGCGGGGAAGGACGCCGCTGCGCTGCGCTCGCTGCTCGGTGGGCCGGATCCGGGGACTCGAGCGGCGCTCCTCGCCCGTGAGTGAAAGGGGTAGTTTGGTTTGGGGATTTGGTCCGTGACGCCACCCACTGGTTGTGGTGAGGTTGGGCACCACCGCTGCTGGTGACGGGGATCCCAGGAGCAATGGCAGGGAGAAGCTGGGATGTTGTTTTCCCCCTCCGTGGGTAGGGGTTGGTGGTCTCGGGGGCCGGTGAGATGACAGGGAGACAGGGTTGGATGGGTGCAGGGTCGCCTGGACTGTGCAGCGCGGTGCCGGATGGCACGGTAGTACTCACTCAGCCACAAAGGTATGCAAAGTCTCTGGTAAACCAAACGGCTGGATGGACGGGTCCCGCAGCTGGCTGCTGTGGCTTCTCCTGGACGGTTAGTGGTGGCTGCCTTTCCCTGCACCTTTGTGTGTGTTCGGTCCCGATGGATTCCCACCGGTAACCCGCTCCCCAGTGTATATATATGCAGGAGGAGCCCTTTTGCCCGCAGGCTCTGGCCCTTGGAACTCTAGCTGTGGCGGTAGCTGTATTTCCTTTTGCTGGTCGGACGGTTGCCTTCAATCGGGTCTTGGCTATTAGGAAACCCCTGGGGTTCCGGTCACTGACAGATTTGACCTCTAATGGCGACTCCAAGCCTGGTCGGGGTCCGTAGGCCCTGCCTGTGTGTGCTGGCTTCACTTCGCTCCCCGGTTCGGTACCGGCGGGCCACCGCCCGTCCCCGGTCCTACGGTTCCTCGTTGATCTGCCTCTCCTGCAGACGGCCACCACCGTCTGCCAACCTTGCTCTTGGTGCCCGGGCCACACACCCGGACACGGTCAGTTTGCCCCTCACCACTTCTTCACTCCTTACTCCTTCACTTCCCTAACTACTCTGACTTCCTTTTCCCGCCTCCAGGACTGTGAACTCCTAATTGGGTGGTGCCAACCGCCTGGCTCCACCCCACCTGGTGTGGACATCAGCCCCTGGAGGGAGGCAACAAGGATTTTGTGTCTGGCTGATGTGCCTGTCTCAGGGTGGGGGTGTATGTTGTAGTACCTGTGACGACCTGGCTAGTCCAGGGCACCACATATTTTCTTCATTATTATTTAAATTTCTCACTGGTGCCAGCCTAGCCACAGGCGGTACTTGTGCAGATTTGAGAGGAGGAATGTAAGGAAGTCGACAAAGCATAAGACTGACTGCTAATACCTCACAGTGTCTGCAAGCGAGCTTAGCCATCTGCTAGTCAGAAATGGTAGAGAGGAAAAGAAGTAACTTAAGAGTGAAGTATATGTTTCATCAGGGGAAAGGTTGGAAGGGACGCTGAGTCAGGTGACAGGTTGTGGCGTAGTTGCTAAATATAAAAGTCTTGGAAGGGCCTGGAAGGGATGAAGTCAGCACCTGGATCAATGGCAGGAGAGTTGTATGAGCAGTGGAGTGGGCTTACAGCCCCAGACTCTGAGAGAAGATCCAAGACCAGACCCCAGAGAAGACCCGAGACCAGTTCTGAGAGAAGATCCACGATCAGACCTCAGAGAAGACCTGAGAGTAGATCCCAGAGAAGATCTAGGACCAGATTCCAGAGAAGACCCGAGTATAGTTCAGAAAGAAGATCCACGATCAGACCTCAAAGAAGACCCGATACTGTTACATGAAAAGGCCCAGAGAAGATCCGAGACAATATCCCAGAGAAGATCCAGGACCAGATCCCGGAGAAAACCCAAGACCAGTTCCAAGAGAAGATCTATGATCAGACCCCAGGGAAGACCCGAGACCAATTACATGAGAAGACCCAAGACCAGACTCCAGAGAAGATCTGAGGGAAGATCGGAGGGAAGATTCAACCCGATAGAGCCACAGCCAAGAAGGGTACGGCTGATCAGGCTGTAACGGAGGATCATCTGTGTGAGCAGTCGCTTCCTGAGTGAAAATACGATAGTATGCAGTTACTGAGGCCGTGCTTCAGAGAACGAAGGCCGTCAGCGTGCCGAGGGTGCAGAGTAATTCACCATTTTGGACTTGCGGTCTAGAGGGTAGTATTGTTTATCCCATTGCGGTTTGTGTGACATTTTGTGTAGCCTAAGAAGTGACAACAGTGACAAGTACTATGTAACACTGATGTTAACACTGATGTTTCATGGGTTGGGGTGTTAAGGCTGAAACATTAGCCATGGTAACCGTTACTTTATAATTAACATAGAATTATAGTGTCTAAATGGCATTGTGCTAATATACTATTTGCCTTAACTGCTGTATTTTACTTGCTATATAATCTTTTTCTTTGCCATTTTTTGCCCCTTATCCCTGAAACGTAGGCGTCGTGTCTTTGTTTGTGTTAAGGGAATAAACCGTTGTTGGTTCAAGTACCACTGTGTTGTCATTATCTGTGCTGTTGCATTCTTGTACTTGTTAACATATGTCCCTTGCCCTTAGCGATATACTGACCAGCCATTGCCTTCTATTACCGGCACCACTCCAGTAATCTTCTGCTCTTTGTGACCTGCCGGATTGCTGCAGTGTCACTTCTTAATGTCACAAGTAGATGTAGAAACTTGGCACTCAAGATAAATGTGAATAATGTCTTTTATTGAAGAAGAACTTGTAGGACCAGCACAAGCACAGATGTTTCGGTCAAAGACCTTCATCAGTGAGCGTGCGGGGGTCCTCACTCCTCAGACGGTATAGCAAATTGGCAACTGGCGTAGTCAGGTATGACGCAGTGTCCAACATAGACAGCGGTGGACGCCGCTGTGCTTCAGCTGGTTCTACAAGTTCTTCTCAATAAAAGACCACTATTCGTATATATCTTGAGTGCCAAGTTTCTACATCTATTTGAGACGGTTTTGGACCCTACTTGAGCACCAGGCCAGAAGTACCGTGTGTATCACCTCACTTCTTAATGTCAGTCTATAAGAGCCAAAACTGAGCTTGTGACCGTTATCCCTGATTTTTGTTGTCAGGAGTTGCGGTGACAAGATGAAGGAGCAGGTCTGGAGCAACATCGTAGAAGCAGAAGACGGGGGCTGTAATTTTAATTGTGGCAGGGAACATGTGTGACGCCCTGGACTAGTCAGGTCGTCCCAGGTAGTCACACACACACACACCCCTCCCCGAGCAGGTGACAGCAGCCAACCAAGAAACCCTTGTCACCACCCTCCAGGTTTCATGTCCACACCAGGGGCGGCGGAACCAGGCGGTGGGCTCCACCCACCGAGGAGTTCACAGGCCTGGAGGCGGGAAAACACACAGAGAAGTTCAGGTTGTAGAGCAGAGTAGTCTAGAGGAGGTGGAGAGCAGTCAAGTTCACGGGCAGTCCTGTGTCCATGCCTGCCAAGAGACTACCGGGTGGCTGAGTCGGAGCCTAGTCACCATTGGAAAGGAGGCAGATGGTGGTGGCCGCCTGCAGGAGCTGGGATTACAGCCGGTGGAACTGTAGGGACCGGGGTTGGGCGGTGGCTCGCCGGTACCGAACTGGGGAACCGATTGGAAACCGGAGCACCAGGAGGGGTACTCAGACCCAGTACAAAGCCCTGAACCGACAGGGCCGAGTCAAATCAACTGATTGCAGACTGGACTTAAGGACCTATCCCACACAAGTCCCATTAGAAGACAACAGCCCAACCATACAGGGTAAAGCCACCGCCAAGGCATAGAGACCCAAAGGGCCAGCGTCTGCGGGCAAACAGGCTCCTACGGCATATACAAGTCGGGGAGCGAACTACCGGTGTCTAGGCATAGGAGTCAAACATTTACACACAGAGGTGCAGGAGAAAGGTGGAAACCACCAACCTATTCTGGGAGAAGCTGCAGCCGGCTGCGGGCCCCGTTCATCAATCCGTTTGGTTTATCAGAGACTCCGGTGTCTTGTGTCAGTGAGTACACCAGTGCCTTCGGGCCGCGCACTGCACCACACCGCAAAACTTCACCCTGCACCCCGGCCCTCGCCAACCAGGCCCCGGGACCAACACCCCCTACCCACGGAGGGGTCAACACCTAGCTGCGCCATTACACCGCTCCCGGGAGCCCCCATACCTTCACCGCAGCGGTGGTGTCTGCAATCACCACAACCCGTGGGTGGCGTCATGAACTTACATCCCACACCAAACCAACGCGGCCCCGGATGTGGAACTCCTCACCCAAGTCCCCGCGTGTAGCGACAACTCCCTTGCAGAGCGACGTGACCCCCGAGTCCGTGAGAGGCTCGAGCCACCACCCGCAGTACGAGCACGGATCCGAGCGGCTCGGCGGTCGCAGCCGAGCCCGCGGGGTGGTATATATGCATTAGGGATACTACTCTGGTGGTGAAATTAATACAAACACAGGAGTAGTACTTTAAAATCCAGAGAGCATTATACAGATCCACAAAAGAGAGGGATTTATACGCTCAAGTGAACGAGACCCTATAATGAGTATGTACAGTTAGGTCCAGAAATATTTGGACAGTGACACAAGTTTTGTTATTTTAGCTGTTTACAAAAACATGTTCAGAAATACAATTATATATATAATATGGGCTGAAAGTGCACACTTCCAGCTGCAATATGAGAGTTTTCACATCCAAATCAGAGAAAGGGTTTAGGAATCATAGCTCTGTAATGCATAGCCTCCTCTTTTTCAAGGGACCAAAAGTAATTGGACAAGGGACTCTAAGGGCTGCAATTAACTCTGAAGGTGTCTCCCTCGTTAACCTGTAATCAATGAAGTAGTTAAAAGGTCTGGGGTTGATTACAGGTGTGTGGTTTTGCATTTGGAAGCTGTTGCTGTGACCAGACAACATGCGGTCTAAGGAACTCTCAATTGAGGTGAAGCAGAACATCCTGAGGCTGAAAAAAAAGAAAAAATCCATCAGAGAGATAGCAGACATGCTTGGAGTAGCAAAATCAACAGTGGGGTACATTCTGAGAAAAAAGGAATTGACTGGTGAGCTTGGGAACTCAAAAAGGCCTGGGCGTCCACGGATGACAACAGTGGTGGATGATCGCCGCATACTTTCTTTGGTGAAGAAGAACCCATTCACAATATCAACTGAAGTCCAGAACACTCTCAGTGAAGTAGGTGTATCTGTCTCTAAGTCAACAGTAAAGAGAAGACTCCATGAAAGTAAATACAAAGGGTTCACATCTAGATGCAAACCATTCATCAATTCCAAAAATAGACAGGCCAGATTTAAATTTGCTGAAAACACCTCATGAAGACAGCTCAGTTCTGGAAAAGTATTCTATGGACAGATGAGACAAATATCAACCTGTACCAGAATGATGGGAAGAAAAAAGTTTGGAGAAGAAAGGGAACGGCACATGATCCAAGGCACACCACATCCTCTGTAAAACATGGTGGAGGCAACGTGATGGCATGGGTATGAATGGCTTTCAATGGCACTGGGTCACTTGTGTTTATTGATGACATAACAGCAGACAAGAGTAGCCGGATGAATTCTGAAGTGTACCGGGATATACTTTCAGCCCAGATTCAGCCAAATGCCGCCAAGTTGATCGGACGGCGCTTCATAGTACAGATGGACAATGACCCCAAGCATACAGCCAAAGCTACCCAGGAGTTCATTAGTGCAAAAAAGTGGAACATTCTGCAATGGCCAAGTCAATCACCAGATCTTAACCCAATTGAGCATGCATTTCACTTGCTCAAATCCAGACTTAAGACGGAAAGACCCACAAACAAGCAAGACCTGAAGGCTGCGGCTGTAAAGGCCTGGCAAAGCATTAAAAAGGAGGAAACCCAGCGTTTGGTCATGTCCATGGGTTCCAGACTTAAGGCAGTGATTGCCTCCAAAGGATTCGCAACAAAATATTGAAAATAAAAATATTTTGTTTGGGTTTGGTTTATTTGTCCAATTACTTTTGACCTCCTAAAATGTGGAGTGTTTGTAAAGAAATGTGTACAATTCCTACAATTTCTATCAGATATTTTTGTTCAAACCTTCAAATTAAACGTTACAATCTGCACTTGAATTCTGTTGTAGAGGTTTCATTTCAAATCCAATGTGGTGGCATGCAGAGCCCAACTCGCGAAAATTGTGTCACTGTCCAAATATTTCTGGACCTAACTGTAACTACAGTATGTGATCATCACAGTGAAGGATTCCATTAAATCACTGCTAGCTGAGATCTTGAAATCCAAAGGAAAGTGTTTCAGAAAGCATTCCGAAATATTATATAACACATCATCTTGCGCGGAAAAATCTTTATTTTCGGTTATAGTATTTATACATTTCTTATGTTGCTCATGTTGTTTTATGTCGCACATGAAGACAGTTAATAACTGTTAGATATTTCAGAGAGATTTGTGAATATGCCACAATATGTACAGCAACCTTCTACAAAATGTCACTCCTGTCTGAACTCTAACATCAACAGTACAATTGTTCATGTTAACGGTCAGTCTAGAAAATTCTCCAATGTCAGCCTCCTTACGCGTGAAATTGATAGAACTGACTCCAGTTCAAAACCCTATGACCTAAAAAGCCATACACAACCTGTCTCATCCTTACATCTGTGCCCTAGTCTCCCAGTATTTACCTGCATGTAACCTCTGACCCTCACAAAATCTCCTTCTCTGCTCCCCTTTCATCTCCTCTTCCCATCACTGCATCCAAGACTTCTCCCGTGCCTCCCCCATACTCTGGAGTACTCTGCCACAACATATCAGACTCTCGCCCACCTTGACAAGCTTCAAAAGGAACCTGAAGACCCACCTCTTCCGACAAGTCTACAACCTGCCGTAACTCTCAGTCCACTATGGCACCGCATGACCATCTCTACTCTCACCTACTGTATCCTCACCCATCCCTTGTAGACTGTGAGCTCTCTCTCGCAGGGTCCTCTCTCCTTCTGTACCAGTCTGTGCCTTGTTTTGTTTTTAATTATTGTACTTGTCCATGCTATGTATACCCTTTTCACTTGTAAAGCACCATGGAATAAATGGCGCTATAATAATAATGATGAATAATAATAATAATAGAACTGTTAGTTACCAGGAGGATACAAGTTTAGCAATTACATAATGTAAGGAGAGTAACAATTTATTTCCAATTTTTGGTCTATAAGATACAGAGATACCAAAACCATAATGGTTCCATCAGCGATATGCGTTGGAATTCATCACTGGGGTTCACTTTTACTGACTTTGATCCCACATGATGGGTTTGACATATTTAATACCAGAATTAAATGTTACCATGCAGAGTATATAGGTACTTTTTTATTCTTTGTAGATACAGGTACAGTTAGTTCCATAAATATTTGGACACTGACACAATTTATTTTATTTTTTTTTAACCTGTTGACTGAAACATATTCAAGTTATAGCTGTATAATGGACATGGACATAAAGTCATGACTTTTAACTTTCATTTGAGGGTATCCACATTAAAATTTGATGAAGGGTTTAGGAGTTTCAGTTCCTTTCCATGTGTCACCCTGGTTTTAAAGAGCCCAAAAGTAATTGGACAATTGACTCTCCGGCTGTTTCATGGGCCACTGTGGAAAAATACTTTGCTATTTCATTCTCAGCTAAGCACATACAAGGCCTGGTGTTTATTGAGGTTTGGTGCTTGCATTTTTTGCTGAGAAATAAACATGCCGTCAAAGGAGCTCTCCATGCAGGTGAAAAAAGCCTCCTTCATCCGCAAAAACAGAAAAAACCCATGAGAGAAATTGCTACAATATTAGGAGTGGCTAAATCTACAGTTTGGTACATCCTGAGAAATTAAAGAAAGCATTGGTAACCTCAACAGTGCAAAAACACCTGGACACCTACGGAAGACAATAGTGGTGGATGATCGCAGAATAATTACCATGGTGAAGAGAAACACCTTCACAACATCCAACAAAGTTAACAACACTCTCCAGGATATAAGCGAATCAGTATCCAAATCTGCCATAAAGAGAAGACTGCATGAAAGAAAATACAGAGGGTTCACTGCACGGTGCAAGACACTCATAAGCCTCAAGAATAAGAAGGCTAGATTGAACTTTGCTAAAAAAAAGTCTTAAAAAACAAGAACAGATCTGGAAGAACATTTTTTGGATAGATGAAACCAAGATCAACCTCTACCAGAATGATGGAAAGAAAAAAGTATGGTGAAGGCATGGTACAGCTCATGATCCAAAGCGGAACACATCATTCGTAAAATACGGTGAAGGCAGTGTGATGGCCAGGCATGGTACAGCTCATGATCCAAAGCATACCACATCATCTGTAAAACAAGGTGGAGGCAGTGTGATGACTGGGCATGGTAGAGCTCATGATCCAAAGCATACCACATCATCTGTAACAGACGGCAGAGGCAGTGTGATGGCCGGGCATAGTACAGCTCATGATCCAAAGCATACCACAACATCTGTAAAACATGGTGGAGGCAGTGTGATGGCTGGGCATAGTACAGCTCATGATTCAAAGCATACCACATCATCTGTAAAGCACAGTAGAGGCATGTTGATGGCCGGGCATGCATGGCTACCAGCGGTACTGGGTCACTAATGTTTATTGATGATGTGATACATGACAGAAGCAGCCGGATGAATTCTGGGGTTTTCAGAAACATACTGTGCGCTCACATCCATCCAAATACAGGCAAACTGATTGGTCAGTGTTTAATAATAGAGCTGGACAATGACCCAAAACATAAAGCCAAAGTAACCCAGGAGTTTATTAAAGCAAAGAAGCTGAATATTCTTGAATGGCAAAATCATCCCCTGATCTCAACCCAATAGAGCCGCTTGTTAAAGACTAAACTTCAGACAGAAAGACCCACAAACAAACAGCAACTGAAAACCTCTGCAGTAAAGACCTGGAGAGCATTACGCATGAGGAAACCCAGCGTCTGGTGATGGCCATGAGATCAAGACTACAAGCAGTCATTGTCAACTAAGGGTTTTCAACCAAGTATTTGAAATTAACATTTTATTTCCAAATATTTAATTTGTCCAATTACTTTTGAAATAAAAGGAATTGAGTTTAATAAATGCTTTAGTTCCTAACATTTTTATGCAATCATTTGGCTCAACCCATTGAATTAAAGCTGAAAGTCTGAACTTCACCTGCATCTGAATTGTTTTCTTCAAAATCCATTGTGGTGATGTACAGAAGAAAAATGTCTCTGTCCGTATATATATATATGGACCTAACTGTATGTAGTGTAGTGTAGAGATAAAGCTCACTTGGGAGCTTTGAGGTAGGCACAGGAGGCGATATTTACCTCTTCACAACCGGCCAATTTTCCGCTTTCCTTTTTTTTCGCCATTCTTCTTTTTTATTTTTAGTCAATCTGGTCATGTGAGAGCTTGTTTTTTGCAGAATGAACTGTACTTTTAAATAAAAGCATGAGGTTTACTATATAGTGTACTGGAAAACAGCAAAATAATTGTAAATGCAGAAAAATTGCAAAAAAAGTGCGATTTCACTATTGTTTTTGAGATATTTTTTCACTATATGGTAAAACTGATATGTGGGTGGGATGCCTCAGGCCGGTGCGAGTTCGTAGACACTAAACATGAATAGCTTTACTTTTATCTAAGAGGTTAAAAAAAATCAGAAGTTTATCCGAAAAAAGTGTTGTAGTTTTTGTGCTATTTTCCACGACCCGTAGCGTTCTCATTTTTTGAGATCTTTGGCTCAGTGACAGCTTATTTTTTGCATCTTGGGCTGATGTTTTTAATGGTACAATTTTTGCACAAATACTACGTTTTGATCGCCTGTTATTGCATTTTGCCCCAAATATGCGTTGACCAAAAAACGTAATTTCGACGTTTGGAATTTTTTGCTGCTACGCCGTTTACCAATCAGATTAATTTATTTTATATTTTGATAGATCGGGCATTTCTGAACGCGGCGATACCAAATGTGTGTATATTTTTTATTTTTTTAACCCTTTCATTTTCAAAGGGGCAAAAGTGGGGTGATTTGAACTTTTCGTTTTTTTTATAATTAAAAACTTTTTTTTGTTATTTTACTAGTCCACCTAGGGAGCTATAAGGATCAGCTGTGCTCATTCATTTCTCCCGATCAGAGCAGCACCGCTCAGACCGGGAGAAATGATCATCTCCTGTAATAGACAGTACTCGGCTGTTTCTTACAGGACATGAGTCGTGTCAGCTACAGGAGTCATCACATGACCCTGTACTACCATGACAACCACCAGATCCACGTGATCACGTCACGTGACTTCCGGTATCAGGTGGTGAGTAAACTTTCACCTTGATCGCCGTTAATATGGCGCTGTCACATCTTGACAGCACCATTTAAGAGGTTAACAGGTAGGGGTAGATAGCGATTGCACTTGTACCTGCGAGACACACATGTCAGCTGTACAAATCAGCTGACATGTGCGCGGATCCCCTCCTGCAGCCTGCAGCAGCAGGTGCGGATTAATACTATGACCTCAGGGACATAATATTACTGCCTGCAGTTGTTAAGGGGTTAAACAAGGCTGCCAGGCTGCTTTATTAAGACTCCATTAAACTAGGAACAAAACCAGCCAAAATAAACTGCCCTTCTTTGCAAAAACCAGCATTCACAACAATCAATGTACAATTAATTCCTAACAGAGCACACAAGTCCAAGCATGGAGACTTCACACAGGAGGACTGCTTACCTCCACACACAGACACCTAATGACTACACCTGGACTTTCTCATGTCTACCATACCATGCCCTGGGGTGGGGATATGTGAGCAACTAGTGTCACGGGCGGAGGGGCCGCGCTCGCGACGCTCGGGTCCGGGGCTGCTGCTGCTGCGGCTCGGTGGCTCGAGCGGTGGGCCGGACCCGGGGACTCGAGCAGCGCTCCTCGCCCACAAGTGAAAAGGGGGGTGGTTTGTTTGAGGAGATAGTTCGTGACGCCACCCACGGGTCGTGGTGATAATGGGCACCACCGCTGCTGATGGCAGGGAGCAGCTAGGATGTTGGTTCCCCCTCTGTGGGTAGGGGGGTTGGTGATCCCGGGGCCCAGATGGTGGGTACAGGGAGGCAGGAAGATCAGGGAGCAGGGTTGCAGGGGCAGCTCAGCACTGTTGTACTCACTCAGACACAGATTCACAGAGTCTCTGGTAATAAAACGGCTGGATTGACGGGTCCCGCAGCCAGCTGCAGTGTCTTTGCTCTCCCCGGACAGGCTGATGGCGGCTGTCTTTCCCTGCACCGTTGTAGAATGTATTGACTCCGATGGTTTCCCACTGGTAGTCCGCTCCCCGGCGTATATGTACCGAAGGAGCCCGTTTTGCCCGCAGGCGCTGGCCCTTGGATCTCTAGCCTATGGCGGTGGCTTTTTATCCTCACTGTGTGGACGGTTGCCTTCTGTCGGGTCTTGGGTGTTAGGGAACCCTGGGGGTTCCGGTCACTATCTGATTTCGACCGTTGTCGGCGGCTCCAGGCCTGGTCGGGGTCTGATGGCCCTGCCTTTTTGTGCTTGGTACAACTCTGTTCCCCGGTTCGGTACCGGTGGGCCTCCGCCCGTCCCTGGTCCTACGGTTTGCTGACTTGCACCATCTCCTGCAGATGGCCACAACCGTCTGCCGACCTTGCTGACAGTGTCTGGGCTCCTACCCAGACACTCACAATTTCTGTCCTCTCACTTTCAACTCCAACTCGAATCTGTTACTTTTCCCGCCTCCAGGCCTGTGAACTCCTCGGTGGGTGGGGCCAACCGCCTGGCTCCGCCCCACCTGGTGTGGACATCAGACCCTGGAGGGAGGCAACAAGGATTTTGTTTGACTGGTGTTGACTATCCAGGGGAGGGGGTGTGTGTGTGATGTTGTGTCTGTGACTACCTGGCTAGTCCAGGGCGTCACACTTGTCCCACCCATCTCTCTGACTGCTGGTAAATGTTGCCGTTGTAAGCTCTATTAACCCTGTCATTACTATACATACTGGAGCTAGCTTCTAGGTTACATCACAGAGGACAACCACCTCTGTGATGCATTTCTTCCCTCCATGATGTGTCTAGTGGCCATCTTACAGTAGCTATACAAATGTTCTGGAAATGCCTCATATTTTGATGCATGTTTGTAGAATAGATTATAGTCAACAGAGACACAAAAGCTTCTGTGTCACAATGTAAAATTTAACTATTACAAGCAATTTATAGTACTGGTCTCTACATACGGGGCAGATGGACAAATTGGCCCCTCTAAGGGGGGCTTTACACGTTGCGGCATCGCTTCCGAAATATTGTCTTGGTCACGTCATTAGTGACGCACATCCGGCGCCGGTAGCGACATCGCAACGTGTAAATCTTAGGTGCGACGATAAATGATCGCAAAAGGGTCGAAAATCGGTGATCTGTGTAGCGTCGTTCATTTTTATAATGTCGAGTCGACCGCAGGTACGATGCTGTTTTTCACTCCTGCAGCTCCACACATCGCTGTGTGTAAACCCGCAGGAGCGACAAACATCTCCTTACCTGCGTCCCGATGGCAATGCGGAAGGGAGGAGGTGGGCGGGATGTTATGTCCCGCTCATCTCTGCCCCTCCACTTCTATTGGCCGGCCGATTAGTGACGTCGCGGAGACATCGCTGTGACACCGAACGCACCTCCCCTTTGAAGGAGGGATTGTTCGGCAGTCACAGCGACATCGTCGAGCAGGTATATGCGTGTGACGCTGCCGTAGCGAAAATGTTTGCTACGGCAGCAATCACCACATATCGCATGTGCGACGGGGGCGGGTACTATCGCGCTCGGCATCGCTAGCCGATGCTAGCGATGTCGCAATGTGTCAAGTACCCCTAAGTGTTGGAGCTTCCATCCGTTATTCCCCTGCAAAGTCCATTTACTATTAAGAACTGAAGAGCATTAAACTATATTAGAAGAAACTGCCAATTAAGGCCACATAATGGTTCTCTGCCGGTGTGTGAACACAGTGGGTGATCCTGGTGATGGTTGAGAAATTGAAAACACATTTACCGTAGACAGTTAGATTGCATGTTCTTTTCATCAAGCACTTGATCAAAAAAAGACTAAATTGTGCATAAAATTACACAAATCAAATAATGAACGAATTGTGAAAAATAGAACTCGGTTGTCTTTTTTCAGCCGGCGTTGTGCGGTTTCTCCTGGAAGTCGTTCAGAGGTGATCCTGTAATTACTTTATTAGTTCTGCAATATATAATTCCTTTTACATTTATCTAATAAAAGCAGCAATTAAGTACTGCCCATTACTTTCTCTGGAAGCTCGTGGGTAAGCGAGAGGACTCATTACGTGATAAGTGTCCTTAATGAAGTGTATCTTATGTTCAATATATACTGCAATAACACACATTTAATTGTGTTAAAACATTTAGACCTTTAGCATTAAACTTGTTGGTTATGTCATTTTATATAACGCTGGCGCATCTTTATGCAGCAATGGAGGCTTTGGGAACTTGAAAGTACTAATGAAAATGTTACCGCTGCACCCGCTATTGTTAGGTGCATTGAAAAATCCATACTGGGATGTACTTTTTAACTTGCATTTAAAAGGATAGAAAATAGTGATGAGCGAGTACTAAAAAGCTCGGGTGCTCGAAGCTCGGGCCGAGCCTCCCAAGATACTCGTGTACTCGGCCCGAGCAACGAGCCCAATGTTATCCTATGGGAGACCCGAGTATTTTTGTGAAATGACCTCCCGGCAGCATGGAGAAACCCTAAAAATGTCACAAAAGTCTCAGAAGAGTGCTCAAATGACATGGCAACAGCATGGGGAAGACCCCTTGAAGCATTTATCACTCAAAAGTCACAGCTGTGAACAATTTTGTCCGCGTTTTACGCCATTTTTACGGACTCACCAGAAAACCTTCCAAAATGACCCCAAAATGATTTTTCATGGCGGAAATGTTAAGGGCACATACCCAATAGTGAGATAGAGCTGGTGTATGTTACTTTTTGAGATCAATACATGAAAGATTTTACGTGAAAACATTGTGTGGCACTCCGATGTCCCTGAGAAGAGACGTACATGAAGGCCTCTTGAGTCTAATGTGCCCATTTTGAGGAAGTGAGTCTTTGTAGTATTTTCCTTTGCCAGGGCAGTCCTAAATTGTGAGGTTCACCAATGCCCCTGCATACAGACGTGCATGAGGGCCTCAAAACATTAAGTGTCCATTGTCAGGAAGTGGGTGTATTATAGTATAGCCCTTAGGCAGGGCAGCCAAAAATTGGGAGGCTCCACATTGTCCCTGGGTAGAGACGTGCATGAGGGCCTCAAAACATTAAGTGTCCATTTTAAGGAAGTGGGTGTATTTCAGTATAGCCCTTAGGCAGGGCAGCCAAAAATTGGGAGGCTCCACATTGTCCCTGGGTAGAGACGTGCATGATGGCCTTTAAACCTGAAGTGCCCATTGTAAGGAAGTGGGTCTATTTCAGTATAGCCCTTTGCCAGGGCAGCCAAAAATTGGGAGGCTCCACATTGTCCCTGGGTAGAGACGTGCATGAGGGCCTCAAAACATTAAGTGTCCATTGTCAGGAAGTGGGTGTATTATAGTATAGCCCTTAGGCAGGGCAGCCAAAAATTGGGAGGCTCCACATTGTCCCTGGGTAGAGACGTGCATGATGGCCTTTAAACCTGAAGTGCCCATTGTAAGGAAGTGGGTCTATTTCAGTATAGCCCTTTGCCAGGGCAGCCAAAAATTGGGAGGCTCCACATTGTCCCTGGGTAGAGACGTGCATGATGGCCTTTAAACCTGAAGTGCCCATTGTAAGGAAGTGGGTCTATTTCAGTATAGCCCTTTGCCAGGGCAGCCAAAAATTGGGAGGCTCCACATTGTCCCTGGGTAGAGACGTGCATGAGGGCCTCAAAACATTAAGTGTCCATTGTCAGGAAGTGGGTGTATTATAGTATAGCCCTTAGGCAGGGCAGCCAAAAATTGGGAGGCTCCACATTGTCCCTGGGTAGAGACGTGCATGATGGCCTTTAAACCTGAAGTGCCCATTGTAAGGAAGTGGGTCTATTTCAGTATAGCCCTTTGCCAGGGCAGCCAAAAATTGGGAGGCTCCACATTGTCCCTGGGTAGAGACGTGCATGAGGGCCTCAAAACATTAAGTGTCCATTGTCAGGAAGTGGGTGTATTATAGTATAGCCCTTAGGCAGGGCAGCCAAAAATTGGGAGGCTCCACATTGTCCCTGGGTAGAGACGTGCATGATGGCCTTTAAACCTGAAGTGCCCATTGTAAGGAAGTGGGTCTATTTCAGTATAGCCCTTTGCCAGGGCAGCCAAAAATTGGGAGGCTCCACATTGTCCCTGGGTAGAGACGTGCATGAGGGCCTCAAAACATTAAGTGTCCATTTTAAGGAAGTGGGTGTATTTCAGTATAGCCCTTAGGCAGGGCAGCCAAAAATTGGGAGGCTCCACATTGTCCCTGGGTAGAGACGTGCATGAGGGCCTCAAAACATTAAGTGTCCATTTTAAGGAAGTGGGTGTATTTCAGTATAGCCCTTAGGCAGGGCAGCCAAAAATTGGGAGGCTCCACATTGTCCCTGGATAGAGACGTGCATGATGGCCTTTAAACCTGAAGTGCCCATTGTAAGGAAGTGGGTCTATTTCAGTATAGCCCTTTGCCAGGGCAGCCAAAAATTGGGAGGCTCCACATTGTCCCTGGGTAGAGACGTGCATGAGGGCCTCAAAACATTAAGTGTCCATTGTCAGGAAGTGGGTGTATTATAGTATAGCCCTTAGGCAGGGCAGCCAAAAATTGGGAGGCTCCACATTGTCCCTGGGTAGAGACGTGCATGATGGCCTTTAAACCTGAAGTGCCCATTGTAAGGAAGTGGGTCTATTTCAGTATAGCCCTTTGCCAGGGCAGCCAAAAATTGGGAGGCTCCACATTGTCCCTGGGTAGAGACGTGCATGAGGGCCTCAAAACATTAAGTGTCCATTTTAAGGAAGTGGGTGTATTTCAGTATAGCCCTTAGGCAGGGCAGCCAAAAATTGGGAGGCTCCACATTGTCCCTGGGTAGAGACGTGCATGAGGGCCTCAAAACATTAAGTGTCCATTTTAAGGAAGTGGGTGTATTTCAGTATAGCCCTTAGGCAGGGCAGCCAAAAATTGGGAGGCTACACGTTGTCCCTGGGTAGAGACGTGCATGAGGGCCTCAAAACATTGTTCCCATTGCAAAGGAGCGGGTCTCCTGTCGTTGTAATGTCCATTCTGCAAAGAATGGGCGAAAAAATTTACCACTGGGGGTATACCTGAAACAAAGACCTAACTATTGTAACGGTCATCATGATGGCGCATGAGGAGAAGGAGGAGCAGTCCAGCGATTATCCAAAGTCGAGAAGTGTACCCATGGGTGAGTGGAGGTACATGGCAAACTTTAAATTCCGCTCTCATTTGCTGGTGGTGTGGTGAAGTCTGGCCCAATCCAACCCTTGTTCATCTTTATCAGAGTCAGCCTGTCAGCATTTTCAGTTGACAGGCGGGTGCGTTTATCTGTAATGATTCCACCTGCGGCACTAAAAACACGCTCTGACAAAACGCTAGCAGCAGGGCAGGCCAGGACTTCCAAGGCGTAGAGAGCCAATTCATGCCACGTGTCCAGCTTGGATACCCAATAATTGTAAGGCACAGAGGAATGTCGGAGTACAGTTGTTCGATCTGCAAGGTACTCCTTCAGCATCTGGGCAAACTTAGGATTTCTTGTGGCACTACCCCGCACCTCAGGGGCTGTGGTACGTGAGGGGCTGAGAAAACTGTCCCACATCTTAAAGACTGTTCCCCTACCTCTGGCGGATTGGACTTGTGCCTCTCTCGGCTGTACGCCTCGGTTGTCCACTGATTCCTGACCTATGCCGCTAGCGTTTTGTGAGGGGAATGCTTTGCCTACTTCCGTGAGTATGGCCTTCCGAAACTGCTGCATTTTGGTTGACCTCTCATCCACGGGAATAAGAGACAAAAAGTTCTCCTTGTAGCGTGGGTCTAACAGTGTTACCAACCAGTAATGATTGTCGGCCAAGATGTTCTTAACGCGAGGGTCACGAGACAGGCAGCTTACCATAAAGTCAGCCATGTGCGCCAGACTCTTAACAGCCAGGACTTCAGTAGCCTGACCAACAAGATGACTGAACATGCTGTCCTCCTCCTCCTCCTCCTCCTCCTCCTCCTCATCTACCCTGTCCTCTGGCCAGCCACGCTGAATCGAGGATATGACTGGTGTGCATGTCATATCCTCAATTTGGCCGGAGAGTTGCTCCATGTCTTCATCCTCCTCCTCGTCATAGTCCTCCACTGCACGTTGTGATGAGACGAGGCTGGGCTGTGTGTTATCACCCACACCCACTACTGTTTCTTGCTGCAACTCATCGCGCTCCGCCTGCAATGCATCATGTTTGTTTTTCAAAAGGGACCGTTTTAGAAGGCAGAGTAGCGGTATGGTGACGCTAATAATGGCGTCATCACCACTCACCATCTTGGTGGAGTCCTCAAAGTTTTGGAGGATGGTACATAGGTCTGACATCCATCTCCACTCCTCAGGTGTTATGTGTGGAGTTTGACCCATTTCCCGACGGCTTAGGTGATGCAGGTACTCAACAACTGCCCTCTTCTGCTCACATATCCTGACCAACATGTGCAGAGTTGAATTCCAACGCGTGGGGACATCACACACCAGTCTGTGAGCCGGAAGATGCAAACGGCGCTGAAAGCCGGCAAGGCCGGCTGAAGCAGTAGGTGACTTTCGAAAATGTGCAGACAGGCGGCGAACTTTTACCAGCAGATCAGACAGCTCTGGGTATGACTTTATAAACCGCTGAACCACGAGGTTGAGCACATGGGCCACGCATGGAACATGTGTCAGCTGGCCTCGCCTCAAAGCCGCCACCAGGTTCCGGCCATTGTCACAAACGACCTTTCCTGGCTTTAGGTTCAGAGGTGTGAGCCAGTGATCTGCCTGCTGTTTCAGAGCTGTCCACAGCTCTTCTGCATTGTGGGGTTTGTCACCTATGCAGATTAGCTTCAGCACAGCCTGTTGCCGCTTCGCCGAGGCAGTGCTGCAGTGCTTCCAGCTTGTGACTGGTGTGGAGGGCACAGTGGATGAGGATGCGCAGGAGGAGGAGGAGGCTGAAGAGCATGACATTCCGGAGCTGTAGAGTGTGGGTGAAACACTGACTGAGGTAGGGCCTGCAAACCTTGGTGTGGGAAGGACGTGTTCCGTCCCTCGCTCAGACTGGGTCCCAGCTTCCACAATATTAACCCAGTGTGCCGTCAACGAGATGTAGCGGCCTTGCCCACAAGCACTTGTCCACGTGTCTGTGGTTAGGTGGACTTTGGGTGAAACAGCGTTGTTCAGGGCACGTGTGATGTTTTGTGACACGTGGTTATGCAACGCGGGGACGGCACACCGGGAGAAATAGTGGCGGCTGGGGACCGAGTAACGTGGGACAGCTGCCGCCATCAGGTCATGGAATGCTTCTGTCTCCACCAGCCTAAAAGGCAACATTTCCAGCGCAAGCAGTCGCGAAATGTTAGCATTTAGAACTGTGGCATGTGGGGTGTTGGCAGTGTATTTGCGCCTGCGTTCAAAGGTTTGCTGAATGGATAACTGAACGCTGCGCTGGGACAAGGACGTGCTTGATGATGGTGTTCTTTCTGCGTAGGCAACTGCAGGTGCAGGAGTGGAGGAGGCTTGTTCGCAGGCAGCATGGACAGAGGATTGGCTCGCATGCACAACCAGCGAAGACGTAGCAGTGACATCAGCAAGCACTGCTCCTCGACTCTGTTGTACTTCCCACAAAGTCGGGTGCTTGGCTGACATGTGCCTGATCATGCTGGTGGTGGTCAGGCTGCTAGTTTTGGTACCCCTGCTGATGCTGGCACGGCAGGTGTTGCAAATGGCCTTTTTTGAATCATCTGGATCCAACTTAAAAAACTGCCAGACTCGTGAAGACCTAACATTTGTACAGGCACCTTGTGTCGTCGTGTTGTTACGGGGAACGGTTGCCTGACTTCTGCCTGGGACCACCACCCTGCTTCTTACTGCCTGTTGTGATGCTACGCCTCCCTCCCCCTGTGCACTGCTGTCCTCGCTCTGCATATCCTCCTGCCAGGTTGGGTCAGTTACTGGATCATCCACCACGTCGTCTTCCTCTTCCGCACCCTGCTCCTCCTCCTGACTTGCTGACAATTGTGTCTCATCATCGTCCACCACTTGTTGAGACACGTTGCCAACTTCGTGAGAACGTGGCTGCTCAAATATTTGGCTATCTGTACAGACGATCTCCTCATGACCCACTTCAATATGAGCTGGCGAGAGGCCAGAATGTGTGAATGGAAACGTGAACAGCTCTTCCGAGTGTCCAAGTGTGGGATCATTAATGTCCGAGGAGGACGTGTACTCAGCCTGGTGGTAGGAAGGAGGATCAGGTTCAGAAATGTGCGGTGCAGTATCACGGCTACTGACACTTGACCGTGTGGAAGACAGAGTGTTTGTGGTGGTGCCAATCTGACTGGAAGCATTATCCGCTATCCAACTAACAACCTGTTGACACTGGTCTTGGTTCAAGAGCGGTGTACTGCTGCGGTCCCCAAGAATTTGGGACAGGACGTGCGAGCGACTAGATGTGGCCCTTTGTTGTGGCGAAATTAGAGCTTGCCCACGACCTCGGCCTCTGCCTGCACCACCATCACGTCCACTTCCTTGTTCCTTGCCAATGCCCTTGCGCATTTTGCAATGCTGTGCACTGCTGACGTGTATATTCACTACTTGTGCGTTATATCAAAGTTTCTGGAAATTGCACACCAGTGCACCTGTACGCTGCCACCAACAGGCACACACGTGCGGTTTTAAAAACCAAGCACGGACGCAATAATAACCTAACACAGGTTTTAGGAGCAAAAATTAAGAACTCTGACACTATCAGCCACTGCTGACTGACGTGTATTATACACTACACTTGTGCGTTATATAATAGTTTGGTAAACGCACACCAGTGCACCTGTACGCTGCCACCAACAGGCACACACGTGCGGTTTTAAAAACCAAGCACGGACGCAATAATAACCTAACACAGGTTTTAGGAGCAAAAATTAAGAACTCTGACACTATCAGCCACTGCTGACTGACGTGTATTATACACTACACTTGTGCGTTATATAATAGTTTGGTAAACGCACACCAGTGCACCTGTACGCTGCCACCAACAGGCACACACGTGCGGTTTTAAAAACCAAGCACGGACGCAATAATAACCTAACACAGGTTTTAGGAGCAAAAATTAAGAACTCTGACACTATCAGCCACTGCTGACTGACGTGTATTATACACTACACTTGTGCGTTATATAATAGTTTGGTAAACGCACACCAGTGCACCTGTACGCTGCCACCAACAGGCACACACGTGCGGTTTTAAAAACCAAGCACGGACGCAATAATAACCTAACACAGGTTTTAGGAGCAAAAATTAAGAACTCTGACACTATCAGCCACTGCTGACTGACGTGTATTATACACTACACTTGTGCGTTATATAATAGTTTGGTAAACGCACACCAGTGCACCTGTACGCTGCCACCAACAGGCACACACGTGCGGTTTTAAAAACCAAGCACGGACGCAATAATAACCTAACACAGGTTTTAGGAGCAAAAATTAAGAACTCTGACACTATCAGCCACTGCTGACTGACGTGTATTATACACTACACTTGTGCGTTATATAATAGTTTGGTAAACGCACACCAGTGCACCTGTACGCTGCCACCAACAGGCACACACGTGCGGTTTTAAAAACCAAGCACGGACGCAATAATAACCTACTAACAGGTTTTTTTGGGGAGCGACAATTACAGTACAGACAAGTCAGACACTATCTGGACTGTTTTACACTGTGTACACCAGCCCCAGATATGAAGGCTGGTATACGGTCACCACTACCCTGCCTGCCTGCCTGCCTGTATACTGCTACAATAGTCCTGACAAGGACTCTTTTGGTCACTAGCCTGTATTCAGACCTGGCTATACCCTGCCTGTATATAGCAACAATAGTCCTGAGAAGGACTCTGCTACTGTACTCCGACCTGGCTATACCCTGCCTGCCTGTATACAACTAGAATAGTCCTGAGAAGGACTTTTGGTCACACTGTTTGCAGCCCTGCAACTGAAAAAGCTATAAAGGGCCGCAAAGCTTTCCCTGAATCAGCGACACTCTCCCTACACTCACTGTCAGAATAGCTGTGAGCAGAGCACAGCGCGCCGGCCGATATAAAGGCTCGGTGACGCTGTGCAGGCCGGCCAATCACTGCAATTCCACAACTAACAGGGCTGTGGCATTGCAGTGGTCTGCCAGCCAATCCCTGCATGAGGGCTGGCTCTCAAAAGAGCGCCAACATGCAGAAATGAAGACCACGAGTAAAGCACGAGTATCGCGAGATTACTCGGTCCCCGCCGAGCAGCCCGAGTACAGTGATACTCGTGCGAGTACCGAGTAGTGACAAGCATGCTCGCTCATCACTAATAGAAAATTATTATGACTGCTGTATGGGGCCTGGTGAAGAAGGGGGCCCGGCTGGGCCCGGGTTAATTAGTTAGCTTTATTAAGCCCGGGCCCCCCTCTTCAACGGGCCCCAGTCACAGCCGCAGCAGAGGGGGCAAGCCATATCTCTTCCGCCACATAGCTAATTTGCATGCAAAGAACTTCTAGAGCATCGCATGCAAATAAGCCATGTGGCAGAAGCAAAGTCAGTGGAGCAGAGCAAGTGTCAGTGCGTCATCTCGCAGCCCAGCGTGCAGCAGCGTCATGAAGTCATCACTCTGCGACCTCATGACACTGCTGCAGGCATCACAGAGAAGCGGAGATGGCAACGATGCGGCATCCAGCAGGGAAAGGTAGGCACTCTATGAGCTGAAGACAGGAGTGGGATGATCGTGTGACGCCCTGGCCTATCAGGTTGTCACAGGGTATTGTGCAATCTGCCCTTTTGCACAGTAACTACCTCCTCCTTGGTTACGGGTCCCTGACCTTTATTGTTGCCAAGAACAAGCTAATCCTAGGAACACTCTGCACCACACCCACCAGACACACCAGTGGACAACCTGAAGGGAATAGGGTCGCCCACTGGGGGGTTGGTTAAGGGGAAGTCAGGAGTGTCAGGAGACAGTCAGTTGAGGAGTGACTCTCAAGAGGAGAGGTCACAAGTCGGTTGAGCAGTGACTCTCGAGAGGAGAGGTCAGGAGCTGGGCTCCTTGAGACTACTAGGTGGCAAACGTTGGTCTGGGCCTGGTAGGAGCTGGACCCTGGTCGCAGGGGATCGTGACAAGGGGCATGGACTGTCGAGGAGGACAGGTGGCCTTGTGCCATCACCGGGTAAGGGCCAGGGCACGACGGGGTACATGGACCCTAGGCCAGGAAGTAGCTTCAGGCATCCTGGTAATTTACCCGATGAGGACGGAGCCTTCAAGATCCGTTCTCCAACCACTCCAAAATCGGGGTACTAGTGTAACGATGGGTTCATAGGACTTTCCCACTACATAGTCCAGAAAATCGCAAGCGTGAACCCTGAGAGCAAGCTCACCCAGTTAACCACACTGGTGAGCGGGACCCGACTAGTTTTATGCTAAAGGGACCAGTTAGCAGAAAAGGTGCCAAGGAAAAGGTCACAGACTAACAGGCAACACCAACGGGCACGGGATCCAGGCGTGCTCCCTCCAAGCGGCAGCGGTGTCAAGAACTTTGGTTTACCACAGTTGTCGGTTTTAGCGTTATTGGACTGAGTGAGTATATAAGTGACCCTTACCGTCCCAACGGCAACTCCCCGCAGCCCTCATCGAGTCCCGGGGCATTCTTTCTACCCATGGAGGGTTTAAATACCAGACTGCCCCCACCATCGCCACCGGGTACTCCTAACTGCAGTGGTGGTACTCACTCCACCTTACCACACACCACGGGTGGCGTCACGAACTTTCCACATCCTCCCTTCTAAAAATTCCACCTTTTATTCCGAGTGGCCGCGCGACCCCGACCCCCGGGTCCGGAGATCCTCGAGCCACAGCGGATCTGGATCCGAGCAGCCCCGGCTGCTGACGCGGGGGCGGCACAATCGCGGGGGGCCTTGCATCAGCTGGATGTGCGTCGGAGGGCGCACATCCAGCTGAAATGCATTGTGGCTGAAAGAGGATGCCTTGCGACATGTGAGCCAGGGAGGGTGAGTAAAATGTTTTTGTTTGTTTTTTCTTTTTGCGGCAAACAACTATACCAGTAGGGGGATATATATATATATACAAGAAAGAGGACATATTTACCAGGAAGGGGCAAAAAAACAGTTGGGGACATATATACCAGAATGTGCCCAGGAGCCCAGGAAGGGGACATATATGCTTGGAAGAATGTGCCCAGGATGTGACATATATTCCAGGATGGGGACAAATAAACCAGGATGGGGACATAGATACCTGGAAGAAGACATATATGCTAGGAAAGGGACAATAAATCAGAATGGGTACATAGATACCAGGATGGGTCCAGGAGGTGGACATACAGTATATACAAGGAGGGGTTCATAAATACCAGGAGGGGCTCAGGATGGGGACATATACACAAGGATGGGGCCCAGTGGAGGAACATATATACCAGAAGGGGGGACAGTATATACCAGGATAGGGGACAGTACTGAATATTCCAGAATGGGGGACAGTATATACCAGGATGGGGGACATATTTACTAGGATGGGGGTATATATACCAGGATGGGGGCATGTATACCAGGATGGGGGACATGTATACCATGATGGGGAACATATATACCAGGATTGAGGGACATATTTACCAGGAAGTAGCCCAGTATGTGGGACATTTACCAGGATGGAGGACATATTTCCCAGGAAGGAGCCCAGGACGGGAGACATTAGTACAGGATGGGGATACATTTTTACATATTGGGGGGAGTGCAACTCGTATGTCTTTATAGGATTTAGATAGTTAAGGATGGTTGACCTCAGGGAGATCAACATCCAACACCGCGGAGACACCATCACGTATTTCTCAATGCAGTGACACTAGAACAAGGCCCCCTGGGAAAATAAGCAGAAGAAGAATGCCGCGGAGACACCATCACATGTTTCTCAACGCTGGCAGGAAACTAGCCAGGTCTTTCACTGGGAAGGAACAACCACGGGAAGGGCAGTCTCCAGTCAGGGAGACCACCTATGCCAAACATGGCATCCATCCACAGACAGCTGTTTCGGGGTATTTGCCCCCCTTTCTTATAGGATTTAGAACGCTTAATGTATAAATACTTATACAGTACAACTTGTACATCTGACCAACATGTGTGGATGGGGGGCCCAGGTCCAAATTTTCACCGGGGCCCATCAACCTGTAGTTACGCCACTGAAAATATACGGTACATCATCAGTCAAAAGTATTAATGTGCTTATATATAAATTGTTTTTCTTTTAAATTAATATTTTCTACATTTTAGAACAAGGTCATATAATAATGAGGTAGTGTGTAAAGAAGGAATGGATCCCAATATCATATATGACTACCTACAGAAGCTGCTGAGTTCATGCCACAAAAACACGACCACTTTTGTCTTCGCTTCACTTTGCCTTTCAGTTCATGGCCATCTGCATTACATTTTACATTTTTCCCTTCCATTTTCTTTCCTTTCATTGTGATCACTAATTGAGCGGCCTTCAGGTCTCATAGCAACTGCTAAACCTGTTACTCATGAGCACGTGCCATAGATGAAGTCCATGTGGCTGCTTTAGGTTATCTGGAGAGAAGAGAATCAGTCTAAAGATTTATTCCCATCTCCAAGATCCTATCCCAATATGTAGTAGGTGTAATCATATTAATATTAGCAAATACCTCCAAGTAGAAATGTAGTATAGTTCTCCTCATATAGCCATGTCTCTTACCTCATGTGCAGGGCATTACAGATTAGCTATCCACGGTTACGAACACGAGCAACTAACTGTCACTATATGAGTGGACGTGACCATGGGTACCAAAGCTGCAATGCCCTGCACATGATGTAAGAGACCTAGCTACTGTATATCATGAGAACTGTTATAGCAATGTCTGTTACCTCATGTGCAGGGAATTAAAGGGTAGCTATCCACAATTATGACCACAAGCAACTACCTGTCACTATATGAGTGAACGTGACCATGGATACTGAAGCTGCAATGCCCTGCACATGAGGTAAGAGACCTAGCTATATGAGGAAAACTAATATAGACATGTCTATTACCTAATGTGCAGGGAATTACAGGGTAACTATTCATAGTTATGAGCATAAGCAACTAACAAACTAACTGTCACTATATGAGATATAAGCTGCAGTGCCCTGCACATGAGGTAAAAGACCTAGCTATATCAGAAGAACTAATAGACATTGCCTCAAGTGCAGGGCATTACAGGTTAGCTATCCACAGTTACGACCACGGGAAACTAACTGTAACTATATGATTGAACGTGACCATGGATACCGAAGCTGCAATGCCCTGCACGTGAGGTAAGAGACCTAGTTATATCAGGAGAACTGATATAGCCATGTCTCTTACCTCATGTGCAGGGAATTACAGGTTAGCTATCCACAGTTACGACCATGAGCAACTAAGTGTCAGTATATGAGTGGACGTGACTATGGATACCAAAACTGCAATGCCCTGCACATGAGGTAAGAGACATGGCTATATCAGGAGAACTATAGTGCATTTCTTATTGGCGGCATTTGCCAATATTATTAATATTACGCCAACTATATATTGGGATAACATCCTGGAGATAAGAATAATCCTTTAAAGAAGCCCTCTCATGAAGTGTTTATATGCCCCAAACCTGTCCAAATGTATATGCAATGTAGTATTACTTACTGACCTGTGTCTTTTACGGTTTCCAGGGCCGTTCCAGTCCTTTTCTGAGTCACGTGACTTCTATTCCGACTTGCCGGATCACACTAGTGTCCAAGATCACACTGGGGGACCCATTACCAGATCACACTGTTGTCCTGGATCACACTGGGGGTCCCGGATCACACTGGAATCCCGTTCCCGGATCACACTGGAATCCCGTTCCCGGATCACACTGGAATCCCGTTCCCGAATAACACTGGAATCCCGTTCAAGGATCACACTGGAATCCCGTTCCCGGATCACACTGGAATCCCGTTCCCGGATCACATTGGAATCCCGTTCCCGGATCACACTGGAATCCCGTTCCCGGATCACACTGGGGCCTATGTGTCAGGCAGAAGTCATTAGTTTATGAAGATTCCGAACAAGACTACATAGGCCTATATTGTAAAAGAGACTCCCAGCTCACAATTTGACCCCAGTGTAGTCCAGAAAGTCGGAATTAAAGACACATAACCCAGAAGCGGACTAGAGCGCTTGTGGAAATCAAGAAATACACTGATCAGTAACAATATTAACTCACTTACACTACATTACATATACATGTACAAAGGTTTATTACATAAAATGTTTCACGGGGGTCTTCTTTAATAAGTGGTAAAAAGAGGATCTTTGTAAGGCCAAACAATCAGGATGAAACTGATTAGAACTAATACAATTTGATTGGATCATGGTTATAATCAATCTGGTTTAATCTTTTACGTCTCAATTTAAAATGAATGCAACAATGTATGCAGAATAAACTAATATACAGTTAGGTCCAGAAATATTTGGACAGTGACACAAGTTTTGTTATTTTAGCTGTTTACAAAAACATGTTCAGAAATACAATTATATATATAATATGGGCTGAAAGTGCACACTCCCAGCTGCAATATGAGAGTTTTCACATCCAAATCGGAGAAAGGGTTTAGGAATCATAGCTCTGTAATGCATAGCCTCCTCTTTTTCAAGGGACCAAAAGTAATTGGACAAGGGACTCTAAGGGCTGCAATTAACTCTGAAGGCGTCTCTCTCGTTAACCTGTAATCAATGAAGTAGTTAAAAGGTCTGGGGTTGATTACAGGTGTGTGGTTTTGCATTTGGAAGCTGTTGCTGTGACCAGACAACATGCGGTCTAAGGAACTCTCAATTGAGGTGAAGCAGAACATCCTGAGGCTGAAAAAAAAGAAAAAATCCATCAGAGAGATAGCAGACATGCTTGGAGTAGCAAAATCAACAGTCGGGTACATTCTGAGAAAAAAGGAATTGACTGGTGAGCTTGGGAACTCAAAAAGGCCTGGGCGTCCACGGATGACAACAGTGGTGGATGATCGCCGCATACTTTCTTTGGTGAAGAAGAACCCGTTCACAACATCAACTGAAGTCCAGAACACTCTCAGTGAAGTAGGTATATCTGTCTCTAAGTCAACAGTAAAGAGAAGACTCCATGAAAGTAAATACAAAGGGTTCACATCTAGATGCAAACCATTCATCAATTCCAAAAATAGACAGGCCAGAGTTAAATTTGCTGAAAAACACCTCATGAAGCCAGCTCAGTTCTGGAAAAGTATTCTATGGACAGATGAGACCAAGATCAACCTGTACCAGAATGATGGGAAGAAAAAAGTTTGGAGAAGAAAGGGAACGGCACATGATCCAAGGCACACCACATCCTCTGTAAAACATGGTGGAGGCAACGTGATGGCATGGGCATGCATGGCTTTCAATGGCACTGGGTCACTTGTGTTTATTGATGACATAACAGTAGACAAGAGTAGCCGGATGAATTCTGAAGTGTACCGGGATATACTTTCAGCCCAGATTCAGCCAAATGCCGCAAAGTTGATCGGACGGCGCTTCATAGTACAGATGGACAATGACCCCAAGCATACAGCCAAAGCTAACCAGGAGTTCATGAGTGCAAAAAAGTGGAACATTCTGCAATGGCCAAGTCAATCACCAGATCTTAACCCAATTGAGCATGCATTTCACTTGCTCAAATCCAGACTTAAGACGGAAAGACCCACAAACAAGCAAGACCTGAAGGCTGCGGCTGTAAAGGCCTGGCAAAGCATTAAGAAGGAGGAAACCCAGCGTTTGGTGATGTCCATGGGTTCCAGACTTAAGGCAGTGATTGCCTCCAAAGGATTCGCAACAAAATATTGAAAATAAAAATTTTTTTTTTGGGTTTGGTTTATTTGTCCAATTACTTTTGACCTCCTAAAATGTGGAGTGTTTGTAAAGAAATGTGTACAATTCCTACAATTTCTATCAGATATTTTTGTTCAAACCTTCAAATTAAATGTTACAATCTGCACTTGAATTCTGTTGTAGAGGTTTCATTTCAAATCCAATGTGGTGGCATGCAGAGCCCAACTCGCGAAAATTGTGTCACTGTCCAAATATTTCTGGACCTAACTGTATAGCCTTTATATCAAAATGATCTTGAGACACTCACTTGTACATATTGTAATATCTGATAGAGCCATTTACTGCTTTATGTTTTGTCCATTAGCATAATGAATATATTAGGCATTTTAAAGAGGACCAACCACCAGGATTTTCCTATATTAACTAAAGCCAGTGCTATACTGGCGCTATCATGCTGATTCTCTACATACCTTTAGTTGTGAGATCGGATGTATACTTTCTGAAATACAAGCAAGTAAAGTTTGTGAAATTCACTGTTACTTAATTGATAGGTGCTGCAGAATATCTAATAGGTGGGTCGGGTTTTTCTAGTTATTCCCGCCCCTGTCTGCTTGCCTGTCCTTCCTCCGTCCTCCATCCTCCTGTAATAACAGAGACAGGGGGGAGGAAAGACAGGCAGGTAGACAGGGGCGGGAATAACTAGAAAAACCCGACCCACCTATTAGATATTCTGTAGCTGATATCAATTAAATAACAGTGCATTTCACAAAATTTACCTGCCTATATTTCAGAAAGTATACATCCGATCTCACAAAATGTACAGTACAGACCAAACGTTTGGACACACCTTCTCATTCAAACAGTTTTCTTTATTTTCATGACTCTGAAAATTGTAGATTCACATTGAAGGCATCAAAACTATGAATTAACACATGTGGAATGAAATACTTAAGAAAAAAGTGTGAAAGAACTGAAAATATATCTATATATATATACTTATATTCTAGGTTCTTCAAAATAGCCACCTTTTGCTTTGATTACTGCTTTACACATGTGACGCCCTGGGCAAGCCAGGGGTCACAGGTCATAACACCATCACACCCTACACCCCGGATAGGTACACCAAAGCTACACAAAAATCCTTGTTGCCTTCCTCCAGGGGCTGATGTCCACACCAGGGGGTGGGCCAGGTGGTTGGCTCCGCCCACCGAGGAGTTCACAGCCCTGGAGGCGGGAAAACCAGGCAGATAGAGAGTGGAAGTTGAAGTTGAAGGTAGAGGAGCAAGAGAGAGGAGTAAAGGTGGAAGAGAAAGTGACAGTTGAGAAAGCCTGAAGTTGGTCCGGGTGTGTGCCCCGGACTGAGACAGCAAGGTCAGCAGACGGCGGTGACCGTCTGCAGGAGAGGCTGCTTGGAGGTTGCCGAAAGGACCGTGGACAGGTGGTGGCCCGGCGGTACCGGAGCGGTATACGAAGAGAAGCCAGCATCATTGGCAGGGGCCTTCGGATCCCGGCAAGGCTAGGAGTCGCCCTGAATTTACCAAATCCGTCAGTGAAGGGGACCTCTGGGTCTCCCAACAACCAAGTCCCGATTGAAGGCAACAGTCCAACCGTTAGAGAGAGACACCGCCACCGCCAAGGCACCAGTTTCTCAGGGCCAGCGCCTGCGGGCAAAGAGGGGCTCCTCAGGCACATATCCAAGCCGGGGAGCTGGTTACCGGTGGGAACCCATCGCTACCAACATAGACTTAGGTGCAGGAAAAGGGACCGTCACCGTCAACTACCGGGGAAAAGCAACAGCAGCCGTCCGTGGGAACCGTCTTTCCAGCCGTGTGTTTTACCGAGAACTGTGTCACCGTCTCAGGCTGAGTGAGTACCACAGTGCCGTGAGGCACAGCGCTGCCCCCGCGTCCCTGCACCCCACCAAGCCCTGCACCGGCCCTGCCATCCCTCATCCCCCAACTCATCACTGGGCCCCGGGACAACCACCCCCTACCCACGGAGGGGAGAACTAACAACTTTGCTGCTCCCTGTCACCGCTCCCGGGATTCCCATACAGAGCAGCGGTGGTGTCCATACAATCACCACAACCGTGGGTGGCGTCACGGACAATAAACTATTCCAAAAACCAAACTCCTTTCACTCACGGGCGAGGAGCGCCGCTCGAGTCCCCGGGATCCGACCCATCGCTTGAGCCACCGAGCAGCAGCAGGCCGCAGCAGCAGCGGCAGCCGGACCCGAGCAGTGGGAGAGCGCAGCGTCCCCTCCTCCGCCCGCGACAACTTGGCGTCACGAACAGGATCTTACCGCTCTGCCGTTGGGTAGAGGTGCGCCTTGTGACCGCCGGAGGTGTCCGGCCGGAAAATTCCAGAAGCCGCCCTCTTTGGCGCGAAGAGTTCCCGCTCGAGCGTCTTCTCGAGTAGCAGAGGCGCGAAGGCCAAAACCCTGCCCCGATAGAGGAGGGGCCGGAAAGAGGCTAAGGGGGACACGGATGGAGAAATGGCGGCGTCCTCGAATTGGAGTACGGGAATACCCGCCAAGGGAGTACCCAAGCTCTGGGGGAAACGAGGCGGAGTAGCTTTTGAGGACTGCGGCCCGGGTGAGCTTCCCGCCGGGACCACTGCGTGGCTGGAGTGGGAATTGGGCCAGTTCTGCGTGAAGGTAAGGGCGCAGAGCCTTCAGCAGTTGATGGATTGGAAGGCAGAGATGCGCAGAATGGTTGCCGTAGTGGGCGCCCGTGAGCAAGGGGCCGCTGCGGCCGTGCCGCGTCGCGATCAGTCCACCCAAACCCCAGAACCAGCCCTGATTGAGTGGGAGACGGACATCAGCTCCGCAGCCGGGGGTCCGGAGGGGATGCCGTTGATTGAGGAAGAGGTCCCAAGTATGCCGCCTCCGCCGCCATTCCTAACAGCTGTCAGTGGTTCGGGGTTGAACTGCCATTGGAGGGAGAACCCCATGTACCGCTCAGTCCCTGAGTGGGCCAACCCCCTGCGGTGGTAGCCGCTTCCAGGGCAGCGGAGTCCCGCTGCAGTTGTCCCCGTTGGGACCACCACTGTGTGTGTTTAAAAGTTTAAAAGTGATGATAAGAGAAAAATGAAAGTAATCAACCGAAGCCTCAGCTGATTGTCAACCGTGATTGGAATCGGCCGTTGCCGGCATTGTTGTCCCCGTAGGGACCCTTCAAAAAGTTGCATAGGAAACTCTCTATGAACAGGCCCGAGAACTTGCAGGGCAACCACAAACGTTAGTGGCTTGTAAATAAAAACAAAAATGTTTTGTTGCAGCACCGTTACCGCCTCCGGAGAGGCAGGTTGGAGGGAGGGCCCGCAGTAGAGCAGGCTGGGGCCCAGCCACCACAGGAACCGGTGGCTACCCTCTGGAGGGGAAGGACAGATCCCGCTCGGGTAACTGGTTCAGGACTGGGGTCAAGGGGTGCTGCCTGTTTCTTAGAGGCAGCATCAGGGCCAGGTTACTTGGGTGGGAGAGAGTGGCAGCAGCAACCGTTTTAATGTTCCGTAACGTTTAAGAAAAAGTACCTCCCGTTGTGGGATGAAGTTATTATACTTGTTATGTTTTCATCTTTTTTCAGAAAAATAAAACTGGTGTTGGACGGGCAGCCCGCGGACGGTCTGCATTTTGCTAAGGGGGAGTGTGACGCCCTGGGCAAGCCAGGGTCACAGGTCATAACACCATCACACCCTACACCCCGGATAGGTACACCAAAGCTACACAAAAATCCTTGTTGCCTTCCTCCAGGGGCTGATGTCCACACCAGGGGGTGGGCCAGGCGGTTGGCTCCGCCCACCGAGGAGTTCACAGCCCTGGAGGTGGGAAAACCAGGTATATAGAGAGTGGAAGTTGAAGTTGAAGGTAGAGGAGCAAGAGAGAGGAGTAAAGGTGGAAGAGAAAGTGACAGTTGAGAAAGCCTGAAGTTGGTCCGGGTGTGTGCCCCGGACTGAGACAGCAAGGTCAGCAGACGGCGGTGACCGTCTGCAGGAGAGGCTGCTTGGAGGTTGCCGAAAGGACCGTGGACGGGTGGTGTCCCGGCGGTACCGGAGCGGTATACGAAGAGAAGCCAGCATCATTGGCAGGGGCCTTTCGGATCCCGGCAAGGCTAGGAGTCGCCCCTGAATTTGCCAAATCCGTCAGTGAAGGGGACCTCTGGGTCTCCCAACAACCAAGTCCCGATTGAAGGCAACAGTCCAACCGTTAGAGAGAGACACCGCCACCGCCAAGGCACCAGTTTCTCAGGGCCAGCGCCTGCGGGCAAAGAGGGGCTCCTCCGGCACATATCCAAGCCGGGGAGCTGGTTACCGGTGGGAACCCATCGCTACCAACATAGACTTAGGTGCAGGAAAAGGGACCGTCACCGTCAACTACCGGGGAAAAGCAACAGCAGCCGTCCGTGGGAACCGTCTTTCCAGCCGTGTGTTTTTACCGAGAACTGTGTCACCGTCTCAGGCTGAGTGAGTACCACAGTGCCGTGAGGCACAGCGCTGCCCCCGCGTCCCTGCACCCCACCAAGCCCTGCACCGGCCCCGCCATCCCTCATCCCCCAACTCATCACTGGGCCCCCGGACAACCACCCCCTACCCACGGAGGGGAGAACTAACAACTTTGCTGCTCCCTGTCACCGCTCCCGGGATTCCCATACAGAGCAGCGGTGGTGTCCATACAATCACCACAACCGTGGGTGGCGTCACGGACAATAAACTATTCCAAAAACCAAACCCCTTTCTCTAACGGGCGAGGAGCGCCGCTCGAGTCCCCGGGATCCGGCCCATCGCTCGAGCCACCGAGCAGCAGCAGGCCGCAGCAGCAGCGGCAGCCGGACCCGAGCAGTGGGAGAGCGCAGCGTCCCCTCCTCCGCCCACGACACACACTCTTGGCATTCTCTTGATGAGCTTCAAGAGGTGGTCACCGGAAATGGTTTTCACTTCACAGGTGTGGCCTGTCAGGTTTAATTAGTGGGATTTCTTGCTTTATAAATGGGGTTGGGACCATCAGTTGTGTTGTGCAGAAGTCTGGTGGATACACAGCTGTCCTACTGAATAAACTGTTAGAATTTGTATGATGATGTATGGCAAGAAAAAAGCAGCTAAGCAAAGAAAAACGAGTGGCCATCATTACTTTAAGGACATCATTACTTTAAGGAATGAAGGTCAGTCAGTCCGAAAAATTGGGAAAACTTTGAAAGTGTCCCCAAGTGCAGTGGCAAAAAACATCAAACGCTACAAAGAAACTGGCTCACATGAGGCCTGCCCCAGGAAAGGAAGACCAAGAGTCACCTCTGCTGCGGAGGATAAGATTACCAGCCTCAGAAATCGCAGGTTAACAGCAGCTCAGATTAGAGACCAGGTCAATGCCACACAGAGTCCTAGCAGCAGACACATCTCTAGAACAACTGTTAAGAGGAGACTTTGTGCAGCAGGCCTTCATGGTAAAATAGCTGCTAGGAAACCACTGTTAAGGACAGGCAATAAACAGATGAGACTTGTTTGGGCTAAAGAATACAAGGAATGGACATTAGACCAGTGGAAATCTGTGCTTTGGTCTGTTGAGTCCAAATTTGAGATCTTTGGATCCAACCACCGTGTCTTTGTGCGACACAGAAAAGGTGAACGGATGGACTCTACATGCCTGGTTCCCACCGTGAAGCATGGAGGAGGAGGTGTGATGGTGTGGGGGTGCTTTGCTAGTAACACTGTTGGGGATTTATTCAAAATTGAAGGCATACTGAACCAGCATGGCTACCACAGCATCTTGCAGCGGCGTGCTATTCCATCCAGTTTCCGTTTTGTTAGACCATCATTTATTTTTCAACAGGATAATGGCCTCAAACACACCTCCAAGCTGTGTAAGGGCTATTTGACTAAGAAGGAGAGTGATGGGGTGCTACGCAAGATGACCTGGCCTCAACAGTCACCAGACCTGAACCCAAAAGAGATGGTTTGGGGTGAGCTGGACCGCAGAGTGAAGGCAAAAGGGCCAACAAGGGCTAATCATCTTTGGGAACTCCTTCAAGACTGTTGGAAGACCATTTCCGGTGACTACCTCTTGAAGCTCATCAAGAGAATGCGAAGAGTGTGTAAATCAGTAATCAAAGCAAAAGGTGGCTACTTTGAAGAACCTAGAATATAAGACATATTTTCAGTTGTTTCACAATCTTTTGTTAAGCATTTCATTCCACATGTGTTAATTCATAGTTTTGATGCCTTCAATGTGAATCTACAATTTTCAGAGTCATGAAAATAAAGAAAACTCTTTGAATGAGAACGTGTGTCCAAACTTTTGGTCTGTACTGTATGTGTAGAATCAGCATGATAGCGCCTGTATAGCACTGGCTTTAGTTTATATAGGAAAATCCTGGTGGTTGGTCCTCTTTAAAGAACTCAACTGTTATCTAATATTTTTCGATTTATTTGCTAATTCGCTGTTATGAAGCGCTATTTAATGTGTTACTAGCTGAATAATCCATTGACATAGAATTAAATGTTACCCCTTAGAATTATTTACTGTGTTTTAAAACTTGTGATATGATATGTTTTACATTAATGATCTTACTTATTTTTGCTCTAATTTCCCTCTGACTACAGATATTTGGCCATCCGCTACCCTCTGAAATCACGAGACCTCCGTACGGCTAGAAATGCCCTGGCGGCCATTGCAGTTATATGGGCCCTTTCTATCCTGTTTGCGGGCCCTTACCTGAGCTACTATCACATCATCCTTTACAATGAAGTGCCCATTTGTATTCCTAACTGGGAAGATCGTAGAAGGAAGATCATGGACGTATCAACTTTTGTCTTTGGGTACCTTTTACCTGTACTTATTCTTGGATTGTCTTATGCTAGAACCATCTGTTTTCTTTGGACTTCAGTGGATCCCGTGAAGACGGTATCGGAGTCTCGAAAAGCAAAACACAAAGTGACCAAAATGATAGTGATAGTTGCGGTCCTCTTCTGCATCTGTTGGCTTCCTCATCACTTAGTGATCCTGTGCTTCTGGTTTGGACACTTTCCCTTCAACAGGGCTACCTACGCCTTCCGGCTTGTGTCCCATTGTATGTCCTATGCTAACTCATGCTTAAATCCTATTGTTTACGCTCTCATCTCCAAGCACTTTCGAAAACGGTTCAAGCAAGTTTTCACATGTATGCTGACTCAGAAACGGGCACGGAACAAAGTCCACGCGGTGCAGGCGGCAAACACCGTAGCTGGTTTTTATGCCGGACATACAGAGGTCACCCAAGTTCAGGAGGAAAGTGCTAGGAGTGGAAGAACACCAAGAGAAGAAGGTATCGAGATTGGAAGCCCGGAGGAGTCATCAAGCCGAAGGATGGTTGGAGGAAGTTGGGGGACACGATTGCCCAAAACTGTTGGTTTTACAACACAGGCATCATAAAAAGAAACTCTCAAAGGTTGCACCCAACGGTAATATCAAAAGCAGCATCAACAAACAATGCCGAGTCTCCAGATGGGGCTGCAAACTACAATTTCATATCCTACCTCAGGCAACATGAATAAAATATGATATTATCTGAATAAACAATTATTCACCATGCCTGCAACAAAAAGATGCCATGCTGCTAAAAATAATATATATATCCTAGTAATAGATGGAGAATTTCTATTAGACTTAAGCAGTTCCGGATACTTTTCTTGATCTTTACTTTGTACTGCCTGCACTTTGACCTTCATCCATGGGGTGAAGGTATAATTGCTATATTATTCCTGCACTGTATAATGCTGCTAATTTTATCCCATGGCCGCAGGTCTTTTAAGTCCGATTTCTTGGAATTTATCTTCTGAGAGTGGAAGGAGATCTCTTTGTTAATTATGTTCCCTAAGAGCCGCGCTACCATAATGCTCCACCAAAGTGAAAGAAATAAAATACTAAATGTGCTCTGAGCGTGGTGTCCACAATGCCGGGTCTGCCGGTGTCTGCAAAGCTGACATTTAACAGGCAAGAGGAGGAATATATTTCCGTACTGTCGATATATACCCCTGCAGCCTCCAATCACACGAGTAGTATTGACAATATCGTCAATAACAGAGGTTCTGCTGTTCCAATTAGTCCTGCTCCTTCATATTCTGACCTATGAGATCAAAAGCCTCAGTCCTGAAAATAGAACTAGATACTGTAAGACACATTTATATTTAACTCACTGATACCATTTAAAGTTTTAATGTGTGTTAAAGGGACTCTGTTAAGTTTTTGCCACCTAATCCGAGAGCAAACAGAGACCCCGATTCCAGCAATGTGTCACTTACTGGGCTGCTTACTGTAGTTTTGCTAAAATCACTGTTTAATCAGCAGTAGATTATCATTAGAGCACTACTTGGCCTGTAGTTGTACATCGTCCAGGCCAAAAACTAGTACTCTAGCAGAATACAGCTAAGCCCCCACTAGATGGAGGCATCACAGATGCAGGAGGAGCAAATCACACACACTTCCAAAAAATGGAGGGGGCGATTGCTGGTTGGTAAAACTGCACACTGATGGCTTGCATAGAGCACTGTTCACACATGTAGATGCACAGTCACAACCCTGCAGCCTATTAGGTGACGCCCATACTATTAAATCAGGCGGGCTGCCAAGCCGTACTCCATCTGTGCACCATACAGGGACAGGAACTCTAATATGTAAGGCCTAACAGAAAGGGGCCTGGCTGTATCCTGTACAAAAAAATATGCGTTTTTAGTTGGTATTATGGCCATATACTGTAAGTAATGCCTAATTTTTGGAGGATATTTATTCCTCTTTTTGTTGCTATTTTTATATATAAACTACTTGGCCTGTGCCAGATAGTCCAGCATATTCAAGAGCTCTGCATAATCCCACCCACACTACTGATTGGCTGCTTTCTACGTACACTTTATATGGGCAAAAAGCTGCCAATCATTGTTGTGGGCGGGGTTATAAAGCTTCACATGCAAATAACTGTTAGATCTGCAGCAAAGACAACAGTAATTTTATCAAAATGAGAGCATGCAGCCACACAAATGACACATCGCTAGAATTAGGGTCTCTGTCTCTACATTATGCTGCTGTCAGATGGAGGAGCAAAAACTGGTGACGGATTCCCTTTAAATGAGTTCAACAACGATGAATGAAAATTATTTTTTTAATTAAAATGTAACCATTTAGTAGATCTGATACCATTGCCTTTATAAATTGAGTCTTTCCTCATAAAATAACCATTTAAAGCAAGTAGAAGCCCTCAGTGTACTTTTGCCACCCATGCTTCATCATAGTTGTTCAATTTTCCTAGCTCAATTATGCATCTTTCATTTCTAAACCCATAATGTTATTTATTTGTTAAAAAGAATCAATCACCAGATTTTTCCTACACCATCTGAGAGAAGTATGATGTAGGGGCAGAGACCCTGACTCCAGTGTTGTATCACTTACTGCTGGGTTGCGTGCAGTATTTTTGTTAAAATTACAGTTTTATCTGATGCAGATCGATCAGTTCTCTGAATGCCGAGCTCTGTATAACCCCACCACATCACTGATTGGTAGCTTTCTGTGTACACTGTGCATAGGCGGAAAGCTGCCAAGCAGTGGAGTGGGTACATAGAAATGCTGGAAAAACAAAAAGGCGCAAAACAGGGTCTTATCCTGGTAGAACCCGATAAGCATAATGCAAGGAATTTCTTACCTTAAGTAGTTGTGCAAGTCACAACTAGTTTGTAGGGCAAGGAATATGCAAACCGGCCGCTGCAGTCCCAGTTGATAATGATTAGGTGAAACAAAGAGGAAAAAGGGGTTAATTGCACTCTGCCGTGTGTAAAAAGAAGAAGAACAAATGAAGATCAATGACGTGATTTTATTCTTCTATGCGTTTCGGAGTAAGAAACTCCTTCAGGAAAAAATCACTGATGTACATTAGGGTTTTTTACCTAAAGAAGGTGTTCCTTACTCCGAAACGCGTAGAAGAATAAAATCAAGTCATTGATCTTCATTTTATCTTCTTCTTACTCCACACGGCAGGGCGGGATTAACCCCTTTCCCCTTTTTGCTTCAACTAATCTATAGAGGTGGGTGGGGTTATACAAAGCTCTTAAATATCGAGGACTACATGGCAGGAGGTTTACTAGTCCTCTAGTGATAATCTCCTGCTGAAAAAAAATGATTTTATCAAAACTACTGCAAGCAGTTCAATTAGTGACATATCCCTGGAATCAGGGTCTCTGTCTATACAGTTTACTTCTCTCAGATTAGGTGATAAAAACCTGGTGAAAAATTCCCTTTAAAGGGGTTTTAAAAAAAAAGTTCCTGTGCTGAGATAATACAGATGTACTGTGTAATGGCTGTGTCTGACTGTATGACAGTATGGGATCACAGCTGATTCTTCTTGGGAGGTAAAATATTTCCTTGCCTGTTTTTAAAAAAAGGTTTTACCTCAAAGAAAGAATTATTTCTGATCCCATGCTGTAATGTCTGTATACTTTTTTACTTCCTCCCCTCTCCAGGATCTGTGGTATGATCAGACCATGTCCCTGTACGGTCAGACACGGCCATTACACAGTACATAGCAGGGGCACATATATAAGATTATCTCAGCAGAGGAAAACATTTTTTAAACATACCCGATTGTGGAAATTATTATTATTCCAAGATCTGTTAATTAAAATGAACTTTGATTAAAATGAACAATGTCCTTTTTTTGAATGCCGTTGTATTTTACATTATTACTAAAAAGAACGGACAATGTAGATTTTACCTACTCCAAATTCCATTATAGACACAGTAACTTTGGTGTGACCAGCTAACTATGTAACATGAGTAGATGCATCCCCGTTGTCCAGTGATAGCTCATATTGGAGAAAAGCATTGGGCAGCTTAAATTCAAATACTTAATCCCTATTTTCCCAGGGAAGAGAAGCCAATGCTTGAAGAGTCCGACATCCACTCTCCCCATAAAGACACGAGTGGTTGTCTGAGCCAAGCATTCATCTGTGTGGGGGAGTTGCATGAGATAACTGTTGGCTGACGAATATCTAAACTGTTGGCTGAAAAATACCTTTTCTGTAAAGAACCCTTTCCTAGCTTAATGCCCCTTGGTCCTTTGTATAATTATTACAATGAATAAATCACGTGCCTCTCCTTTGTATTGATGACATATACATGCATACCTTAGATCCTTGTATAGAAAAAAAAACCTATTTATTAACCTAGTTGCCTGCCTTTGAGCCCCCTTTACCAGTTGGGGGCTGATTAGATTGTTTTAGCTTTCAGTAATGTGTTGATATAGATTTAATGCAGATTTTGATCATTGTAAAGTAGACAAAAAGACTGACAACAGTTCCAAAACTGCAATGTGAACAGGTGCATAACTGAACATGACATAAAATGACAAAAAAAGAGATAGTTGCACTCTGAAATGTTAAAACATGAAAACCATGAATGTAAGAATATAGATTTGCATTACTGCTAAAGGAAGTCTATGAAAAAATTGAGATATTTAGCATACAATAACAGACATTTTTATATATGCCCAGTAGCCACGTCAAGGCATATGAGGTATCACTTGACGTGGCTACTGGGCAGATATAAAAATGGCCGTTTTTGTATGCTAAATATCTCAATTTTTTTCTTAGATTTCCTTTAGCAGTAATGCAAATCTGTATTCTTACATTCATGGGTTTCATGTTTTAGCATTTCAGAATGCAATTGTCTCTTTTTTTGATCATTGTAAAGACGTTATTGCCTTCTCTTATTTAATACTGGTAACTAATAAAATAAGGTTATACCTACAGTCTACAGCCATTTGACGCATTAGGTAATATCTGTCTCAGATTTCACTGATCCCTATGGGAATTGTTACAGCCTCTCCGCAGTAACATCAGCTTCCTTTATAATATTGCTTGCACTTTCTTTTATTTTCATCTCTCACAATGCCTATTCTGTACTTTGGACCAATTTCGTTCTTTTGTCGTATTACCTTTCTTTTCAAGAGAATATCTTGCTGGTATATTGCAGATTAAATTGAAATGAAATTATTGTGTTGACTTCAATGAAATATTCACAGTAAAAAGAAGACTATTCTTCTTCCCGTGGAATACGTATATACAGGGCCGACATCAGCACTCTACTTAAGCATGATTTTTGCCTAAGGACAAAGAGCAGGTATAATAAAGTATCCTGTGCACTGCAACCTTTGTGCTTTTCAATATACTGTTCAATGCGGAAGAAGTACAGTATGTGTTGCTACAAACAAAGAAAATGACTTACCAGATGTGGGTAATAAGCCATGCAATCTACACAGGAAAATAAATCAAACCATAGATGTCCATAAATTACGTTATGTGTAATAATGATAAATTGAACAGGGAAAAAGTATTAAACACTTGAAGAAAGAAGGGTCAAATATCTATGTCATGACACCAGCTGAATCTATCCGTAATTAGTAAGAAATCTGCTAACAGCTGGCTCAACTAATGGCAAATGAAAAGGTGTTCATTACCAAGGTGCCACACAAGAAACATCTCATGATGGGTAAAAACAGTGAGCTGTCTCAAAATCTTTACAACCTTATTACTGCAAAAACATACTGATGGCATTGGTTGCAAAAAATGTAACAAACTACTAAAGGTTCCAGTAAGCACTGTTGGGGCTATAATCAAGAAGGGAAAAGAACATCATTTCACCATAAACTTGGCATGACCAGGTGCTGCCTGCAAGATTTCTGACAGAGGAGTGAAAAGAATTATCAGAAAAGTTGTCTAAAAATCACTTGTAGAGAGCTACAGTACAGAAAGACCTGGAAATCAGCCGGTACAATTGTTTCAAAGAAAACAAAAAGTAATGTCCTCAACCTCCATGGCCTATATGCACGCTCACCATGCAAGACTCCATGCTGAGCAAAAAGTATGTTCAAGTATATTTATCACTTGCTCAACATTTAGGCGGGCTTTGCACACTACGACATCGCAGGTGCGATGTCGGTGGGGTCAAATCGAAAGTGACGCACATCCGGCGTCACTTGCGATGTCGTAGTGTGTAAATCCTAGATGATACGATGAACGAGCGCAAAATCGTCGTCATCGTATCATCGCTGCAGCCTCCGACATTTCCATAATGCCGGGGGAGCGACAGGTACGATGTTGTTCCTCGCTCCTGCGGCAGTACACATCGCTGTGTGTGAAGCCGCAGGAGCGAGGAACTTCACCTTACCTGCCTCCCGGCTGCAATGAGAAGGACGAAGGTGGGCGGGATGTTTACATCCTGCTCATCTCCGCCCCTCCACTTCAATTGGCCGCCTGCCGTGTGACGCCACTGTGACGCCGCACGACCCGCCCCCTAAGGAAGGAGGCGGGTCGCCGGCCAGAGGGACGTCGCACGGCAGGTATGTGCGTGTAAAGCTGCCGTAGCGATAATAATCGCTACGGCAGCTTTCACTATATATCGAACGTGCGACGGGGGCGGGACTATCGCTGCAGCATCGGTAACACATTGTTACCGATGTCGCAGCGTGCAAAGCCCGCCTTAGACAAGCCTGGGAAATACTGGTCGAATATAGTCTGGTGAGATGAGACCAAAAGTGAAGTCTTTGGATGCCATAATATACACCCTGTTTGGAGGCCAAAAAACATTTCATATCACCCCAAACAGTGAAATATGGAGGTGGGAACATCATGGTGTGGGGCTGTTTTTAAGTATACGGCACAGGCAAACTTCATATAATTGAAGGAAGGATGAATGGACAAATCTACAGAGGCATTCTTTATAAAAATGTGATGCCATCTATCAAAATGATGAAAATGAAATTAGGGTGGATATTTCAGCAAGACAATGATCTCAAACCAACAGGCAAACTGTCAATTGGTTTCATATAAAAAATTAAGCTGCTAGAATGTTCCAGCCAATCACCTGACCTGAATTCAATAGAAAATGTATGAACTAAAGAGTTCATAGAAGGAGCACATAGAAGCTTCAGAATCTGACGAGTGTTTGTGTGAAGAATGGGCCAAAATCACACAAGAGCAATGCATGCAACTAATTTCTAAGGTATCTTGAAGCTGTCATTACCAGCAAAGGCTTTTGTATGAAGTAGTAAATAAATTTAGTGTGTTTTCAACACTTTTTCCCTGTGTCATTTCTTATTATTACACATCACTAAATTTATGGACATCTATGATTTATTATTTTGCCTTTGTGGATTGGAGGGATTGTTATCAACATCTGTTGAGAAATTCTTGTCAGTAGCACCATTACAAATATATTTATGTAGAAAATTGGTGACGTGTTCAGTACTTATTTCACGTGCTGTATGTAAGCAGGTCAGAAATTAGGTATGGCCCTTGACCCTAACCAAGGCTCCCAGCTAAAGGATGATGCAGTGATGGACAGGAGGGTAAACTTGAACAGCTTAAGGGGTACTTTGCACACTACAACATCGCAAGCCGATACTTGCGATGCCGAGCGCTATAGTACCCGCCCCCGTCGCAGCTGCGATATCTTGTGATAGCTGCCGTAGCGAACATTATCGCTACGGCAGCTTCACATGCACTCACCTGCCCTGCGACATCGCTCTGGCCGGCGACCCGCCTCCTTCCTAAGGGTGCGGGTCGTGCGGCGTCACAGCGACGTCACACGGAAGGCGGACAATAGAAGCGGAGGAGCGGAGATGAGCGGGACGTAAACATCCCGCCCACCTCCTTCCTTCCGCAGAGCCGGCGTGAGCCGCGGTGACGCAGGTAAGCTGATGTTCCTCGCTCCTGCGGCTTCTCACACAGCGATGTGTGCTGCCGCAGGGGAACGAGGAACAACATCGTACCGTCGCTGCCGCGCAATTATGAAAATGTCGGACACTACACCGATGATACGATTAGGACACTTTTGCGCTCGTTAATCGTATTAAAAACTCTTTACACACCATGATATCGACAGCAACGCCGGATGTGCGTCACTTTTGATTTGACCCCACAGACATCGCAGCTGCGATGTCGTAGTGTGCAAAGTACCCCTAACTGTATATGGTAGGCAGTTGTACAGTCTCTCAATAAGTGCACAAATTTAAAGAGAATCTGTCAGTAGATTTTTGCTATGTAATCTGAGAGCTACATGATGTAAGGTCTGGAAGCCTGATTTCAGTGATGTCTTACTTACTGGACTGATTAGTGCAGTTTTGATAGAATCCCTGTTTTCTCTGCTGTAGATGTAGCAGAGGTCAGAATGTGAGCTGTGTATAACCCCGCCCACACCTGTGATTGGCAATTTCCTGTCTACACTGTCAATTGTCAGCTAGCTGCTAATCGGTAATGGAGATGGGGTTACAGAGATTAGCTGGACTGGCATGCAAGTGACACCTAGCTATGAAGTGATAATATCCTGCTGATAAAACAGTTTGTTTTGAAACTACAGTTAACAGCCTAGCCCTAGTAAGTGACACAATTTGTATCGGTTACACTTCACAGATGGGGCACTGAGCATGGTGGTTGCAGTACAACAGCAATAGTCTAGCTCAATCCAGCAGTACACAATTTGTGCCAATAACAAACTCAGATTAGCCCACCTTACCTCGTACTGTCTAACAAGCAAAAATCTGCTATAGGCCATATTATCTCCTTAATATCGAATGCCACACAGGGCTGCCACCAAGAATTTCAGGGCCCCATACTGGCAAAATTTTCAGGTCCCCTTGAGTCTCCCCCCAGGCTCCACGCCAGCTCCAAATCCACCCCAAAAACCTTCCACAGTCTCACCGACACTTGGAAACACTGCAGTTCTGTACTGCATCCTCACCAATTACCAATTAACAGTTCCCATCAAACACCATCTACTGGCTGAAAATATTATTTATATAATATAAATATATATTCATGATAGAGGCTGTTGGCTGTGTATATATAAATATATATATATACACAGTCATAGCCAAAAGTGTTAGCATCCTTGAAGTTATTAAAGAAAATTATTTTATTCCTCAGGAAATTAATAATAATAAACCCCCTACACTACCTCACTCCATAATACAGCCTCTACACCGCTCTCTCCATAATATATCTCCCACACTGCCTCTATGTATAATATCCTCCCACACACACTGCCTCTCTGTATAATATCACACACACACACTCTGCCCCACTGTATAATATATCACCCACACACTGCACCTCTGTATCATATCCCCCTACAGACACTGCCCCTTTGTATAATATCTCCCTCCACATACCGCTCTCTCCACAATATCTCTCCCACACTGCCTCTATGTATAATATCCTCCCACACACACTGTCTCTCTGTATAATATCCCACACACACACTCTGCCCCACTGTATAATATCTCTCCCACACACTGCACCTCTGTATAACATCCCCCTACAGACACTGCCCCTTTGTATAATATCTCCCTCCACACACTGCTACACTGCTCCTCTGTATAATATCCCTCACACACTGCCCCTCTGTATAATATCCCCCCACACACAGCCCCTCTGTATAATATCCCACCACACACTACCCCTCTATATAATATTCCACACGAACACTGCTCCTCTGTAAAATGTTCCCCAAACACGCTGCTCCTCTGTATAATATCCCCACACACACACACTGCCCATCTGTATAATATCCCCTACACACACTGCTAGTCACAACACTTTGTTAAGAAAGAAGTAGTGGGGACCACAGGGCAATAAATATAAATAAAGGGAGGGGCAATAACAAAAAATAAATGCAAAAAATGAATTTTAACATGAGATGAAAAAGCTACATTGTAAAAACTGTGCACAACTAGCTATTTATACATTAACAGCTTTTATTGATACAAAACCTATTAAGGCTGACAAAAAAAAGGTTAAAAACATGATTGATAGGAGAAAAAGAATTGATGAAATAAGGGGATGGACAATAACCCTGCACTTATCCCCAATTAAGTATCAGGGCACTGGTTATAGAATGCACAATAAGTATATAAACAAGGCAGTGTCCACAGATAAATAATATAATCCCAAAACACATAATATCTGGCTGTAGAACCTCACCTTAAAAGTAATGTGGTAGTAAGTCAATAGAGGGTATGAAAAATGAAAAATAAGACTTATGAAGTAAATACAACACCGGCAGTAAGATTAAGCAATACATGAAGAAACTGCAGGACATTTTATTGATACCCTCTATTGACTTACTGCCACATTACCTTTTAAGGCCACGTCTCACAAAGTGACATCGCTAGCGACATTGCTGCTGAGTCACGTTTTTTGTGACGCAACAGCGATCTTGCTAGCGATGTTGCTGTGTGTTACATCCAGCAAAGACCTGGCCCCTGCTGTGAGTACGCCGGTCGTTGCTGAATGTCCTGGACCATTTTTTGGTCATTGCTCTCCCGCTGTGAAGCACACATCGCTGTGTTTGACAGCGAGAGAGCAACGATCTGAATGTGCAGGGAGATGGCTTCTGTGGACGCTGGTAACCAAGGTACACATCGGGAAACCAAGCAAAGCGCTTTGCTTAGTTACCCGATATTTACCTTGGTTACCAGCGTCCGCAGCTTCTAGAAGCCGGCTCCCTGCTCCCTGCACACGTAGCCAAGGTACACATCGGGTAACTATAAGCAAAGCGCTTTGCTTAGTCACCCGATGTGTACTATGGTTACCAATCACAGCGTCGTTACACTGGTCGCTGGTGGCTGATCTCTGATCGCTGTGGAAATCTGCCTGATTGACAGCTCACTAGCGACCATGTAGCGATGCTCCAGCGATCCCTGGCAGGTCAGATCACTGGTGGGATCGCTGGAGCGTCGCCTAGTGTGACGGTACCTTAAGGTTAAGCTCTACAGTCATTGTGTGTTTGGGGATTATATAATTTATCTGCGGAAACTGCCTTCTTTATATACTTACTGTGCATCTATTATCACTGCCCTGAAACTTCATTGGGGATAAGTACAGGATTATTATGTCCATCCCCTTATTTCATTCATTCTTTTCCTTTTGTCAATCGTGTTAACCTTTGTTTTTGTTAGTCCTATATATTTTTTATAGATAAAAGCCAAGTTTAAATATAAATATATATGTCCGATGCCTGGTATATATGTCCCCATGCTCGGCCCCACCTGGTATATACAGTACAGACCAAAAATTTGGACACACCTTCTCATTCAAAGAGTTTTCTTTATTTTCATGACTCTAAAAATTGTAGATTCACATTGAAGACATCAAAACCATGAATTAAAACATGTGGAATGAAATACTTAAAAAAGTGTGAAACAACTGAAAATATGTCTTATATCCTAGGTTCTTCAAAGTAGCCACCTTTTGCTTTGATTACTGCTTTGCACACTCTTGGCATTCTCTTGATGAGCTTCAAGAGGTAGTCACCGGAAATGGTTTTCCAACAGTCTTGAAGGAGTTCCCAGAGATACTTAGTACTTGTTAGCCCTTTTGCCTTCACTCTGCGGTCCAGGTCACACCCAAACCATCTCAATTGGGTTCAGGTCTGGTGACTGTGGAGGCCAGGTTATCTGGTGTAGCACCCCATCACTCTCTTTCTTAGTCAAATAGCCCTTACACAGCCTGGAGGTATGTTTGGGGTCATTGTCCTGTGGAAAAATAAATGATGGTCCAACTAAACGCAAATCAGATGGAATAGCACGCCGCTGCAAGATGCTGCGGTAGCCAAGCTGGTTTAGTATGCCTTCAATTTCGAATAAATCCCCAACAGTGTCACCAGCAAAGCACCCCCACACCATCACACCTCCTCCTCCATGCTTTACGGTGGGAACTTCCATCCGTTCACCTTTTCTACAAAGACACGGTGGTTGGATCCAAAGATCTCAAATTTGGACTCATTAGACCAAAGCACAGATATCTACTGGTCTAATGTCCATTCCTTGTGTTCTTTAGCCCAAACAAGTCTCTTCTGCTTGTTGCCTGTCCTTAGCAGTGGTTTCCTAGCAGCTATTTTACCATGAAGGCCTGCTGCACAAAGTCTCCTCTTAATAAGTTATTCTAGAGATGAGAAGGTATGTCCAAACTTTTGGTCTATACTGTATGTCCCTATCCTGGTTTATGTGTTCACCTCCTGGTATATATGAACTCCTCTAGGTCTATCTGTCCTCCTGGTGTACTGTATATGTGTTACGCCCGGGTGGTGGATCCTCTGGGCCGTGCACCGGACTCCCCCAGTGAAGCAACACAGAGCTAACCCCTATACAGGGACTGTCCGGTCACCCCACCAGAGGGCCTAGGTGCACGGTTGCCGGAGCACTAAGCGGGATAAGGTAAGAGTCCTTTCCGGAAGCTGGAATGAGGAAGTCCCTGGGGACAAAGAGTTCCTGGTGCCAGGTGTGATGACGGTGCCCGGGTACCGGTGGCAGGTAGAGACGTCAGACGTGAGCAGAGTCCAACCGGTAGAGGAGGCTGAGGTCACCAGGTGAAGCCGAGGGTAGAAGGCAGGTTCAGACTGCAGAAGATGGTGGCGTCTCAGCTGACAGTCCCCGTAGGACCACTCGGACAGGTTATGGTCAGGACCAGGTTTGCTTGGTAGAACTGGTTCTGTGGAAGACATAAAGTGAGAACGAGACACAGCAAAGGGGACCTGAACTCCTAGCTACAGAACTCGTAGAACAGGCGACGCCCTAGAGGCAGGAAGCTCCTAATATACCTGACCCTGACTGATGCAATATCCTGTTTAGGAGTGCTGGGTCTTTAAGAGGAGGTCAGTGACCGCGCGCGCGCCCTAATGCGCATGCGCGATGCCCGGGTGCCAGAGGCCAGAACAGGGAGCGGTGCCGAGGATGCAGGGGAGACAGACAGGGTGTCCTGGGTCGCAGAGGAGCACCGGGAATGGGAGCCCGGGAGCCTGGAGGGTGCCGAGGAGGACGTGTGGCTGGAGGCAGGGGACCCGGGGACTGGAGCGGTGAGTGGGGAACGGCGTCGGGGCCCGGGGAGCGTGACAGTATGTATGGTACATATGTCCCAACTTGGGCTTTATCCTGGTTTTGTTCTCCTCCTTCTGGTTTATTTGTCTCCGTTCTGGTATATATATCACCATCCTGGGCCCCTCGTGGTATATACTGCATGTCGCTCTCCCGGTATATATGTCCCTCTCCAGGGGCCCCTCCTTGTATATATGTCCACATCCTGGCTAATTTGTCCCTAATCTGGTATACATGTCTGCCTCCAGGGCTCTTCCCAGTATATATGTCGGGCTCCTGGACCAATCCTGCTATATATATCCCCATCCTGTCTTTTTTGTCCCCTTCATGGTATATATGTCCTCCGGGTATATATGTGCCCTTCCTGGGCCTTTTCTGGTGCATATGTCACCATCCTGGTTAATTTGTCTGATACCTTTTATATCTGTCCTCTTCCTGGTATACATCCTGAGTCACTCCTGGTATATATGTCCCCCTTCTGGTATATAAGTACCCCTCCTGGAATATATGTCCCCCTCCTAGTATATATGTCCCTCTCCATGGCCCATCCTAGTATATATGTCCCCATCATGTTTTATTTGTCCCCTTCCTGGTATATATGTCCTCCTCCTGGTATTTATGCCCCCCTCCCAGGCCCCCCCTGGTATATATGTCCCTCTAGTAGTATATATGTCCCCCTCCCAGTATATATGTCCCCTTCCTGGTATATATATTCCCCTCCTGGTATATATGTAACCTTTCTGGGCTCTTCCTTGTATAAATGTAACCCTCCTGGGCTCTTCCTGGTATATAAGTTCCCCTCTCAGGCCCCTCCTAGTATACATATATGTCCCCTCCTGGGTTCTTCGTGGTATATAAAGTGCCTACAAGTAGTATTCAACCCCCTGCAGATTTAGCTGGTTTACACATTCGGAATTAACTTGGCATTGTGACATTTGGACTGTAGATCAGCCTGGAAGTGTGAAATGCACTGCAGCAAAAAAGAATGTCATTTCTTTTTTTATTTTTTTTTTAAATTGTGAAAAGTTTATTCAGAGGGTCATTTATTATTCAACCCCTCAAACCACAAGAATTCTGTTTGGTTCCCCTAAAGTATTAAGAAGTATTTCAGGCACAAAGAACAATGAGCTTCACATGTTTGGATTAATTATCTCTTTTTCCAGCCTTTTCTGACTAATTAAGACCCTCCCCAAACTTGTGAACAGCACTCATACTTGGTCAACATGGGAAAGACAAAAGGAGCATTCCAAGGCCATCAGAGACAAGATCGTGGAGGGTCACAAGGCTGGCAAGGGGTACAAAACCCTTTCCAAGGAGTTGTGCCTACCTGTCTCCACTGTTGGGAGCATCATCCGGAAGTGGAAGGCTTATGGAACTACTGTTAGCCTTCCACGGCCTGGACAGCCTTTGAAACTTTCCACCCGTGCTGAGGCCAGGCTTGTCCGAAGAGTCAAGGCTAACCCAAGGACAACAAGGAAGGAGCTCCGGGAAGATCTCATGGCAGTAGGGACATTGGTTTCAGTCAATACCATAAGTAACGTACTCCACCGCAATGGTCTCCATTCCAGACGAGCCCGTAAGGTACCTTTACTTTCAAAGTGTCATGTCAAGGCTCGTCTACAGTTTGCTCATGATCACTTGGAGGACTCTGAGACAGACTGGTTCAAGGTTCTCTGGTCTGATGAGACCAAGATCGAGATCTTTGGTGCCAACCACACACGTGACATTTGGAGACTGGATGGCACTGCATACGACCCCAAGAATACCATCCCTACAGTCAAGCATGGTGGTGGCAGCATCATGCTGTGGGGCTGTTTCTCAGCCAAGGGGCCTGGCCATCTGGTCCGCATCCATGGGAAGATGGATAGCACGGCCTACCTGGAGATTTTGGCCAAGAACCTGCGCTCCTCCATCAAGGATCTTAAGATGGGTCGTCATTTCATCTTCCAACAAGACAACGACCCAAAGCACACAGCCAAGAAAACCAAGGCCTGGTTCAAGAGGGAAAAAATCAAGGTGTTGCAGTGGCCTAGTCAGTCTCCTGACCTTAACCCAATTGAAAACTTGTGGAAGGAGCTCAAGATTAAAGTCCACATGAGACACCCAAAGAACCTAGATAACTTGGAGAAGATCTGCATGGAGGAGTGGGCCAAGATAACTCCAGAGACCTGTGCCGGCCTGATCAGGTCTTATAAAAGACGATTATTAGCTGTAATTGCAAACAAGGGTTATTCCACAAAATATTAACCTAGGGGTTGAATAATAATTGACCCACACTTTTATGTTGAAAATTTATTAAAATTTAACTGAGCAACATAACTTGTTGGTTTGTAAGATTTATGCATCTGTTAATAAATCCTGCTCTTGTTTGAAGTTTGCAGGCTCTAACTTATTTGCATCTTATCAAACCTGCTAAATCTGCAGGGGGTTGAATACTACTTGTAGGCACTGTATGTCCCCATCCTGATCAATATGCCTCCGTTCTGTCTCTAATGCAAAAACAAAAAAGTAATTTTACTCAACGAAATAGACGGAAAAGGAAAATCCAGCGTAATCCTCAGGGTGTAAAAAAAGTCCAAAAATGTATTTAAAGACTTCCATTAAAAATGTAGCGGTTTAGCAGGTTAGTAACGTTGGTGTATACCCCATTGAACTACGCGTTTCGACACATAGTCTTAGGGTATGTGCACACGTTGCATTCTCTGCAGAAAAGAACGCACCCTCTGGCAGACTGGACACTGCGTTTGTAAAAAAAAAATGCATCCACAACGCATGCATTTTGGATGCTTTTTCCATGCATTTTGCATGCGTTTTGGATGCATTTTTGACGGTGCGATCCCCCGGCAATTCAGCTCTGCTACATGCCGGCTGACAGCCGACACAGACAGAGTCGCGCGATGAGAATGAACTTGGGTGAACTTCACCCGATTTCATTGTCATACCGCGGCTTTGTCTGTGTGTGGCGTCCTGATTAGCGGTCACCCGTGAAAGACTCACACCGGTGACCGCTAATCCCCTGAGTGACTGAAGTGAGTAGCGCGATTAGCGCTGCCATCACTCAGGTTAAGGCTACTTTCACACTTGCGTTGAACAGCATCCGTCACAATGCGTTGTGTAACGCATGTGACGAATGCCTTACAAATAGTGTGATATAAAGGCAACGGACAGTGAAATAACGCGTTGGGTTAAGTTTTCTTTAGCCGAGAGAGAGCCCTCATCTTCACCGCACACATCCCGACATTACCGTCCACATCATCACCGCACACATCCCGACATTGCCGCCTACATCACCGCACACATCCTGACACTACAGCCCTCATCACCGCACACATCCCGACATTACCACCCACATCAACGCACACATCCCGACATTATCGCCTACATCACCGCACACATCCCGACACTACGCCTACATCACCGCACACATCCTGACATTACCGCCTACATCACCGCACACACCCCAACATTACCGCCTACATCACCGCACACATCCCGACATTACCACCTACATTACAGCACAAATCCCGACATTACCGCCTACATCACCGCACACATCCCGACATTACCGCCCACATCACCGCACACATCCCGACATTACCGCCTACTTCACCGCACACATCCCGACATTACCGCCCACATCACCGCACACATCCCGATATTACCACCTACATCACCGCACACATCCTGGCATTACCACCCACATCACCGCACACATCCCGACACTACAGCCCTCATCTTCACCGCACGCATCCCGACATTACCGCCTACATCACCGCACACACCCCGACATTACCGCCTACATCACCGCACACATCCCGACATTACCGCCTATATCACCGCACACATCCCAACATTACCGCCTACATCACCGCACACATCCCGACATTACCGCCTACATTACCGCACACATCCCGACACTACAGCCCTCATCTTCACCGCACACATCCTGACATTACCGCCCACATGACCGCACACACCCCGACATTACCGCCTACATCACCGCACACATCCCGACATTACCACCCACATCACCGCACACATTCCGACATTACCACCCAAATCACCGCACACATCTCGACATTACCGCCTACATCACCGCACACATCCTGACATTACCACCTACATCACCGCACACATCCCGACATTACCACCCACATCACCGCACACATCCCGACATTACCACCCACATCACCGCACACATTCCGATATTACCGCCTACATCACCGCACACATCCCGACATTACCGCCTACATTACCGCACACATCCCGACACTACAGCCCTCATCTTCACCGCACACATCCCGACATTACATCACCGCACACATCCCGACATTACCACCAACATCACCGCACACATTCCGACATTACCACCCAAATCACCGCACACATCCCGACATTACCGCCTACATCACCGCACACATCCTGACATTACCACCTACATCACCGCACACATCCCGACATTACCACCCACATCACCGCACACATCCCGACATTACCACCCACATCACCGCACACATCCCGATATTACCGCCTACATCACCGCACACATCCCGACATTAACGCCTACATCACCGCACACGTCTCAACATTACCACCCACATCACTGCACACATCCCAACACTACAGCCCTCATCTTCACCGCACACATCCCGACATTACTGCCTACATCACCGCACATGAAACGCCCGCGCCGGGGCTTGCAGGGCTCGCACGGTCACCGGGCTGGTGGTATTCGGGGTCAGGCTGTGAGTGGCCCGACCCGGCTTCCGTGATCCCCGGCGGGTTTCAATAAAAGGAAAGTCCCAAAGTCAGTCCGGTGTTACAAGGGGGATGGAAGGAGGGTAACGGGGTTCCGGGAGAGCTTTCAATCGCTCACTCCCAGGAAACAGTACGGGACGGGGACGGGGGCAGTGCCACCCATGGTTTGTGGCCAGGTGTTCAGCCGCCGCTGCACAGTCTCTCTCCGGGGCAGGTGTTACGGGCAGCCGGATGGAATCGCTCCTCACGGGTGGAGCGGGGGAGCCCCAGGAGGTTAATGAGGCCCAGGGCAACAGTTCTCAGGGACACCGGGGGCACAGGGAGGCGGCATTACTCACAGCAGTCATGGAGTGCGGTTCCAGTTCTTTATTAAAAGTCCGTTCCACATCGCACCCGGGTGCTGGTCCTCGCCGCCTGTAACCTCTGGTCAGTTCAGGCAGGTAGGAGGAAGGGGGGTCCGGTGAGGTGTTCTGGGGGTCTGTCCCTTTCGTGTGTGTTAGTGCCGTCTCCGTGGCATGGAGCATCTTGGGAACTCGCTGCCTCTTTGTCTCATCCCGGTAGCGTACAACACCAACCGTCACCGGGTACAACTTTCTCCAGGGATCCCCAGTCCTCAGCTCCATTCCCAACCTCTAGGTGTTATCAGCCTGGTCTCATGGCATCTCCTCAACAGGAGCTGTCCTGTGGACGTCTGCACTCTCTTGCAGCCTCTGATGTTCTGACTAAAACTTCTGTGTGCTCTGCACTAAACTCACTCCTATTCAGGCCCCCCTCCCCTTGAGTTGTCATGGAAACCTGCCTATGTGCAGCCACCTGCTCATTAAGGAGACAGGATGAGTCATTGGCTCAAAACTAATGCTGCAAAAGCTATTAACTCATTCCTGCACCGACCGACTACATCATCACCGCACACATCCCGACACTACCGCACCCATCATCCCCGCACACTACAGCCCTCATCTTCACTGCACACATTCCGACACTACAGCCCTCATCTTCACTGCACACATGCCGACACTACAGCCCTCATCATTCCCGCACACATCCCGACACTACAGTCCTCATCATCACCGCACACACACCGGCACTACCGCACCCATCATCCCCACACACGCAGGCACTACCGCACCCATCATCACCGCACACACACACACCGGCATTACCTCAGTGACGTCCCCGCTGACAGCGCGACTCACTTAACTTGCTGCGTGGACCTCACAGTAGCGGCGGCGTTCTACTGCCGCACCTGTCAGCTTCATGTAGCAGAGCTGGATGGACCTCTGTGGATTACGCCGGACCTGGAGGGGTATTTGGGGATTTTAATAAAGTGGTGAAAGAGGGTGTTTTTTTTGTCTTTTATTCCAAATAAAGGATTTTTTCGTGTGTGTGTGTTTATTTACTTTCACTTACAGGTTAATCATGGAATGTGTCTCATAGACGCCTGCCATGATTAACCTAGGACTTAGTAGCAGCTATGAGCTGCTGCCATTAACTCCTTATTACCTCGCTTGCCACTCACCAGGGCAATTCGGGATGAGCCGGGTAGAGTCCCGGGACTGTCGCATCTAGAAATTAGCAAGTTAGAAATTATTATGGAATCAGTAAAACCGCAGATCTATCAATATTATTTATACCAATTATGGTTATGAATAATTTTTATCTACTATTCTTTCTGTATTGCACTTTATTCACTTGCACTCTTCTTCTTTTACCCTATGTGATTTCCTTATTAGGAACTTTTGTAAAATCGCACACATGATAGTGACAGCCCGGCTGGGGCTTCATAAAGTGAATTACCTTGGGCCCAGGACCCCCTCTTCGCAGGGCCCCATACACCAGTAAAGGCACTAATGCCCTGATGGCAGCCCTGACGTCACATAAGGCTTAAGGTGGCTTTACACGCTACAAGATCGCTAAAACGATCTCGTTGGGGTCACAGGTTTTGTAACGCACATGGGCGGCATGTTCCGGCCGCTCATCTCCTCCCCTCCTTTTCTATTGGGCGGCGGTTCAGTGACGCTGCTGTGACGTCGCTGTGACGCTGAACAAACTGCCCCCATAGAAACGAGGTGGTTCACCGGACACAGCGACATCGCAGAACAGGTATGTGCGTGTGACGCTGCCGTAGCGATAATGTTCGCTACGGCAGCGATCACCACATATCTTGCCACCGACAGGGGCTGGTGCTATCGCACGCGACATCGCTAGCCGATGCTAGCGATGTCACAGCGTGTAAAGCACCCTTAAGAGTTCATTTCCCAGATTGTGCTGTAATGGGAAATGGTAGAATTTATCACCATTTATCATCATTTATCAGGACACGCGTAGGAGAAACCAGCCGGAGGCTCGCCGGCCCAGTCTCACCTTTCCCTATAGTCCCTGGCTTTACAAACTATGTTTTCCCCTAAACGCCTGAATGCTTCATAGATAGTTATACCTCGCTGCTTTCATGCTCTGATTGATGCAGTTTTTGGTATGGGCAACATAAATTGTCTGACAGATTCCCTTTAAGTGCTGCATTTATTCTTCAATTCTCTCCAAGCAACTTGTTAGCAGTCCTCTGCAAGTCCCCCAGCTTTATGATGCTCTAATCATCCAACTGAAATAATCAAGCTACTTTCAAATCCATATTAATAGCATAAATTGGAGAAAAATATCACAAATGTATTCACAGTAGAAGGAGTTAAAGGCCTCCACCACACATCCGTGCCGCCGGTACGTGTTTGGTACGTTTTTGCACGTACCGGCGGCACGGATACACGTACACCTATGCTACCCGATGGTAGCAGGCACACACACGTAAAACCACTCGGAACATGTGTCTGTGTCCGTTTGTACGTGTGTGCGTTTTTCAACACACTGACATGTCCACGTATTCTCCGGCAGCACGGGTGTCACAAGGCCCGCACCTGTACCACACGCATGTAGTGTGGATGTGGTCCCGTGTGACACATGCTGGAGAAAACACACGTGTCAGAGAAAAAACAAAAATCCTAACTCACCTTCTCCTGCCCTCCTGTCTCTGCTGTCACTTACTGCCGACCGCCGCTCTTTATTCTCATTTAATATTCACTTCACTGCGGCGGCAGCAGCAGCAACGGGGAGTCGGCAGGGCTGGAGACCGAAGATCAGCACCACGGACAGCAGGAAGGACCACGTGAGTATGCAAATTACTGGTTCTCCGTGTGTTATCGCGGATAGCACACGGAGAACACACATGGCCCGCATGTACCAGAGACACGTACTTACGGACACGCAACACGCAGGGTAAATACGTGTCTTGTGCCACGTGCGTGATTTTCACATGAGTGTGGCACAGGCCAAAGGGGAATACCCAGCACCAAGATCCTATCCCAATATGTAGTAGGTGTAATAATACAGGTATTTGCTCCTGATTCACTATCTCTTACCTCATTACAGTAGCTTAGGTATCCATGGTCATTCAGAAAAAGGGAGGAATTCCAGGGCACTACTCAGTATTCAACAAGCCTATTTGTCCATTACAAAGAAAGTCCTGTATTCAGAGGCTGGAAGCAAACACCGGGGTGCTTATATCAATAGATAACAAATCTTGCAATGCAAAGTAGAAAAAGTATAGCACTCACCGGTTAAATTGCTGTGCAGAAAAACTGTTTATTTAAACAGCGGAGGTTACATGTGCGGAGAGGGCTGGTGGGGAGAGGGAGTGTGCGCTGTAGCAGACGACGGCCGTTTCGCACCTGTCCGGTGCTTCAGCTGGTCTCAGCTGAAGCACCGGACAGGTGCGAAACGGCCGTCGTCTGCTACAGCGCACACTCCCTCTCCCCACCAGCCCTCTCCGCACATGTAACCTCCGCTGTTTAAATAAACAGTTTTTCTGCACAGCAATTTAACCGGTGAGTGCTATACTTTTTCTACTTTGCATTGCAAGTATCCATGGTCATGACAACGTATATAGATTTTCCCTCTATCCCCTCTTCAGATTTTGTGATATATTGAGCCTGAAGAAGAGACCTGAGTAGTCTCAAAAGCTTGCTATTATTACTATCTTTTCAGTTAGCCATTAAAAGGTATCAACCACTGAGGACTTCAGTTCTTTTAAACAATTTTTATCACATATATAGTGACAGTTAGATACTTGTGGTCATAGCCATGGATGCCTAAGGTCCTGCAATGCCCTGCACATGAGGTAATAGACATAGCGAAGCAGGAGAACTATACTACATTTATAATTGGAGGTATTTCCTAGTATTATTATTACATCTACAACATATTGGGACAGGATCTTGGAGATGGAAATACCCCTTTAATTGCTTGTGGTCGTAACCATGGATACCTAAGGTCCTGCAATGCCCTGCACATGAGGTAATAGACATAGCGAAGCAGGAGAACTATACTACATTTATAATTGGAGGTATTTCCTAGTATTATTATTACATCTACTACATATTGGGACAGGATCTTGGAGATGGAAATACCCCTTTAATTGCTTGTGGTCGTAACCATGGATACCTAAGGTCCTGCAATGCCCTGCACATCAGGTAAGTGACATAGTGAATAAGGAGAACTATACTACATTTCTAATTGGAGCTCCAGCATTCTGAGTTCTCATTGTATTGCGAGCACAAGCTATGGATAAAGAGAGAAAAAATTCTACATTAATTAGACATATATGCATGTAGTTTGGCAATTTGCCATTATTCTGATCTAAAGATTCAACGATAAACACATATGGTGGACAGAACACACGTTCTTTATTTTTATTGCATAAGCTGTTGTTTCCTTGGATCCAAATCAAATATAAACTATATACAGTTAGGTCCAGAAATATTTGGACAGTGACACAATTTTCGCGAGTTGGGCTCTGCATGCCACCACATTGGATTTGAAATGAAACCTCTACAACAGAATTCAAGTGCAGATTGTAACGTTTAATTTGAAGGTTTGAACAAAAATATCTGATAGAAATTGTAGGAATTGTACACATTTCTTTACAAACACTCCACATTTTAGGAGGTCAAAAGTAATTGGACAAATAAACCAAACCCAAACAAATTATTTTTATTTTCAATATTTTGTTGCGAATCCTTTGGAGGCAATCACTGCCTTAAGTCTGGAACCCATGGACATCACCAAACGCTGGGTTTCCTCCTTCTTAATGCTTTGCCAGGCCTTTACAGCCGCAGCCTTCAGGTCTTGCTTGTTTGTGGGTCTTTCCGTCTTAAGTCTGGATTTGAGCAAGTGAAATGCATGCTCAATTGGGTTAAGATCTGGTGATTGACTTGGCCATTGCAGAATGTTCCACTTTTTTGCACTCATGAACTCCTGGGTAGCTTTGGCTGTATGCTTGGGGTCATTGTCCATCTGTACTATGAAGCGCCGTCCGATCAACTTTGCGGCATTTGGCTGAATCTGGGCTGAAAGTATATCCCGGTACACTTCAGAATTCATCCGGCTACTCTTGTCTGCTGTTATGTCATCAAAAAACACAAGTGACCCAGTGCCATTGAAAGCCATGCATGCCAATGCCATCACGTTGCCTCCACCATGTTTTACAGAGGATGTGGTGTGCCTTGGATCATGTGCCGTTCCCTTTCTTCTCCAAACTTTTTTCTTCCCATCATTCTGGTACAGGTTGATCTTTGTCTCATCTGTCCATAGAATACTTTTCCAGAACTGAGCTGGCTTCATGAGGTGTTTTTCAGCAAATTTAACTCTGGCCTGTCTATTTTTGGAATTGATGAATGGTTTGCATCTAGATGTGAACCCTTTGTATTTACTTTCATGGAGTCTTCTCTTTACTGTTGACTTAGAGACAGATACACCTACTTCACTGAGAGTGTTCTGGACTTCAGTTGATGTTGTGAACGGGTTCTTCTTCACCAAAGAAAGTATGTGGCGATCATCCACCACTGTTGTCATCCGTGGACGCCCAGGCCTTTTTGAGTTCCCAAGCTCACCAGTCAATTCCTTTTTTCTCAGAATGTACCCGACTGTTGATTTTGCTACTCCAAGCATGTCTGCTATCTCTCTGATGGATTTTTTCTTTTTTTTCAGCCTCAGGATGTTCTGCTTCACCTCAATTGAGAGTTCCTTAGACCGCATGTTGTCTGGTCACAGCAACAGCTTCCAAATGCAAAACCACACACCTGTAATCAACCCCAGACCTTTTAACTACTTCATTGATTACAGGTTAATGAGGGAGACACCTTTAGAGTTAATTGCAGCCCTTAGAGTCCCTTGTCCAATTACTTTTGGTCCCTTGAAAAAGAGGAGGCTATGCATTACAGAGCTATGATTCCTAAACCCTTTCTCCGATTTGGATGTGAAAACTCTCATATTGCAGCTGGGAGTGTGCACTTTCAGCCCATATTATATATATAATTGTATTTCTGAACATGTTTTTGTAAACAGCTAAAATAACAAAACTTGTGTCACTGTCCAAATATTTCTGGACCTAACTGTAGGTGTGAACAAGACAGGTGGTCTTAGACATAACATACAACATTCGACACTGTGGGGTTCATAGTGATCTAAGAAAATCTTATTTTATTGTCTTTGATCATGGAGGATGGATAATAAACGTAACTTTCTATCGACCAAAAGCTAATAAAAAGATAGCCTTAGACAGGCTATATCTACAACACTACCGTATGTCTCTCTGTAACTGCCGCCCCCGCTGTAGCGCTAAATGCTGCCGTCATCTGAGCACTAATCACTCATTTCACTGAATAACATTAAATGATTATGAAAAGAAAATTACTAATCCTATAAGACAATAAAAATAGCAAAAAAAATAGATGTGTTTCAACCATAATAACAATACATTACATTAATAACAATATTTTTATTTATATAGCGCCAACATATTCTGTAGCACTATACAATTAGAGGGGATATGTACAGATAAAAATAAAACAAAGTACACATAGTTCAATAGTGACAGGATGAGTGAGGGACCTGCTTGCAAGCTGCAATCTATGAGGAAATGGTGGGGACAGAACAGTTAAAGGGAACCTGTCAGGTCCAATATACACCCAGAACTACGAGCAGTTCTGGGTGTATATTAGTAATTCCTGCCTAACTGTCCCTGTATACACTAGCATAGATAAAGAGATCTTTATAAATAGTATTTCTAAAGATCCTTTATGATGTGCTAATGAGGCCAGGGACTAGTCCCCTGGGTGTTAGCTCCCCGACTAGTCTGCCCTCTTATCATGTTAGCATACCCACAGGGGTGTACTAACATGCTATTCAATGCCCAGCATCATCGTCGGTGACGCGCGTACCTGTGTTCATTGTCACCACCTCAGACGCTGGGTTTAGGGTCAGTGCTCATGATCAGAAGTCCCGGCACTTCAGGTCATGCGCACTAGAACTATCTGAAGCTGAGATGCGTACACCCAGCTTCAGAGTGTACATGACCGGAAGTGCCGGGATTTCTGATCATGAGCACTGACCCTAAACCCGGTGTCTGAGGCATGGACAACGGACACAGGTACGGGCATCACTGCCAATGAAGCTGGGCTTTGAATAGCATGTTAGTACGCCCCTGTGGGTGCGCTAAAATTCTAAGAGGGCAGACTAGTCAGGGGATATAACACCCTTGCGACTAGTCCCTGCGCTCATTAGCATATCATAAAGGATCTTTAGAAATACTTTTTCTAAAGATCCCTTTATCTATGCTACTAGATACAGGGACAGTTAGGCAGGGATTAGAAATATGCACCCAGAACTGCTGATGATTCTGGGTATATATCGGACCTGACAGATTCCCTTTACAAAAGTGCATGTCATGTATGGTAGGTTCAGGAGGTTGAATTATTGAGGATTAGTCTTAGATCAGTTATGTAATGGAGGGCACGTGAAGGGTGATAGGCATAGATGAGGCAGGAGATGTATGGTGATGCACAACTGTTCGGAGCTTTGTGGGGGAGAGATATATTTTTATTGTACTCTGTATGGATGGGTAACCAATGCAATAACTGGCACAGCATCGTGTAGAGGCATCTGTATAGCTGCTTTATCATGGGTGCCGTGGACTTTTTTTAGTATATTAGGGATTATTACGACATAAGAGCATCATATGTGTGGTCATTTGTATTCTCATAAATTCGCTAAAGTTTGAACTCTAGAAGAATGTGAAAGTTCACGTCCAGAAAATGATTTTAAAGTTAGTTAGTGCACCCATACAATAACTTATAACTCAGAAATATTTAATAGATTTAGCTAGATAAGAGCACCAGACACTAACTAAAATGTATTTCTGGTATAAATCCTACATATGCATACTAGCTTTTATTTTATTCATTAACTCCTTCCTAACATGGCTAAATTCCGCTTTTGCGTTTTCATTGTTATCCTCCCCTTCTTCCAGGAGCCAAAAGTTTTATATTTTCTATATTTTCCTATCAACATAAATGTATTTGGGCTAGTTTATTTGAGGAACTGGAAAATGGAGAAAAAATGTCGTGTTATAGAATTGCAAAAAAAAAATACGCAATTATGATTTTGTTTTTTGGATATTGTTTTTACTGCATACATTGTGTGGATAAAATGGCCTGGCATCATGATTCTACTAATCAGTATGATTGTGACACTATCAAATTTTTTTTTTAATTATTTTAGCCCCTTCACCCAAAGGCAATTTTCCATTTTTCATTTTCATTTTTTCCTCCCCGTCTTCCAAGAGCCCTAACTTTTTAGTTTGTCTTTCTATTTCAATAAATTTTTAATAAGATTTTACATAATACAGGTTATACACCTCAACAAACATGCGGACAGTTGAAAAATGTGTCCTATAACAGCAGGACAATAAAATTCAAAGTAAAGACAGATAACAGCTGAAAATTCTGCATAGTAGGGTTAGGGCATACAATTTGCAACATAGGAAGCAAGGGTAGGGATGATAGGCAATAAGATAACAGGTCCACCAATCAGGACTGGAAGGACGAGAATTTGGACACCACCCAGGGGGACCAACGATTCATTCCTTATTTTATTTTTGGTAAACAGATCTGAGGTCAGAAGGAGCTCGTATTAGTAATGTTTATTAATTTTTTGGATAATTTCCAATTTAGAGGGAACAATTATTTCTCTCCAGTGGTCTGCCAGACACATACGTGCTGCTATTAGAATGTGTGATACAATTCTCAAATCGCCAGGGAATATATGTAAACCGATCCCCAAAACCACTAGCGGACCGCTCAAACTTCCAGCCAGGCCTGTAACTGAGGTAATAATGTTAGACACTTCTTCCCAAAAAGGCTGGATGAGAGGGCAATCCCACCACACGTGCCCTAGGGAACCAACAACCGAGCAGCACTTCCAGCAGGATTGGAGATAGGAACCACGGAATTTGGAAATCTTCAGCGGGGTATAGTACCAGTCAAAGTGAACTTTCTTAAGCTGCTCAAGATGATTGATACAGGAGGAATATTTCTACAGGTCGCCAGAAGCGGACCACCATTGGTCTGGGCTTGAGGAGAAAGCAAGAGCCCCCTCCCAGGGCCTCATATACGCTTGTTTAGGACCATTATCGGGGGAATTAAACACTTGATATACTACCGAGAGGCCGTGTTTTTGAGAGGAGGAGGAACTAAAAAACCGTTGTATTGGTGAGCAAGCAGCATTATGGCAGGATAAGGGAAATACACATGAATTTAAAAAATGCCGAATTTGCAGATATTGGTAGAAGTTATTTCTGTGAAGGCCAAATTCATCCATTAGGACAGAGAAAGGTTTCAACTCCTGAATTAAGAGGATATCTTTCATGACCATAATACCATTCCTCACCCAATTGCCTAACGTGAGGCCATCCACATGAAGCTCCAAGGCTCTAATATAGATAGACTCAAATTTAATCACCTGACGAGTAGAGACCAGATCCGACCAGTAAGAAAATGCCACTTTCATTGTCTGCAGGGGAAGAGAGGGGGCAAAGGAACTAAGTACTCGCGCCTCCAGTAGAAATCTCAAAGTCCCACGCGGGGCCAAGTATTTCTCCACAAGCACCCATTTGTGAGTACTAGAATCATCATACCACTCCCTTAACGCCTCTAGAACCGCTGCTTTATGGTACAAATAAAAATTCGGGACCCCAGACCACCATGTGAATAACTATAAAATAAGGTAAACATACCAACCCTAGGTTTCTTTCCCGCCCAAATAAATCTGCTCACAATTGCCTGCAGGAGAGAGAGAAACCTCTTAGGAAACCTCAGGGGAAAACAGCGGAATAAATAGATGATTTTAGGTAGGAACATCATCTTAACTATCTGAATGCGAGCTATCCAGGAAAGCGGTAAATGTATTTGGTTGTCTATTGTTGAGGAGGACATTTCCATCAAATACTTAATTAACCTTTGACAAGGGATTGTGGGAAATATGTTGATTTGCCTTACATAATTCAGGTTTCAGATCATACACATGACACAGATTTAAAGATGGCTGCCATTTCCTGTTCTTTACACCTTGCCTGGAATGCAAGTAATGTCCAGATGTAAGAAGACCACCATATATGGAAGGACCCCTGGCCAAGCTAGAGGACCAACCCACATATCAGATGACACCATGGATTCCTGCACTGAAGTCAGACCCACCCATCAACAGCAACACGGATCTCCCCATTGGCTAGCCCATGAACTGTCCCACTAAATGGGTATATCTGAACTTGTGTACGCCCCTAGCCTACAGGACGCATGCTTGTACTTGCTCTGTTCGGTGCCATTTTTACTGTGACCAAGAAGAGATTTCATATCCGACTGTGTCTGGTGTGAATTCTTTTACGCATGCACTTGGTCCATACCAATTCAGCCAGGCAGTAGGCAACTAGTGATCTCTGGTTAAGAGTTCACCTTAACACTATGTCCTTTCAAATGTAATCCAGGGGAGTATTAATTTTTGTTTGACAATATTGGAAAGTTTATAAATCTTTAGCTCTAGGTACGAAAAGCCGTCCTGGTGCCCAAGTATACGGGACAAGTGAGGAGATTCTATCTCTAACAGATGGTGGAACCTTAACTGAAAAAAGAGCCGATTTTACTTCATTTAGCGTGTAATATGAAATCTTAGAAAATTCAAGGAGAGCGCTTTTGATCCCTATCAATGATCTTTCACTAGTGATGAGCGAGTACTAAAAAGCTCGGGTGCTCGAAGCTCAGGCCGAGCCTCCCAAGATACTCGTGTACTCGGCCCGAGCAACGAGCCCAATGTTATCCTATGGGAGACCCGAGTATTTTTGTGAAATGACCACCGGCAGCATGTAGAAACCCTAAAAATGGCACAAAAGTCTCAGAAGAGTGCTCAAATGACATGGCAACAGCATGGGGAAGACCCCTTGAAGCATTTATCACTCAAAAGTCACAGCTGTGAACAATTTTGTCCGCGTTTTACGCCATTTTTACGGACTCACCAGAAAACCTTCCAAAATGACACCAAAATGAATTTTCATGGCGGAAATGTTAAGGGCACATACCCAATAGTGAGATAGAGCTAATGTATGTTACTTTTTGAGATCAATACATGAAAGATTTTACGTAAAACATTGTGTGGCACTCCGATGTCCCTGAGAAGAGACGTACATAAAGGTCTCTGAGTCTAATATGCCCATTTTGAGGAAGTGAGTCTTTGTAGTATTTTCCTTTGCCAGGTCAGTCCAAAATTGTGAGGTTCACCAATGCCCCTGCATAGAGACGTGCATGAGGGCCTGTAAACCTGAAGTGCCCATTGTAAGGAAGTGGGTGTATTATAGTATAGCCCTTTGGCAGGGCAGCCAAAAATTGAGAGGCTCCACATTGTCCCTGGATAGAGACGTGCATGAGGGCCTGTAAACTTGAAGTGCCCATTGTAAGGAAGTGGGTCTATTGTAGTATAGCCCTTTGGCAGGGCAGCCAAAAATTGAGAGGCTCCACGTTGTCCCTGGGTAGAGACGTGCATGAGGGCCTGTAAACTTGAAGTGCCCATTGTAAGGAAGTGGGTCTATTGTAGTATAGCCCTTTGGCAGGGCAGCCAAAAATTGAGAGGCTCCACATTGTCCCTGGATAGAGACGTGCATGAGGGCCTGTAAACTTGAAGTGCTCATTGTAAGGAAGTGGGTGTATTATAGTATAGCCCTGTGGCAGGGCAGCCAAAAATTGAGAGGCTCCACGTTGTCCCTGGGTAGAGACGTGCATGAGGGCCTCAAAACATTAAGTGTCCATTGTCAGGAAGTGGGTGTATTATAGTATAGCCCTTAGGCAGGGCAGCCAAAAATTGGGAGGCTCCACGTTGTCCCTGGGTAGAGACGTGCATGAGGGCCTCAAAACATTAAGTGTCCATTGTCAGGAAGTGGGTGTATTATAGTATAGCCCTTTGGCAGGGCAGCCAAAAATTGGGAGGCTCCACGTTGTCCCTGGGTAGAGACGTGCATGAGGGCCTGTAAACTTGAAGTGCCCATTGTAAGGAAGTGGGTCTATTGTAGTATAGCCCTTTGGCAGGGCAGCCAAAAATTGAGAGGCTCCACATTGTCCCTGGATAGAGACGTGCATGAGGGCCTGTAAACGTGAAGTGCCCATTGTAAGGAAGTGGGTGTATTATAGTATAGCCCTTAGGCAGGGCAGCCAAAAATTGGGAGGCTCCACGTTGTCCCTGGGTAGAGACGTGCATGAGGGCCTCAAAACATTAAGTGTCCATTGTCAGGAAGTGGGTGTATTATAGTATAGCCCTTAGGCAGGGCAGCCAAAAATTGGGAGGCTCCACGTTGTCCCTGGGTAGAGACGTGCATGAGGGCCTCAAAACATTAAGTGTCCATTGTCAGGAAGTGGGTGTATTATAGTATAGCCCTTAGGCAGGGCAGCCAAAAATTGGGAGGCTCCACGTTGTCCCTGGGTAGAGACGTGCATGAGGGCCTCAAAACATTAAGTGTCCATTGTCAGGAAGTGGGTGTATTATAGTATAGCCCTTAGGCAGGGCAGCCAAAAATTGGGAGGCTCCACGTTGTCCCTGGGTAGAGACGTGCATGAGGGCCTCAAAACATTAAGTGTCCATTGTCAGGAAGTGGGTGTATTATAGTATAGCCCTTAGGCAGGGCAGCCAAAAATTGGGAGGCTCCACGTTGTCCCTGGGTAGAGACGTGCATGAGGGCCTCAAAACATTGTTCCCATTGCAAAGGAGCGGGTCTCCTGTCGTTGTAATGTCCATTCTGCAAAGAATGGGCGAAAAAATTTACCACTGGGGGTATACCTGAAACAAAGGCCTAAGTATTGCAATTTGTAACGGTCATCATGGTGGCGCATGAGGAGAAGGAGAAGCAGTCCAGCGATTATCCAAAGTCCAGAAGTGTGTACCCATGGGTGACTGGAGGTACATGGCAAACTTTAAATTCCGCTCTCATTTGCTGGTGGTGTGGTGAAGTCTGGCCCAATCCAACCCTTGTTCATCTTGATCAGAGTCAGCCTGTCAGCATTTTCAGTTGACAGGCGGGTGCGTTTATCTGTAATGATTCCACCTGCGGCACTAAAAACACGCTCTGACAAAACGCTAGCGGCAGGGCAGGCCAGGACTTCCAAGGCGTAGAGAGCCAATTCATGCCACGTGTCCAGCTTGGATACCCAATAATTGTAAGGCACAGAGGAATGTCGGAGTACAGTTGTTCGATCTGCAAGGTACTCCTTCAGCATCTGGGCAAACTTAGGATTTCTTGTGGCACTACCCCGCACCTCAGGGGCTGTGGTACGTGAGGGGCTGAGAAAACTGTCCCACATCTTAAAGACTGTTCCCCTACCTCTGGCGGATTGGACTTGTGCCTCTCTCGGCTGTACGCCTCGGTTGTCCACTGATTCCTGACCTATGCCGCTAGCGTTTTGTGAGGGGAATGCTTTGCCTACTTCCGTGACTATGGCCTTCCGGAACTGCTGCATTTTGGTTGACCTCTCCTCCACGGGAATACGAGACAAAAAGTTCTCCTTGTAGCGTGGGTCTAACAGTGTTAACAACCAGTAATGATTGTCGGCCAAGATGTTCTTAACGCGAGAGTCACGAGACAGGCAGCTTACCATAAAGTCAGCCATGTGCGCCAGACTCTTAACAGCCAGGACTTCAGTAGCCTGACCAACAAGATGACTGAACATGCTGTCCTCCTCCTTCTCCTCCTCCTCCTCCTCATCTACCCTGTCCTCTGGCCAGCCACGCTGAACCGAGGATATGACTGGTGTGCATGTCATATCCTCAATTTGGCCGGAGAGTTGCTCCATGTCTTCATCCTCCTCCTCGTCATAGTCCTCCACTGCACGTTGTGATGAGACGAGGCTGGGCTGTGTGTTATCACCCACACCCACTACTGTTTCTTGCTGCAACTCATCGCGCTCCGCCTGCAATGCATCATGTTTGTTTTTCAGCAGAGACCGTTTTAGAAGGCAGAGTAGCGGTATGGTGACGCTAATAATGGCGTCATCACCACTCACCATCTTGGTGGAGTCCTCAAAGTTTTGGAGGATGGTACATAGGTCTGACATCCATCTCCACTCCTCAGGTGTTATGTGTGGAGTTTGACCCATTTCCCGACGGCTTAGGTGATGCAGGTACTGAACAACTGCCCTCTTCTGCTCACATATCCTGACCAACATGTGCAGAGTTGAATTCCAACGCGTGGGGACATCACACACCAGTCTGTGAGCCGGAAGATGCAAACGGCGCTGAAAGCCGGCAAGGCCGGCTGAAGCAGTAGGTGACTTTCGAAAATGTGCAGACAGGCGGCGAACTTTTACCAGCAGATCAGACAGCTCTGGGTATGACTTTATAAACCGCTGAACCACGAGGTTGAGCACATGGGCCACGCATGGAACATGTGTCAGCTGGCCTCGCCTCAAAGCCGCCACCAGGTTCCGGCCATTGTCACACACGACCTTTCCTGGCTTTAGGTTCAGAGGTGTGAGCCAGTGATCTGCCTGCTGTTTCAGAGCTGTCCACACCTCTTCTGCATTGTGGGGTTTGTCACCGATGCAGATTAGCTTCAGCACAGCCTGTTGCCGCTTCGCCGAGGCAGTGCTGCAGTGCTTCCAGCTTGGGACTGGTGTGGAGGGTACAGTGGATGAGGATGCGCAGGAGGAGGAGGAGGCTGAAGAGCATGACATTCCTGAGCTGTAGAGTGTGGGTGAAACACTGACTGAGGTAGGGCCTGCAAACCTTGGTGTGGGAAGGACGTGTTCCGTCCCTCGCTCAGACTGGGTCCCAGCTTCCACAATATTAACCCAGTGTGCCGTCAACGAGATGTAGCGGCCTTGCCCACAAGCACTTGTCCACGTGTCTGTGGTTAGGTGGACCTTGGGTGAAACAGCGTTGTTCAGGGCACGTGTGATGTTTTGTGACACGTGGTTATGCAACGCGGGGACGGCACACCGGGAGAAATAGTGGCGGCTGGGGACCGAGTAACGTGGGACAGCTGCCGCCATCAGGTCGCGGAATGCTTCTGTCTCCACCAGCCTAAAAGGCAACATTTCCAGCGCAAGCAGTCGCGAAATGTTAGCATTTAGAACTGTGGCATGTGGGGTGTTGGCAGTGTATTTTCGCCTGCGTTCAAAGGTTTGCTGAATGGATAACTGAACGCTGCGCTGGGACAAGGACGTGCTTGATGATGGTGTTCTTTCTGCGTAGGCAACTGCAGGTGCAGGACCGGAGGAGGCTTGTTCGCAGGCAGCATGGACAGGGGATTGGCTCGCATGCACAACCAGCGAAGACGTAGCAGTGACATCAGCAAGCACTGCTCCTCGACTCTGTTGTACTTCCCACAAAGTCGGGTGCTTGGCTGACATGTGCCTGATCATGCTGGTGGTGGTCAGGCTGCTAGTTTTGGTACCCCTGCTGATGCTGGCACGGCAGGTGTTGCAAATGGCCTTTTTAGAATCATCTGGAGCCAACTTAAAAAACTGCCAGACTCGGGAAGACCTAACATTTGTACAGGCACCTTGTGTCGTCGTGTTGTTCCGGGGAACGGTTGCCTGACTTCTGCCTGGGGCCACCACCCTGCTTCTTACTGCCTGTTGTGATGCTACGCCTCCCTCCCCCTGTGCACTGCTGTCCTCGCTCTGCATATCCTCCTGCCAGGTTGGGTCAGTTATTGGATCATCCACCACGTCGTCTTCCTCTTCCGCACCCTGCTCCTCCTCCTGACTTCCTGACAATTGTGTCTCATCATCGTCCACCACTTGTTGAGACACGTTGCCAACTTCGTGAGAACGTGGCTGCTCAAATATTTGGCCATCTGTACAGACGATCTCCTCATGACCCACTTCAATATGAGCTGGCGAGAGGCCAGAATGTGTGAATGGAAACGTGAACAGCTCTTCCGAGTGTCCAAGTGTGGGATCATTAATGTCCGAGGAGGACGTGTACTCAGCCTGGTGGTAGGAAGGAGGATCAGGTTCAGAAATGTGCGGTGCAGTATCACGGCTACTGACACTTGACCGTGTGGAAGACAGAGTGTTTGTGGTGGTGCCAATCTGACTGGAAGCATTATCTGCTATCCAACTAACAACCTGTTGACACTGGTCTTGGTTCAAGAGCGGTGTACTGCTGCGGTCCCCAAGAATTTGGGACAGGACGTGCGAGCGACTAGATGTGGCCCTTTGTTGTGGCGAAATTAGAGCTTGCCCACGACCTCGGCCTCTGCCTGCACCACCATCACGTCCACTTCCTTGTTCCTTGCCAATGCCCTTGCGCGTTTTGCAATGCTGTGCTGACGTGTATTCACTACTTGTGCGTTATATCAAAGTTTGTGGAAATTGCACACAAGTGCACCTGTACGCTGCCACTGACAGGCACACACGTGCGGTTTTAAAAACCAAGCACGGACGCACTAAGAATCTAACAGGTTTTTTTGGGGAGCGGCAATTACAGACAAGTCAGACACTATCTGGACTGTTTTAGACTGTGTACACCAGCCCCAGATATGATGAAGGCTGGTATACGGTCACCACTAGGAATGGCTATATATACCTTGCCTGCCTGCCTGCCTGCCTGTATACTGGTACAATAGTCCTGACAAGGACTCTTCTGGTCACTAGCCTGTATTCAGACCTGGCTATACCCTGCCTGTATATAGCAACAATAGTCCTGAGAAGGACTCTGCTACTGTACTCCGACCTGGCTATACCCTGCCTGCCTGTATACAACTAGAATAGTCCTGAGAAGGACTTTTGGTCACACTGTTTGCAGCCCTGCAACTGAAAAAGCTATAAAGGGCCGCAAAGCTTTCCCTGAATCAGCGACACTCTCCCTGCACTGACTGTCTGGATAGCTGTGAGCAGAGCACAGCGCGCCGGCCGGTATAAAGGCTCGGTCACGCTGTCCAGGCCGGCCAATCACTGCAATTCCACAACTAACAGGGCTGTGGCATTGCAGTGGTCTGCCAGCCAATCCCTGCATGAGGGCTGGCTCTCAAAAGAGCGCCAACATGCAGAAATGAAGACCACGAGTACAGCACGAGTATCGCGAGATTACTCGGTCCCCGCCGAGTAGACCGAGTACAGTGATACTCGTGCGAATACCGAGTAGTAACAAGCATGCTCGCTCATCACTATCTTTCACTATCAGTGCAAGAGAGTATTACATCGTCTGCATATAGACCGATCTTATTTTCTACAGGGCCTATTTTAACTCCAGAGATTTCCGGGTTGAGCCTAATGAACTCCGCCAGGGGCTCCATAACTAAAGCAAAAATTATAGGAGAAAGGGGGCAACCCTGGCGGGTCCCATTAGTCAGGTCAAATCTATCATAATAGAAGCTTGCTGCACAGACCGAAGCATTTGATTTTTTGTATAAGGTCATAATAGCATCCTTTATATTACCAGAGAAACCAAATGTGTCCAACGGCGTCCACATAGCCCCAGTGTACCCTGTCAAACGTTTTTTTTTCCGCCTCTAGAGACAGGAATACACCGTGGGTACCACTGGACTCAAGAAAATCCATCAAATCAATCACTCTTCTAGTGCCATCTCTAGCCTGTCTCCCTGGGACAAATCCCACTTGGTCAGGGGAGACCAGGGCCGGCAAAACTGAGAGTAGTCTATTAGCCCAGACTTTTGCATATAACTTCACATCACAATTCAAAAGAGAGATAGGTCTGAACTTACCAGGAGAGGTTGGAGGCTTCCCCGGTTTAGGAATAGTAGTGATTGTCGCAGCCAAGCTTTCAGATTGGGTATCAGATGAGTCCCTCCATAGTGAGAACGTTCTAACCAAAAATGGAGCCAAGATGTGCGCAAACTGGCGGTAGTAAGAATTAGAAAAACCATCTGGCCCGGGGGCAGAAAGTCTCTTAGAGTAATTAATAACTCGAACTACTTCCTCCTCAGTAAGGGGGGCATTAAGAGCAGCCAGAGCCATGGGGGAAAGTTTGGGCAAATTTAGTTTAGCTAGGAAAGAAGAAATTTCACCTTTCATGGGCTGGTGTGTTTTAGGATCTGACTTGAGATTATATAGTTGGGAATAGTATTCTTTAAACTCTATATGAGTAGGGTTTAAAACTTTGGACCTGTCGTGCTTAATCAAAAAGTGAATGGCCATCCGAGCCTCCCTTTTTTTCACACAACTTGCTAGGACCCTACCGGCTCTATCACCCAAGCTATAGAATTTGGATTTAAGCTTTTTTAGATTTTTTTCATAGGAATATAGCATAAATGATCTCAGCTGATCTCTCAGAGCTCTAATAGAGTCAAGGAAAATGTCAGAGGGGTGGGCCTTGTTTGCCCTTTCCAGGAGCTGGAGTTTAGACAAAATATCATTAAATGCTTTTAACTTTTTCCTTTTCTCCATTGCTGCAATTTTGATGAGGACACCTCTAGCAAAGTCCTTATGGGCCGCCCAAAAAGTTTCATCCGAGACCATTTGATTATCATTAATGGCAAAAAATGATTTTAATTGCTGAGCGATTTCATCGCTGGTATCTTGGTTAGTGAGGATATAATCATTCAGTTTCCATTTGAAAAGAGACCGGGTAGGACCCTCGTCTGAAATTGTTAACATAACAGGTGCGTGGTCTGACCACGTAATGGGGCCAATGTTAATGTGGTCACAACCCAACAGTAATGAGTAGAGTTGAGCGCGGTTCGTGGTTCGTGGTTCTCCAGTTCGCGGCTCGAGTGATTTTTGGGCTGTTCGAGATCGAACTAGAACTCGAGCTTTTTGCTAAAAGCTCGATAGTTCTAGATACGTTCGAGAACGGTTCTAGCAGCAAAAAGCAGGGCTTTTTACAGCTACAGTGAGCAGGAGCCATCGCTGGCAGCCTGCCACAAGCTGGTAACCAAGATAAACATCGGGTATCCAAGCAAAGCGCTTTGGTTAGTAACCCGATGTTTATCTTAGTTACGTGCAGGAAGCCCACACTTTCCCGCTCAGCTCGCTCCACCCCCTCCTGCCCGCGGCATGTACACATACATACACATACACAAACACACACACACACACATCCACCCGCCCGCCCGCCCGCTCGCTCGCTCGCTCGGCTTACCTGCGGTGATGAAGTCCCGCCATCCCGACCTCAGCGCTGTCACTGTCCTCCATGGCCGCCGCTTGTCACATCACCTCTCGCTTCCGACCCGAGACTGACACTGGCGGTGACGTCACGGACCTCTCGCGATACTTGATGTGAAGGCGCCGGTCATTGACCTCAGTGACAGGGGCTGTCAGTGTGCTGGAGATCAGCGCAGGTAATGTACCTCGCTGACAGCAGCACTTGTCATGCCCTGCAGTGACCTGGGCTGACCCATTGATGTTAGCTCAGGTCACTGCACTGCTCTCCCAGCCAATGGGGAACATCCTGCTCTTCATTGACTGGGACAGTGTGCATCGTCATGGCAACCCCTTGGATTTCACCAGACCTGGATTTGTTTTTCAATCTAATAAATTGGTTAAAGAGGGAATGTTTTGGGGAGTGTTTTTTCAAATAAAAATGTGTTTGTCGTGTATTTTTTTTTTATTACTGACTGGGTTGGTGATGTCGGGTATCTGATAGACGCCTGACCTCACCAACCCCAGGGCTTGATGCCAGGTGACATTACACATCTGGTATTAACCCCAAATATTACCCCGTTTGCCACCGCACCAGGGCGCGGGATGAGCTGGGGCGAAGCACCAGGATTGGCGCATCTAATGGATGCGCCACTTCTGGGGCGGCTGCGGCCTGCTATTTTTAGGCTGGGGAGATTCCAATAACCATGGACCTCCCTAGTCTGAGAATATCAGGCCCCAGCTGTCTGCTTTACCTTGGCTGGTGATCCAATTTTGGGGGACCCCTACGTGTTTTTTTTTTTTAATTATTTATTTAATTTAAAATAACAGCGTGGGGTGCCCTCAGTTTTGGATTACCAGCCAAGGTGAGGTTGCCAGCTGTGGTCTGCAGGCTGCAGCCGTCTGCTTTACCCTAGCTGGCTACAAAACTAGGGGGAACCCTATGTCATTTTTTTTTTCATTTTTTTGGCTAAATACAAAGCTAAGCACCCCTTAGTGCCACATGAAATGTACCAAAGGGTGTTCCACTTTTTCTCCATTTTTTTCTCCACTTTCTCTCCACTTTTTCTCCACTTTTTCTCCATTTTTTTCTCCACTTATTCTCCACTTTTTCTCCTCTTATTCTCCACTTTTTCTCCACTTTTTCTCCACTTTTTCTGCTCTTATTCTCCACTTTTTCTCCACTTTTTCTCCACTTTTTCTCCATTTTTTTCTCCACTTTTTCTCCACTTTTTTCTCCACTTTTTCTCCTCTTATGCTCCACTTTTTCTCCTCTTAATCTCCACTTTTTCTCCACTTTTTCTCCACTTTTTCTCCACTTTTTTCTCCACTTTTTCTCCTCTTATGCTCCACTTTTTCTCCACTTTTTCTCCACTTTTTCTCCACTTTCTCCACTTTTTCTCCACTTTTTCTCCACTTTTTCTCCTCTTATTCTCCACTTTTTCTCCACTTTTTCTCCACTTTTTCTCCATTTTTTTCTCCACTTTTTCTCCACTTTTTTCTCCACTTTTTCTCCTCTTATGCTCCACTTTTTCTCCTCTTAATCTCCACTTTTTCTCCACTTTTTCTCCACTTTTTCTCCACTTTTTTCTCCACTTTTTCTCCTCTTATGCTCCACTTTTTCTCCACTTTTTCTCCACTTTTTCTCCACTTTTTCTCCACTTTTTCTCCACTTTTTCTCCTCTTAATCTCCACTTTTTCTCCTCTTATGCTCCACTTTTTCTCCACTTTTTCTCCACTTTTTCTCCACGTTTTCTCCACTTTTTTCTCCACTTTTTCTCCTCTTATGCTCCACTTTTTCTCCACTTTTTCTCCACTTTTTCTCCACTTTTTCTCCACGTTTTCTCCACGTTTTCTCCACTTTTTTCTCCACTTTTTCTCCTCTTATGCTCCACTTTTTCTCCACTTTTTCTCCACTTTTTCTCCACTTTTTCTCCACTTTTTCTCCACTTTTTTCTCCACTTTTTCTCCACTTTTTCTCCTCTTATGTTCCACTTATTCTCCACTTTTTCTCCACTTTTTCTCTACTTTTTCTATGGTCGGTCTACCCATTAGCTCTGCCATGCATAGTGTAGCTCTACACCTACTGCACATGTTACTTTATGATTGACATCTCTTTCGTACCAGAGCTGTCTAAGTCTACTCTGACCCCATATTTGTCATTACTATATTGTCCTTGTACTGTATTATGACATTTGTATCATGTGTTTCATTTCTTGCTGTGTTGCAATTTTTTTGCTGCATCCCAATTGTACCTCTACATTGTTCGAGTTTATGTTATTGTTCTCTCACTCTTATGTGATACTGATTATTGTCATTTTTCATGATTACATGCAGATAAGTCCAATCTGACGAAGGCTCAGGCCGAAACGTCATTTGTAACTTGTTTTGGACAAAAACATATATGCTTATGAAAAAAAAATTTTCTTAATACGGACCAATAAAGAGTGATTTTGCATTACTATCCGTTGTGACTTACTGACTTAGTCTGGGAGATATAGAGTGCCGAGGTTACTCACTAATTTTATCTATTATTACCTCTGAGCACCTATATACCAGTGAGCAGAGCTTCCTCTACAGTAGTTCTCCTGATTAGGCATGCCCTTACCTCATGAGCAGGGCATTGCAGCTTTGGTAGCAACCATTACGACATGGACTCTGCTGCTGTGGACCCGGGGAGAGTGAGTGCAGATTCATTGCACCCACACTCCTCACATGAAGGGTCCGCACTCCTAGAAAATGGGGGATACGTTCCCTGAGTGTCTCCCCCCCATATTCTAGACGGTCCAGAGTCGTCGTGGGACCCCTTTATTTTTTTTCTTACAATAAATTGGTGAAAGAGGAAATGTTTTGGGGACTGTTTTTTCAAATAAATTTCTTTTGTCGATTTTTTGTTTTTGTTAGTACTGACAGTTTATGATGTTGGGTATCTAATAGACGCCATGACATCACAAACTGCTGGGCTTGATCTCAGGTGACTTTACAGCTAGTATCAACCCGATTTATTACCCCGTTTGCCACTGCATCAGGGCACGGGATGAGCTGGGGTGAAGCGCCAGGATTGGCGCATCTAGTGGATGCGCCACGTCTGGGGTGCCTGCGGCCTGCTATTTTTAGGCTGTGAAGGCCCAATAACTATGGACCTTCCCACCCTGAGAATACCAGACCACAGCTGTCCGCTTTACCTTGGCTGGTGATCCAATTTGGGGGGTCCCCTACTTTTATTGTGTAATTATTAATATTTATAAAATAATTATAAAAAAGAGCCTGAGGGGACCTCCACATTGGATCCCCAACCACGGTAAAGCTGCCAGCTGTGGTTTTCAGGCTACAGCCGTCTGCTTTACCCTAGCTGGCTATCAAAAATGGGGGGACCCAACGTAATTTTTTTTTTTTAACTATTTTTTAAATAGAAAAAATTAATGGGCTTCCCTGTATTTTGATTGCCAACCAAGGTAACGGCAGGCAGATGGGGGTGGCAACCCATAGCTGTCTGCTTTATCTGCGCTGAGAATCAAAAATACCGCGGAGCGCTACGTCATTTTTTTAAAGATTTATTTTTACAGCACTGTGATGTCCAGCAATCAAAATACAGGGAAGCCCATTTTATTTTTAGTTATTTAAATAAATAATTAAAAAAAATATATGTTAGCTCCCACTGCATTTTTTGTATTGCTAGCTAAGGGTAATCCAAGCAGCTACTGGCTGCTAACCCCCACTGCTTGGTGTTACCTTCACTGGCAATGGAAAATCCAGGGAAGCATTTTTTTTTTTTTTTGCCAAAAAGCTACAAAAAAAGGACGTGAGCTTCGCCATATTTTTGTATGCTAGCCAGGTATAGCAGGCAGGTGCTGGAAGAGTTGGATACAGCGCCAGAAGATGGCGCTTCTATGAAAATGCCATTTTCTGAGGTGGCTGCAGACTGCAATTCGCAGCAGTGGGGCCCAGAAAGCTCAGGCCAACCGGTGGTGCGGATTCCAATCCCAGCTGCCTAGTTGTACCTGGCTGGACACAAAAATGGGGCAAAGCCTACGTCATTTGTTTTCTAATTATTTCATGAAATTCATGAAATAATAAAAAAAGGGCTTCCCTTTATTTTTGGTTCCCAGCCGGGTACAAATAGGCAACTGGGGGTTGGGGGCAGCCGTACCTGCCTGCTGTACCTGGCTAGCATACAAAAATATGGCGAAGCCACATAATTTTTTCAGGGGGCAAAAAACTTCTGCATACAGTCCTGGATGGAGTATGCTGAGCCTTGTAGTTCTGCAGCTGCTGTCTGTCTGTATGGAGAAGAGCAGACAGCAGCTGCAGAACTACAAGGCTCAGCATACTCCATCCAGGACTGCATGCAGAAGTTTTTTGCCCACCAAAAAAATGACGTGGGCTTCGCCATATTTTTGTATGCTAGCCAGGTACAGCTGGCAGCCACGGGCTGCCTCCAACCCCCAGTTGCCTATTTGTACCCGGCTGGGAACCAAAAATATAGGGAAGCCCGTTTTTTTTAATTATTTCACTTATTTCATGAAATAATTAAAAAACAAATGACGTGGGCTTCGCCCTATTTTTGTGTCCAGCCGGGTACAACTAGGCAGCTGGGGATTGGAATCCGCAGCACAGGTTAGCCCGAGGTTTGTGGGCGCCTCTGCTGCGGATTTCAGTCCGCAGCCGTCCCAGAAAATGGCGCTCTCATAGAAGCGCCATCATCTGGCGCTGTATCCAACTCTTCCAACAGCCCTGGAGCCGGGTGGCTTGTTGGGTAATCATGAGTTAATACTGGCTTTGTTTTACCAGCCAGTATTAAGCCAGAGATTCTTAATGTCAGGCACGTTTGACCCGGCCATTAAGAATCTCCAATAAAGGGTTAAAAAAAGACACCACACAGAGAAAAAATACTTTAATAGAAATAAATACACAGACACATTAGAGACTCCATCTTTATTACCCCCTGTCACCCCTCCACGATCCTGCTCTTCTGTCTTCTTTCTTTCTAGTGTAGTAGTAGTGACGATTGTAGTGAGGGGCATCACTTGGGGCTGGGGAACCTCCATCCTAACTACAATGCTCACTACAATCGGGAAGCAGCGTGCAGCCTTCACTCCGTGAGTGATCACTGCTGGCTGCTAGCGGTAACAGCGGTAACGCTGACAGACGCGTTACCATAGCAACGGTGCTCCCGGAGCCGCGGTTAGCGGTGACGTCACCGCTAACTGCGTTGCTATGGCAACGGTGATCTCCGTTAATGACCGGCTGTGTCAGCCGGTCCCTAACGGAACGGGGAGTCGACCGTGTGCTAGAGCATGTCGCCGGTACACGGCGATACACATATGTGCACCGTGTACCGGAGAGATGCACTCGCAGGTCCTACATGACGTGTCATAGTCATGTGACCAGTCTGTAGCCAATGAGATAATAGCCACGTGACTGGTCACATGGCTATTTTGACGTCACGATAGGTCCTGCTTCTCTGCTGGCAGTGCAGGTCACCGGGAGGATTCAGCGATCATCGGATGGAATAGCGGCAGGAGACAGAGTGCAGAAGGGATCGCGAGGACCGGTAAGTGTTATGGCAATGTTTATTAACTGTTTGTGTACATTTATAATGCATTTTTATGTGTTTGTGATTGCCTCCCATTATAGCCTATACGTTCGAGTTCGGTTCGTCGAACGTTCGACGAACCGAACTCGAACGGGACCCCCGTTCGGCGAACCGGCCTCGAGCCGAACCGGGACCGGTTCGCTCATCTCTAGTAATGAGTCATCTACTAAGATATAATCTATTCTAGAGTAGGTATTAAACTTAGGGAGTGAAAAGAGTAGTCTCTCTCTCCTGCATGAGCATATCGCCATATATCATGAAAACGAAACTCACGGATCAGGTGGCCCATTTCTTTTCTGGCTGGGGGTTGGTGGGAACAATCTAGGGATTTACACATAGGGACATTGAAGTCTCCGCATATCACCGAGGAACCCTTTGCCACTCCCCTAAAAGTCTCCAAAAATGTACGTATGAATTTTAATTGGCCCACATTGGGAGCGTACACTGAAGCAATAGTGAATTGCACATTGTTTAGTAGACCAATTAAAATGACATATCTCCCCTCAATGTCCCCCACCACCCTCTCAAGCTGGAAGGCTACAGAGCTTTTAATGAGGATTCCCACACCCGCCCTTTTGTGGACATTATTGGCAAAAAACTGATGAGGATAAATAACATTTTTCATTCTACCATTATCCTGGGCTAATAAATGTGATTCTTGAATGCACAAAACATCACTACTCACCTTCTTTGCCTCCTTCCAGACCCATGACCTTTTATGCAGAGAATTGAATCCCTTTACATTTAGAGGCAATACCTTTAAACCCAAGGTATATATGGCCAGAAGTGGCTGCGGTAGCCGAGAATTTAGCTTTAGAAATAGCTGCTTTCTTTGGAGTATTAACCCTGCAGAAAGAAAAGGTACAAACAGGCAAGACCTATCAACAAATAATATTGTGACGCCCTGGACCCCCAGGGGTCACAGTACACTAACACCACACACACCCCCCCCCCCTGGTTAGGTGACACCAGTCAAACAAAATCCTTGTTGCCACCCTCCAGGCTTGATGTCCACACCAGGTGGGACGGGGCCAGGCGGTTGACCCCACCCACTGAGGAGTTCACAGGCCTGGAGGCGGGAAAAGTAGTGAGTTTAGTAGTGGACAGTGAAAGTGAAAACTGTTGATGTCTGGGTTGCAGCCCAGGCACGATCAGCAAAGTCAGCAGACGGTGGTGGCCGTCTGTAGGAGTTGGCGTAGGTCAGCGGAACAGTAGGACCGGGGTCGGGCGGTGGCAGATTGAAGCCAAGCACCAAGGCAGGGTACTCAGACCTCGACCAGGCTCGGAGCCGCCGTAAAGGTCAAATTCTCTGATTGCGGTCTGGACCTCAGGGGATCATTCCCACCCAAGTCCCATCAGAAGGCAACAGCCCAACCCGTCCGGATAGGAGCCACCGCCAAGGGCCAGAGATCCAAGGGCCAGCGCCTGCGGGCAAAACGGACTCTCCCAACACGTACATATCGCGGGCGGGGAGGGGTCGCTGCACTCACCCACTGCTTGGGTCCGGCTACTGCTGCTGCTCGGAGGTGGCTCGAGCGGTGGGCCGGATCCCGGGGTCTCGAGCGGCATTCCAAGCCCGTGAGTGAAAGGGGCGGTTTGGTGTGTGGTTTGGGGAATATTGTCCGTGACGCCACCCACGGTTGTGGTGAAGTTGTGACACCACCGCTGCTCTGGACGGGGATCCCGGGAGCGATGACAGGGAGCAGCTTGGATGTTGGTTCTCCCCTCCGTGGGTAGGGGGTTGGTTGTCCCGGGGCCCCGGTGAGGGGTTTGGGGGTGACAGGCGGGTTACGGGGCCTGGTGAGGTGCAGGGTTGCGGGGGCAGCGCTGTGCTGCACGGCACGGTGGTACTCACTCAGCCAGTAATCCACACAGAGTCTCTGGTCAAACAAACGGCTGGATGGACAGGTCCCACAGGCGGCTGCGGTTGTTCTCCTCCCGGTAGGTTGATGGTGACTGTCTTTCCCTGCACCTGTGTTGTGTTTAAGGTTCCAATGGCTTCCCACCGGTAACCCGCTCCCCAGCTTGGATGGATGCTGAGGGAGCCCCTTTTGCCCACAGGCTCTGGCCCTGGGAACTGTAGCCTTGGCGGTGACTGTGTTTCCCTCTACAGTGTGAGCTGTTGCCTTCAATCGGGTCTTGGCTGCTGGGAAACCCCGGAGGTTCCCTTCGCTAACAGATTTGACCGTTTTTTTGGCGACTCCTAGCCTGGTCGGGGTCCGTAAGCCCTGCCGGATGGTGCCAGCTTCTCTTTGCTCTCCGATCCGGTACCGTTGGGCCACCGCCCATCCACGGTCCGTACAGTTCACTCCAATCAGCCTCTCCTTGCAGACGGCCACCACCGTCTGCCAACCTTGCTAAGTGCCCGGGCCACACACCCGGACACGGTCAGTCTCCTCTCCTACCACTTCACTCTCTCTAACTGATCTCAAAACTCTTCCCGCCTCCAGGACTGTGAACTCCTCGGTGGGCGGGACCAACCGCCTGGCCCACCCCCTGGTGTGGACATTAGCCCCTGGAGGAAGGCAACAAGGATTTGTGTTTGGCCTCTGTGTGCCTAGCCGGGGTGTAGGGTGTGTTGGTGTAGTACCTGTGACGACCTGGCTTGTCCAGGGCGCCACATTCCCCCTTAGTAAAATGCAGACCATCCACGGGCTGCCCGTCCATCACCGGTTTTATTTTCACAACTGGAAAAGGGTAAAACGGTAAACATGTAAAAGCATTATAAAACATTTTACAACGGTACGGCTTCCGCTCTTCTCCCACCCAAACAATCTGGCCCTGATGCTGCCCCTAAGAAACAGGCAGCACCCCTTGACCCCAGTCCAGCACCAAGTTGCCCGAGCGGGTTCTGTCTCTTTCAGGGGACCCCTGAACCCCCGGAGGATCGCCACCAGTTACGGTAGTGGTGGGCCTGGGCCATCCCTTTCCTCCAGGCCCATCCTCCCAAATCAGCCTCTCCGAAGGCGGTAACGGTGTCAAGCCAAAAACATTTTTTATTTACATTCCACTAAGTTTGTGGTTGCCCTGCAAGTTCTCAGGCATGTCCAAAAGCAGTTTCTTATGCAACGGTTGCAGATAGTCCCTACGGGGACAACAGTTGCCGGCAACGGCCGGTTCAATCACGGTTCAATCAGGTAACTTCTTCGGTTGATTCATTTTTCACTTGTCATTCAAAAACTTTCAAACTGTTACAGGTGGTCCCAACGGGGACAACTTTTTGGCGGGGGACTGCAACTTCACTGCTCACTCTCATCCTCCTCACCCGATCCCGGGTGGAAGACCACAGGCACCAGCCCCTCCAGCGCATAGCAAGCGCGACGAGGAAGGGCCGCCTGGTATCCGTTATTTCCGCTCCGGGGGATATAAGTGGCCTCCATGCCATACAGGGTGACGACTCCTTCATCTTCTTCCGAAATGGGCTCTGTATCAGGTCCGGAGTTACTATCAACTGTCTCTGCGCCAGGCGGGTCGCCGCCAGCTGCCGCAGTCTCCGGGTTGCCGGTACTCAGCATGCCAGGTTTTTCGGTGATAGCGCAGGGCTGCAGGTCAGGTTGGTCAATGCTGAGGCGTCCCATAGGTAATGGCAGGGACGATATGAGGGCCGAGACTGGGCTGGGCCCTCCAGCCGCAGTGGCCGGTCCTGGTAGGACATGGGGGCGTGGGTCACCCGTCGGCTCCATCACATCTGCTCCAATCCCATACATCGGGGCAGTCGCAACCAGCATTTCTACCTCATTGGTCCACTGCTCCATCATGCAGTATATTTGATTCTGCTGGCGTTGGTTGAATTAAATTACTCTGGCCTTCATCCACGCCACGGTCCCGGGCTCGGGCACAGTGCCTGGTGTTATTCTTGCCGGGGCCTCTGATATACCTTCGTTAAGGGACCGTCGTCTCGGCGGCTCCCACAGGAGCGGTTCAGGGCGGCCCTGAGCGTCTGCAGCCGGTCGGTCCGCTCGGGCAGACAGGCAGGGTACCGCTACCGGTTGGGCGGGTAGCGGGCCTAGTGGCGGGGCGGCAGCGACTAACGCGGGCAGCGGGGGAGGCGACAGGGTGAGCGGGTAAAGGCCCCTCAGCCGCAGTGGCCGATCCCTCGGGAATACAGGGGCGTGGGTCTCTTACCCGCTCCTCCAGATCTTCCTCCACCTCGCGTCTCCGCATAGCAGCCACCACGTCCGCCATGTCGGCCTCTCACTCCTCCAGGAGGAGCTGCATGCGGGCCTGCGGGAACTCTTCCCGCCTCCAGGCCTGTGAACTCCTCGGTGGGCGGGACCAACCGCCTGGCCCACCCCCTGGTGTGGACATCAGCCCCTGGAGGAAGGCAACAAGGATTTGTGTTTGGCCTCGGTGTGCCTAGCCGGGGTGTAGGGTGTGTTGGTGTAGTACCTGTGACGACCTGGCTTGTCCAGGGCGCCACATACACGCCGGGGAGCGGACTACCCGTGGGAAGCCATGGGAGTCAAATACACATACACAGGTGCAGGAAAACGACAGCTACCATCAACCGTCCGGGGAGAGTGAGAACACCGCAGCCGGCTGTGGGCCCCGTCCATCCGGCCATTTGGTTTACCAGAGACTCTGTCCTTCTGTGTCTGAGTGAGTACAACAGTGCCATCCGGCACTGCGCTGCACCGCAACATTGCAACCGCTCCCACGCTGCCTCCCCGCATCGGCACCTGCACCTATACCCTCCTCCCTACTCCCCAACCGGGGCCCCAGGACCAACAGCCGCTACCCACGGAGGGGTCAACACCTCAACTGCTCTCCGCCATCGCTCCCGGGATTCCCCGTCACCAGCAGCGGTGGTGCCCACTATCACCACGACCCGTGGGTGGCGTCACGACCGACATCCCCAAACATCTCACCACTAACCTCCCCTTTTCACTTGTGGGCAAGGAGGTGCTGCTCGAGCCCCGGGTCCAGCCCCGTGCTTGAGCCACCGAGGAGGAGAAGCACTGGACCCGAGCGCCAGCGATCCCAGATGAGCGGCGTTCCCACCCCTCCGCCCGGGACAACTTGGCGCTGTGAACAGGATCCTACTCATCTACTTACCAGTAGAAGTGCGACTTGCAGTCCCCGCCGGCGGTTTCCGGCCGAAAAATTTGAAAATCCGCCATCTTGGGCGCGAAAGTTCCCGCTCGAGTCGTCTTCCCCGAGCAGGGAAGGCGCGAAGGTGAAGCCCCGCCCCCGAGAAAAGGAGGTGCCAGAGAGAACCAAGGGGGGCGAGAAAAAGATGTCTGCGCCTGACGGGGCTGTCGGAGGGGCGCCGGTCGCGGCGGCGCCCGGAGATGGTAATATGGCAGCCCTCGCTCCAGCCGCAGGCTTTGCAGGCATTCCGGAAAAAGATTAGCCCGGTCCTTAACCTGTATGCCATGACCGGCAGACAGCGTGCGGCAGTAGTGCTAGGGCAGCTAACCGGCGCGGCTGAGCAGGAGACGGGAGACCTGGACCGACGCGGACCGGGCCTCAGTGACTACCATTTTTGAAAAACTCCAAACCGCTTTTGAAAGCTCCAAACCGCTCCAAACCCGCACAGAAGCTGAAGTGCGAATGCAGTTTTACCAATGCCGACAGCGACCTGCGGATAACATTAGAGACTATGCCTTGCGCCTGCAGACTGCCCTCCGTACGCTGAAGCGAGTGGACACCATTAACGATGTGGACAGCAATAAGATGCTAGTGGAACAATTCCTGCAGGGGCTGGGGTCCACGGAGGACCGCAAGCAGCTGCGGCTGTGGGTCCTGGAACATCCCAATCTGGACTTTACAGTATTGAAAGAGCGGGCCATCAAGGCCCTGCAAGCCCCAAACCTTGACGCTCCTGATGTGGCCCCATGGCCGGCTGAAACTGCTCCCGTGTCGGTATCACCTCCTCTACTGGCTCTACCGGCCCCTGCAGTGCCCGGTGGAATGATGAGGAGCTGGCCGCACAAGTCCGCTGCATGGATGGAGACCTCGCCCGGATCCACGCCGCACTCCAGCTTCCGACGAGAGTCAAGCCCCCTGAGAAGATCCAGCTCACCGACAGCCTGGAGGACGTCCCCTGGAAGCAGCGGAGGAAGACCAACGATCCTGGCAGTGGACAGCGTCCTGACCATGGCCCTATTGGACACAGGATCGCAGGTAACCACTATGCCATATACGTTGTACCAGCGGTATTGGGATGATGGTGAACTTGCCCCCCTGATGACAGCCTGACCATTATTGCGGCCAGTTTGGGCTCCCTATGACACAGGTGGACTTCAAAGAAGTGGCCCTGACTGTGGGACATACCGAGTTAAAACACCAAGGGATGATTGTGGTGCTGAATGAATCCAGTGACCGTAACCCAAAAGTAATTTTAGGGACTAATGTAATTGAGCATTGTATGGGTGAAGTGCTGAGTCTGTTGCATCAGTTGTCCGCCACTGCAGGAGGAGGCCGACAGAGGGCAGTACAGCTTGAGATCCGGGCCCTCCTGCATCGGCAGCAAGTGAACTTGACGGGTGGAGAGATTGGTGGAGTGCGGGTGATGGACGTAACCCCTTTGGTGGTGCCACCAAGGAGCAAGATGATGATTTGGTGCAGGGCAGCAGTAGGCCCCCAGGGGCGTGATTACCGGCGATGGTGGAACCCACGCCTTCAGAACACTGGCCCACAGTGATGGCGGCCAGAGGGGTGATTGACGTCAAAAAGGGGAGAGTGCCTGTGAGAGTGCTGAATTGTGGGGAGGAAGACGTTAGGCTTCCCCGTTACGCTACCATTGCCAAGCTGCTTACCATAGACCCTCACGCCATTCACGAAGCCACCCCTCCTACCTCTGCACCCCCTACCAATAGCGGCACACACCCCGAACAGCTAGAGGAGTGGTGCCAGGAACTACATGTAGGCACGGAAGCTACACCTACGCATCACAAAGAGGGGGTATACAGGGTAGTACAGGAGTATGAGCAGGTTTTCACCAAACACCCGCTAGACTTCGGGAGGATTAAAGGGGTTCAACACCATATCCCCACGGGCATACATCCACCCATCAAGGAAAGGAATAGGCCAATCCCACCAGCACACTATCAATGCGCTAAGGACATGTTGAGGAACATGAAGGAGGCAGGGGTCATCCGGGATAGTTGTAGTCCCTGGGCAGCTCCACTGGTGGTGGTGAGGAAGAAGGATGGCACCATGAGAATGTGTGTGGATTACCGGAAGATCAACCAAATAACGCATAAAGATGCCTATCCTCTTCCCCGTATTGAAGAGTCGCTGGCTGCACTGAAAACTGCTAACTATTTCTCTACCCTCGACCTTACCAGTGGATACTGGAAGGTGGCGGTTGCACCAGAGGATCGTGAGAAGACTACATTTGCCACCCCCATGGGGCTCTGCGAGTTCAACAGCATGCCGTTTGGGCTGTGCAATGCCCCTGGGATCTTCCAACGGCTTATGGAGTGCTGCCTGGGACATCTTAATTTCAAAACTGTTTTACTGTATCTGGATGATGTGATCGTGTATTCCCAGATATACGAAGCTCACCTGGAGCATCTGGCGGAAGTGTTCGCGTCCCTTGCTAAGTATGGGATGAAGCTGAAACCCTCCAAGTGCCATCTGCTGAAGCCTAAGGTGCAGTACCTCGGACACGTGGTGAGTGCAGAAGGTGTCGCCCCAGACCCTAAGAAGATTACCGCTATCCAGGACTGGCCACGGCCGACCACGGTGAGGGAGGTGAGGCAGTTCCTGGGCCTGGTGGGCTATTACCGCCGCTTCATCAAGGGGTACACGAAGATGGCTGCACCAATGCAAGACCTCCTCGTGGGACAGACCAAGGGTAGTAGGGCCCCCGGACCCCCGATTGTGTGGGAAGAGAAGCATGAGGAGTCCTTTCACCAGCTGAAGTCAGCCTTGACAGGGGAAGAAATCCTGGCGTATCCCGACTACAGCCTCCCATTTATCCTTTACACCGATGCCAGCAATGTGGGCCTGGGGGCAGTCTTATCCCAGGTCCAGAACGGGAAGGAGAAAGTGATCGCCTACGCCAGCAGAAAACTCCGGCCCACGGAAAGAAACCCCGAGAATTACAGCTCCTTCAAGCTTGAATTCCTAGCCCTGGTGTGGGCAATCACCGAAAGGTTTAGGCATTACCTCACGGCGGCGAAGTTCACTGCCTACACGGATAATAATCCGTTGACCCATCTGGATACGGCCAAGCTAGGCGCACTGGAACAGCGGTGGGTAGCTCGGCTGTCCAACTATGACTTCACTATCAAATACAGAGGCGGCCACAAGAACACCAACGTGGACGCGTTATCCCGGATGCCCCACCTGCCTGATGGGGGATCGGAAGACGACGACCTCGAGGAAATCGAGTTGCCCGCGTTCCAGCGGCCACCGGCCGAAAAACTTTGTGTCAATCAGCAACAGGTGAACCTGGACCCGCTACCCAGTCAGGGGTGGCAAGAAGCCCAGGACCAGGCTCCTACCGTCCAGTTGGTCAAGACCATGATTGCACAGGTCTCCTCAAAATGGATCCCTCAGCTCCCTCGGAAGCCCAGCGGCTGTGAAAAGAAAGAACCCGGCTATACCTGCACCAAGGGAAGCTGTATCAGGAGCTGATCAACCCAAAAACTCATGAGAAGGTTCGCCAGCTGGTGGTTCCTCAGGCCAGCGTGCCCAAAGTCCTACAGGCGTACCATGATGGCACTGGACACTTCAGTTGGAAGAAGCTGGAGATGTTGATGAGAGAGCGGTTCTATTGGAGTGGGATGCGGGAATCTGTGGAGGCCTGGTGTCGAGAGTGTGGCCCCTGTACACTGACAAGGAGGGATGAAGCCAGCCAGAAGGCCCCCCTTCAGCCGATCGTCACCCATCAACCGCTGGAATTGCTCACCTTGGACCACGTCAAGCTCACACCCAGTCGAAATGGGTATACCTATGCCCTGACCATCGTAGACTACTACTCGCGGTTCATGGTGGTTGTTCCAGTTAAAGATCTGACCGGCCGTACCACAGCCAGAGCATTCCAGGCCTACGTCTGTCGACCGCATGGGTACCCGGAGAGGGTGCTCACGGATCGGGATCCGGCATTTGAAGCAGAAGTGTTACAGGAGTTTTGCCAGTTGTACGGGTGCAAGAAAATCAGGACCACACCATACCATGCCCAAACCAATGGGATGTGTGAAAAGATGAATCACTTGGTCCTGGGTCTCCTCAAGACACTACCGTTGGAAGAACGAAACCTGTGGCCGGAGAAGTTGCCTGACCTGGTAGACATGTACAACAACATTCACTGTGGTTCTACCAAGTGTACACTCGCGTATCTGGTGAAAGCCCGACCGGGCCGGCTGACGGTGGACCTGGAAATGGGCCTGGACGCTCCAGAGGCTCTTCCCTCCACTGCAAACTGGGATACCAAGCGGCAGGCGCAGTACCGACGGATCCAGGAATATGTGGAAAAGAATCTGCGTCAGAGCCGAGAAAAACAAGAGCAGCGCTTCAACAGACGGGCTCCAGCTGTTCCCTTTCAGCCTGGAGATGTAGTGCTGAAACGGAAGAAGAGAACCCTTAAGCTTGATGATCAGTGGGAAAGAACCCCGTATGTCATACAGCCCACTGGATGGGGGAACGAGAAGACTTATCTGATTAGTCGCGACCAGGGAAGGACCACGGCTACAGTTTCCAGGGACCACCTGAAAAGATGCCCACACCCCTTAAGATTGGCAAATGAAGTCCCAGTTCCGATACCGAACAGGGAAAAGAAGAAAGAGGTGATCCACACAGTGATGGGTGACTTTCCAGTAGACTGGCCTACACAGAACGGTGCGGTGATTATTCCGGTGATAATGTTCCCACAACCCGTGGAAGAAATGGAAATAACCGCCAGTGAACCGTGTGGAGACACGGGGCTCAGTGGGTGCTCTCGTCCACTAAAACCCGCCGGCTTTAGAAAGACAGCGTGGCTCAGGGCTCATCCCAACTGAACGCCGGCCTCCTTAACCGTGGGCGTAACACTACTCAGACAACACAGGGTGAGGGAACCACAATAATTAGACTTTAGACTCACCCTTCCGCTGGCTCACCAGGGATTTAGAATGTCCTTGCCTCAGAGGTTCCAGGGCCGCTTACTCCAGTCCAGCAGCACCCCGCTTTTGGCGGGCACCCACCGAGAAAGAAATAGCGCCAGATTTATGAAGCTGGCTGAGGTCTGCAAAGTCTGTAACAGGTGACTGAACTGTCCCAACCTGAGTGTCCTCCTTAGGTAGTCCTGGTATGATGATACAATCCTTGCAGCCGGGGTCGAAATCCCTAGACTGTGGATATGGTCTCCAACCGGAACCGGAGTCCCTAGATTGAAGTCATAAGATATCCTGATCCTCTAGTCAGCTCCAAAGAGCTTAGACTGGATCCATCAGCATCCATCAACCTTCATCAACCCTGGTGGCTTAAAGAAGTCCCTTTTATAGCCATAACTTTCCCTTAGGATACACTGCGTCCTCATCGATTGGTTGGACAAGATTGCTTCTCCCATTGGATGAATTTCAAGCTGCATGGATAATGTTCATTTAAATGATGTGCATAGAAAGACTCAGTATATCTACATGGAGTCGGCAAGTCACCGACTAGACAATGGCTACTAAGGTAATTACATTATCAATACACAACTACAATACAATGATTACTGGAAGAGACTGGAGATACAATAGCTAAGCAAACATGGCTTAGCACACATAAGAACAATAGTCTAGCTGAATCTTAAGAAACTTTAACCCATGAGAGTCCATGTCGTCACAAACCGCTTGACCCAGCGTCCTTTTTGAGGACCAATTTTTCATGCAGTGTAGGGGGACCGCAATGGGTTCCAACGTTGCGCCCCCCTATGCAAATATTTTTATGGACCACTTCGAGCAGTGCCACATTTACTCCCATCCGCTATTTGACAGTCAGGTGACACTGTGGAAACGCTATATCGATGACATCTTTCTCATCTGGACAGGTGATGTCACATCACTCAATTCTTTCTTCACCGACATCAACAATGCCACCAACAATATCTCATTCACCCTTCATCATAGTGACCACTCCATCAATTTCCTCGACACCACAGTAATCATCAATCCCGACCACACCCTCTCGACAGACTTATACACTAAGCCTACTGACAGAAATAGTCTCCTCCTATATTCCAGCTGCCACCCACGGCATATTAAAAAGTCCCTACCTCACTCTCAACACTGCCGGGTTGACCGGATCGTCTCAGATCCTCCCACTAGGGATGTACGCCATATTGACATGGACACGAAATTTTCAGCAAGGGGTCACCCGCCTTATGTGAGACCCCCACCCTCTGTCTCAACTCCCAACTCACGGGGTCACAAACGTGTCCCCTTTGTGAGTACATATCATCCGTTCAACCCTCTCATTAATGGCGTCATCTTCAAACATTGGCCTCTACTCCATCAGGCATACCCCTCTATTCCTGAATTTGATTCCCGGCCACTTATTTGCCACAAACGGCCCGACAACTTGAGGGACAGTCTTGTTAGAGCCGACATTGGCTCCTCCAAGACATCAGCTAGACAGACCCTCCTCTCATGCCAGCGCAAGGGCACTTTCCCTTGCCTGCACTGTCTTCAATGCTCGCACATCATCAAAGGCGACTCTGTCACACATCCACGCACGGGTAAGAAATTCCCGATCCGTGGATATTTCACCTGTGAGTCGAATTTTGTCGTCTATCTGATTAAGTGCCCCTGCGGTCTCGGATATGTGGGTGAGACCACCCAACATATCCGAGACCGCATTAATAAACACAAGTCTACCATTCGCTGTAACCTGACCACTTTACCCATCCCAGCCCATTTTTGTGCCGCAGGTCACACCATACCACAGCTGAGGTTCCAAGTACTCGAACATGTCAAGCAACCCCGCCGTGGCGGCAATCGCATTAAAACACTTAGAGAACGCGAGGCTTTCTGGATCCATACCCTCCTAACTTTAGAGCCACTAGGGCCCAACAGAGAGTATGAGGCCCCCCGTTAAATCTGCTATCGGTCTTTTGTTTTCATGTCCTCTTATTGTAATATTGAGCACTATATTGTTGAAATCCTGATTTGCCATTAGGTCTCTGAGTCCTCTCCTATAGATCTATATGGTCATACATTCTTGTTTCCTCTGTTTCCTGTGCATTATCACTTACTCTTATCCTCTATGTCCTTATATGTCCCCTGTCAGCTATTGATATTAACCCCCTGTCTTTTTTCTTACAGATATCGCACAACTGACCTTCTCCCATCCCTCACATCCTCCTAGAGGCACACCCCCATTCACGCTCTGCAGCAGGTAACCCCTGTTTCTACGCCCTTCTAACTCACCGCCTTCTCCCCACCCACTGCCCGGCTCATTGTCATGTGACTGCGCGCGTCACAGACATGCGCACTATGTGCGTTCCACACGTGCGATCCATCGCACGCCACCGGAAGTGACGCGCCTCCCATTTCACCGCCGACTTCCTTATAATGGCGCCGTGCGGCAGAGACTTCCACGCCGCTGCAGCCATTCTCCCTGCCACTGTGCCAGCTCCGGACCTCCACTGCAGGTAGCGCCTCTGCCCTGCACTCCCCTGCCACCACTGATGCGAATTACCGACCAATCTCACCTTGCTGCTTTGTTTTCTAGGCGTCCATTCACCTCACATTGTGATCCTGTCACCCCTTCACCTACGGTATGTAGCACCTACCTCTCTGTTGTTGCCAACTATGTTAACCTGCTGCGCTCCTCTTTTCCCTTCTTTTCTCACTGCTCTCCCTTTGTCTCTCTCACGTTCTCTCTCTCTCTTTTTCCTTTTTTCGTCTCCCTCTTTCCCTCTTTCTTTTCACCTTTTTTTCTCTTTCTCTCTTTCTCTCTCTCCCCCTCTCCTTCTCTCTCTCTCTCTTTTCTTCTCTCTCTACCTCTTTCTTTCCCTCTCCTTTCTTGCTCCTCTCTGTCTCCTTCTTTCTCTTCCTGGCTCCTTCTCTCTTTCTCTTCCCTTTTTTTCTCTCTCTCTTTCCCTTTTCATCCCCTCTTTTCCCCTTCCTTCTCTCCCCCCCCCTCTCTACCTCTCTCTCTCTCTCTCTCCTTGTTCTTTTTCTCTTTCTTCCCTTCTTTTCTCTCCTCTTTTTTCCCCTCCTTTTTTCCCTATTTTTCTTTCTCCCTCTCTCTTTCCTTCTCCCTCTCCCCCTCTTTCTCTCCCTCTCTCCTCCTCTCTCCTTTCCTCCCTCTGTTCTCCCCTCTCTCTCTTTCTTTCTCTCCCTTTCTTCTTCTCTCTCTTGTTTCCTTTTCTCTCTTTCTCTCCTTGGTAGTGATACTAGCTCCGGCTGTTCAGTTTGGTTTGTACAAGCAACTTATCTAGGTCATTTGACCATTATTATCTCCCATGGTACATAATATGTTACTTTACCTGTACTAATTATTCTTTTTTCATGTAATTAAGAGCACACTCTGCAATACGTGTGGAACCTTACCTCTATTTGTCCACCTCCGGTTGTCCTTCGAGACCCGTGTTTCCTTACTCTGAACAGTGATGTACGTTCCATCCGCAGTATTCCTTCATGAATATTTGTATATATTTCTGTGTATCACCTGTACATAATGCACTCACTATTGTTGTTGTCTTCACACCTTTTCAGGCAACAACCTTGAGAAAGGCTCTATGCCGAAACGTTGGTGCTGTTGCTCTGGTTAGGTTCCTTTTGCAGTGTGTCAGTCAATAAATTCACTTACGCATATTCCCTTTTTGTCTTCATTCGAGTGCTGGGGTTCACTTTACTATACTGTAACAGGTGACTGAACTGTCCCAACCTGAGTGTCCTCCTTAGGTAGTCCTGGTATGATGATACAATCCTGGCAGCCGGGGTCGAAATCCCTAGACTGTGGATATGGTCTCCAACCGGAACCGGAGTCCCTAGATTGAAGTCATAAGATATCCTGATCCTCTAGTCAGCTCCAAAGAGCTTAGACTGGATCCATCAGCATCCATCAACCTTCATCAACCCTGGTGGCTTAAAGAAGTCCCTTTTATAGCCATAACTTTCCCTTAGGATACACTGCGTCCTCATCGATTGGTTGGACAAGATTGCTTCTCCCATTGGATGAATTTCAAGCTGCATGGATAATGTTCATTTAAATGATGTGCATAGAAAGACTCAGTATATCTACATGGAGCCGGCAAGTCACCGACTAGACAATGGCTACTAAGGTAATTACATTATCAATACACAACTACAATACAATGATTACTGGAAGAGACTGGAGATACAATAGCTAAGCAAACATGGCTTAGCACACATAAGAACAATAGTCTGGCTGAATGTTAAGAAACTTTAACCCATGAGAGTCCATGTCGTCACAAACCGCTTGACCCAGCGCCCAGGGATGCACCTATACTATGCCCCCATAGATCTCCACCTGCCATGCCCAACAGACAGGAAGAGGAACTGGTTGTCTCCTCTGTCCCAGTGCCCTCTACTGACAACATTGGGCCCAGAAGGTCCACACGCCCCAACCTAGGTAGGCCCCCGCTTAGGAATAGGGAAACTGCCATCTAGGGGTGCCGTATGTTGATTGTGTAAATATCTGAATGAATGAGCACTAATCACTCGAGGTTTTTACCTGATTTGCAGCAGAACTGTTATCCCCCGTTGGGACCCTAAGTTGTGTTCTTTTAACCCTTAACAGCCCTTTCTACATGAGAAATCATGAACATGGCCGAGAACTAGCAGGCCACCCACGACCTTGTGGGCTTGTAAATAATTCCGGGCTGGAGTTCCGTTAACCGCCTCCGGAGGGGCAGGTTGCAGGAAGGACCCACAGCAGAGTAGGCTGGGGTCCGGTCACCACCAGGACCGGTGACCATCCTCCGGGGTCAGGGGTCTCCCTGGACGTGGGGCCCCCTGAATGTCAGCCGGGTGCGAGACACCGAACCCGTTCCCGCTTGGGCGACCTGAACCAGGTTCCTGTTTTCTGCACTGGGGAAAAGGAGTGCTGCCCGTTTCTTATGGGCAGCATCAAGGTTTAGGTTGTTTGGGAGGGAAAGCGGAAGAACTGGGACCCGTCCGTTGTTATTAAAAATGTTTTACTAGCATTTGCAACGTTTAAGTAACATGCCTCCCCATCAGGGAAGATTTAAAATATGCATACCGTTTGTTTGTTTTTATATTTTTCAGAAAATAAAACCGGTGATGGACGGGCAGCCCGCAGACAGTCTGCGTTTTACCAAGGGGGAGTGTGACGCTCTGGACCCCCAGGGGTCATAGTACACTAACACCACACACACACCCCTTCCCCTGGTTAGGTGACACCAGTCAAACAAAATCCTTGTTGCCACCCTCCAGGCTTGATGTCCACACCAGGTGGGGCGGAGCCAGGCAGTTGACCCCACCCACCGAGGAGTTCACAGGCCTGGAGGTGGGAAACGTAGTAAGTTTAGTAGTGGACAGTGAAAGTGAGAGGAGTGAAAACTGTTGGTGTCTGGGTTGGAGCCCAGGCACGATCAGCAAGGTCGGCAGACGGTGGTGGCCGTCTGCAGGAGTTGGCGTAGGTCAGCGGAACCGTAGTAGGACGGGGGTCGGGCGGTGGCCCGCCGGTGCCGAACCGGGGAGCAGATTGAAGCCAAGCACCAAGGCAGGGTACTCAGACCCCGACCAGGCGCGGAGCCGCCGTAAAGGTCAAATTCTCTGATTGCGGTCTGGACCTCAGGGGTTCATTCCCACCCAAGTCCCGTCAGAAGGCAACAGCCCAACCCGTCCGGATAGGAGCCATCGCCAAGAGCCAGAGATCCAAGGGCCAGCGCCTGCGGGCAAAACGGGCTCTCCTGACACGTACACGCCGGGAAGCGGACTACCCGTGGGAAGCCATGGGAGTCAAATACACATACACAGGTGTAGAAAACGACAGCCACCATCAACCGTCCGGGGAGAGTGAGAACACCGCAGCCGGCTGTGGGCCCCGTCCATCCGGCCATTTGGTTTACCAGAGACTCTGTCCTTCTGTGTCTGCGTGAGTACAACAGTGCCATCCGGCACCGCGCTGCACCACAACATTGCACCCGCGCCCACGCTGCCTCCCCGCATCGGCACCTGCACCTATACCCTACTCCCCAACCGGGGCCCCGGGACCAACAGCCCCTACCCACGGATGGGTCAACACCTCAACTGCTCTCCGCCATCGCTCCCGGGATTCCCCGTCACCAGCAGCGGTGGTGCCCACTGGCACCACGACCCGTGGGTGGCGTCACGACCGACATCCCCAAACATCCCACCACTAACCTCCCCTTTTCACTCGTGGGTGAGGAGGCGCTGCTCGAGCCCCGGGTCCGGCCCCGTGCTCGAGCCACCGAGGAGCAGAAGCACCGGACCCGAGCGCCAGCAATCACAGATGAGCGGCGTTCCCACCCCTCCGCCCGCGACAACATGACAAAACAATTAAAGAAAAACTGAGAAACAAGTTGCTCCTCACATAACATGACGAAGCTACACAAGGACTGACAAGCAGTCAAAACAGTAAGAGCGAAAAAAAGACGCTCGTGGGGCAGGAACTGCAGGTACGCTAGATGCGGCCACAAAATTTAGTAGCCAGCACCCTCTGCAGAAACAAAAAAAAAAATCCAGAAAAATGGAGACCACGACCTCAAAAGGCGAAAGTTATGGGAACTTCAAACTTTAAACCATTCAGGGTTAATTCTCCTGTTTTGGGGTGAATCTTTATCCAAGGTAGATGGCGGAGGGGGTGGAATATTCCAGTCCTCAAACACTTTCCCAAGTTGTGCAGTAGAGAAGCAAACCCGAGTATTACCATCTTTACTGACAATGAGCTTGATAGGGAAACCCCAACGATATATCATGCCTTTATCCCGTAGAATCTTTGTAAAAGGGGTGAATTCTCTCCTCCTCGCAAGCGTGCCAGCTGAGAGATCTGGGAACACCGAAAGGCGAGCAAATCTGTCTGGCAGGGAAGGTTTCTTCTTTAAACCAAGCAGGAAGGCCTCCTTTGTTTTATAGAAGTGAATGCGGGCAATAGTATCTATGGGTATCGAAGGGTTAAGTCCTTGAGGCTTAGGGATTCTGTGTTTCCGGTCCACTAATATATCTCTCCCTTCTGCTTCAGGCACAATAGCTTGAATAAAGTCCTGTAGCAGGGGGAGCAAATCTTTATCATGTACTTCTTCTGGTATTCCTCTTATTCAAACATTGCTTCTCCTGAATCTGTCCTCCAGGTCCAGCATTTTAGATGTTAACTTGCGGATTTCAGCTTTAAGCTCCTCATGCTCATCTATCAGGGCATTGTGGGACCCTGTTAACTCCTCCATTTTGTTCTCCAAATGATCTGTGCGGTTCCCTATGGCTCCAACTTCCCCGTTCAGCTCTGCCAACATGCTCTTTATATTATTTTGCATAGGTTTCCTGAAACCTGCAAAGAGGGATTCATCTCCTCCTTTGTGACAGGCTGGTTTTCAGGGCTTACAATTTCCACAGTGCCCGCAGCCTCCATGGAGCTTCTTCTGCTTGAGGTAGAGGAAGTAGCAGAGCGTGCAGGCCTTGCAGGCTTTGCAGCATGAGGGGAGGCAGCAGCAATCTTAGAAATCCTCTCCATCCCGGAGCCTCTGGCAAAGAATTCAGATACTTTTCTGGGGGAGCTCCGGAGCCCGGTTTTGGACCGCCTCATCTGATCCCAGGGTGATACTGAGTGCCTGGAGAAAGATTCATCGCTGAAGGAACTGCCAGTAAGATGTGTGAGCCGCTTCACCGCCTGAAGTCATCAGAGCTCCTGGAGTATGTGACCAGCACCATGCTCTGCTAGGCCACGCCCCTTTAATTTCTCTTTCAATATAGTCATATTAAAGCTTATTTTTTTGCAAGATGAGTTGTACGTATATATACATCCATGGTCATGACGAGGTTAAAGGTTAAAAAAACAACGTAAATTTGTAATAAAAATAAATTTGGATTGTGTCACCATTTTCCGAGATCCTTACCCTTTACATTTTTCAGTCAAAGGAGCTGTGTGACGGCCTATTTTTTGCAGGATGAGATGTCATTTGTCTTGACACCACATTGGGATATACATGATATTTTCATGATGTTATACAGCATTTTTTTTTTATGTTGTTCCAGAGACCAAAAAAACGTCATTTTGTCATTTTAATATTTTTCTGTTTATGGTGTTATGAATTGAGTTAATTAATTTAATATTTTGATTGATCAGACTTTTATGGAACTGCCGGACATGTTCAGTTGAAACGAGAAATGTACAAACACTATCTAAAAAGACACTTCTGCAGATTATTCTCACTATCTGACTTGAAATCAGAATAAACCTTTCCCGTTTTAGGTCAAGTAGGAACCAAATGCCAGAATAATGAGATAGGGAGAATGTTTAAAGGCATTTTTATTACTTTTTGCAAAGTCAAAAGTTTCCATCCATTTCATTAGTATTTAGTACCATTTCCCTTACACTATATGACTTGGTGAAAACGTTTTGGATATCCTTCCACAAGCTTCTCACAATAGTTGGTAGGAATTTGGGCCCATTCCTCCTGACAGAACTGGTGTAACTGAGCCATGCTTGCAGGTCGCCTTGCTCGTACCGGCCTTTTCAGCTTTGCCCATAAATTTTCAATAGGATTGAGATCAGGGCATTGTGATGGCCACTCCAAAACATTGACTTTGTTATCCTTAAACCACTTCATAACCAGTTTGACAGTATGCTTCGGGTCATTGTCCATTTGGAAGACCCATTTCCGCCCAAATTTTAAATTCCAGGCTGATGTCTTGAGATGTTGCTTCAGTATTGCCGCATAATCTTCTATCCTCATGATGCCATCTATTTTGTGAATTGCTCCAATCCCTCCTGCAGCAAAATAACCACACAACATGATGCTGCCTCCCCTGTGTTTCACAGATCGGATGATGTTCTTAGGCTTAAAAGCTTTTCCTTTTTCCTCCACACATAACGATGGTCATTATGGCCAAACAGTTCAATTTTAATTTTGTCAGCCCACAGGACATGTCTACAAAAATCAAGGACTCTGTTCCCGTTTGCATTTGCAAACATTAATCTGTCTTTTTTATGTTTGTTTTTTTCTGAGTAATGGCTTCTTCCTGGCAGACTGGCCTTTCAGAACTTGTCTCACTGTGGATAATGACACAATCTACCAGCTTCCACCAGCATCTTCGCAAGGTGTTTTGCTTTTGTTCTTGGGTTGATATGGACATGTTTGACCAAAGCAAGTTCATCTTTGGTACACAGAACCAGTCTCCTTCCTGAGCTGTATGATGGCTTGACATTGACATTCCCATCTTGTTTGTATACTTACAGCAGAAAAGAGGGCAACTAGTCCAGTCAGCCCAGGCCAAAACATCTAATGCACCAACAGAATGCAGACAAACCTCTAAATATGATGGCCGCTTCACAGGTGCAAGGTAAGTTGCACACTAGTGGCGTGCATAGGGCGCTGTTCACACCTGTATGCGCATGGTGTCAGCAACCTATTACCACGCCCTTACTATTAGATTAGGAGACTCCATTATGCACGGCCTGTATTAAAAGGCCTGGCTGCATCCTGTATAAAAATGCAGCCAGGCTTCTTAATACAGGCCGTGCATAATGGAGTCTCTGTCCCTGTGGGCTGCATTTGAGTAGTATCCGGGTAACCCGCCTAATCTAATAGTAAGGGCGTGGTAATAGGTTCCTGGCTAGACACTATGCGCATACAAGTGTGAACAGCGCCCTATGCACACCACTAGTGTGCAATTTAACTAGTACCTGTGAAGCGTCTAGCATATTGAGGGGTTTGTCTGCAATCTGTTGGTGCATTAGATGTTTTGGTCTGAGCTGACTAGACTGGTTGATTGTCTATGGTGGCGGATTCCGCTGCTATGCGCTAAGCAGCGGAATCTGCTGACAAATTCCATCACGTTCTACTGAGCATGCTCAGCATGTCCAGCAGAACGATCTAAATAGTTTAAAATCACTCCTGGTCTCTCTCACCCTCTCCCCCCCCTCACCGATCACGGGCGCGGCGCTGCACAGCTGTCACAAAGCTCCGGCGGCTTTTCCTCTTTTGAAAATGCCGGCCACTCATTATTCAATCTCGTATTCCCTGCTTCCCCCGACCACTGACGCCTATGATTTGTTGCAGTCAGACCCGCCCCCACATTGAGTGACAGCTGTCTCACAGCAATCAATCACAGCCGCCGGTGGGCGGGTCTATATCGTACAGTAAAACAAATAAATAAATAATTTAAAAAAACGACATGCGGTCCCCCCCAATTTTGATACCAGCCAAGATAAAGTCACACGGCTGAAGGCTGGTATTCTCAGGAAGGGGAGCCCCACGTTATGGGGAGCCCCCCAGCCTAACAAAATCAGCCATCAGCCGCCCAGAATTGCCGCATCCATTAGATGCGACAGTCCCGGGACTCTACCCGGCTCATCCCAAATTGCCCTAGTGCGGTGGCAATCGACGTAATAATGAGTTAATGGCAGCAGCCCATAGCTGCTACTAAGTCCTAGGTTAATCATGGCAGGCGTCTCCCCGAGATACCATCCATGATTAACCTGTAAGTGAAAGAAAATAAACACATACACCCGAAAAATCTTTTATTTGGAATAAAAGACAAAAAAACCCTCTTTCACCACTTTATTAAACCCCCAAATACCCATCTAGGTCCGATATAATCCACAAAGGTCCCACAACGCCCTCAGCTCTGCTACATGAAGCTGGAAGGCGCGGCAGTAGAACGTGACCACTCTCTATCAGCTGCACGCAGCATCTGAAGTGAGCCGCGCAATCAGCTGCGTAACACAACGCACTGTGATGGATGCCTCACAACGCAAGTGTGAAAGTAGCCTAATGTGTGCGGGGGGCGGAGTGCAGGGTGGGTGGAGCCGAGCGGGGCCATGGTGCTGAGGACGTCAGTGCTGGGGACTGCATGGCTGGGGACAGATGACTATCCAGGTGTGTGTGTGTGTGAAAGTGTGTGTGTGTGTGGTGCGTGTGTGTGTTCCATGTATACATGCGGAGGGCGGAGCCGAGCGGGGTAATGTGTGCGGGGGCGGAGTGCGGGGGAGTGGAGCCGAGCGGGGCCATGGTGCTGAGGATGTCAGTGCAGGGGGCTGCATGGCTGGGGACAGGTGAATATCTGTGTATGTGTGTGTGTCTGTGTGTGTGTGTGTGTGCATGTGTGTGCGTGTGTGTGCGTGCGTGTTCAGTGTATACATGCAGAGGGCGGATGGCGGAGGGTGGGGGGGGCGTAGCCGAGCGGGGAAAAGTGTCGGGCGTTGTCTTGTCGGCCCGTAGTTTGGGCTGTTCAGTTAGGCTCCTTGCACACGTAGCCAGGGTAAATATCGGGTAACTAAGCAAAGCGCTTTGCTTAGTAATCCAATGTGTACCCTAGTTACATGTGCAGGGAGCCTTAGCTGAGCTGTTGGTCGCAGGCTCTTTAGCGCACGCGCTGTGATGATGGTTGTCACTGTAATGATGTCATTTTGGAGCAAGACAGACAGACAAACAGAATAAGGCAATTATATATATAGATTTTGGTTCCTAATTGACCTAAAATGGGAAAGAAAGGGGAGCCAGCACCATCTGAGAGTGGCATGCATCATATAAAAGTGCAAATTCACGGATTTTGTATTATAGTACAGTTGCAATAAATCCGTGAATTTTCACTTTTATATGGCTCTTCTTTCTCTGTTATGGTTGTAGTTATACTACATTGGTCTGGTAGCTGACCAAGACCATGCCATGCATGCCTGACTTTGGTTTGTGTAGCACCCCTGCAGTACCAGGTGCCACAAAATGTGAACGTGGAAACCCAAACCCTGGAATATCCATGCCAGGCAACACACCAGCACCCTCAGGCCACATACACAACCCCAACACCAGACTGGGAGACTGCCTAGCAACAGGTAAAAGGGATGGGCACTGATTGGATAGTCACCACCCAATCTGTAGGGAGAGACCCAGAGATGGGGAGGGGCCAGTGGTCAGTTGGAAAGTTGGCGGGAAGAGGGAGTGTGTGAAGAGTCGGGGAGTGTGAAGGAAAGAGTGTAGAGGAGTTGTGAGGAGAGAGGAGTTGAGAGTGAAAGTACAGAAAGACCTGAAGTAACAACGGAGTGCTGTAATAGAAGTGAGGGACTGTGGAGTAAGGGACCAGGTTACCTGTGGAAGTGTAAGACTCCAAGAACCGCGGGACGCCTGTGGAAGTCTGGAACCAAGGCTCACAGGACTCAGCACAAGGCGGGGTGCAGACCTTAGGACAGTGGGACACTTTATGGTCAACTGTTAATTCTGCCAGGTGACGGGATTTCGACAATCCCTCACCAACCCAAAGAGTCTGAAGCATCAGCAGCGAAGAAGTGACCAGGGACTGAACCTCTTAAATAGTCCAGGCTGCCTGCAATAGAACCAAGACTGAAAAGAGGGGACTCCCAAGAAGCTCTAGGCCACGGGAGCCCATCAACAACAAGTGTGCATGGAGGACAGCTAGCCCAGGTCACAGCTGGCACGGAGAACAAGGGGAGCGGGAACACCTGTAACCGGCACCAGCAGGTCCAGGTACCAGGCCAGTAAAGGCAAATGGAAACTGTAATGCCGGTGTGGACTGTTTCCTTTGCGCCTCTGCACATATACTGACTGTCCCCTATCATTGCCCCTTCACTATCTACTGCTGGGACCTGTCTCTGCTTGCGGAGGGTCCAAAACACCTAAGCTGCACTACTCCATCAGCCCCAGCAGGACCTTACAGCAGCGGTCTCATTAACCTGGCTGCACACCGCAAGTGGCGCAGTCGAGAACTCTTTTATTTTTATTTCCTTTTTATTTTTTACCCCTTTTTTATCTGACCGACCCCCAGGGTCACGGAACCGGGCATCGGCCGCAACCACGACTGATCCCCCCTGCGCACCGCTCGCTCGGGACCGAGTACCCCACAGTCCCTGGGGCATCACATTTGCAATATATTCCTCCTGTTGGTGGCTGTTCTCATTCAGCTGCCTGACCTTTTTCCTCAGGCAATGCTAATTAAGCACCATACTTGGGTCTTCTCCGCCTTTATTTATGGTTGCTGGTCTGGCACTGTGAAGGCCAGTTCTGATATTGTCCTGGTGTGTGTGGCGACTGCTACACACGCTGGGACCTGGGCTGCCTTTTATCTGCAGTTGCCTCCTTTTGCGACATGGAAGTGGTTATATATAAGTTACAGGTATGTGTGCTTCAATATGGTTCTGCTTTTAATTTTTTTATCTAAGAGGCTGCATGGCACATGAAATACATAATATAGTGTAGGACCCCCCTATTGAGATTTGCCGTGACGTGGCAGAAATGGCTCAAAGAATGGATCAATTATTTGCTAAAAATCTCATTTTGTATTATAATACAGTTTGAATAAATCCCTCAATTTGCACTTTTATATGATGCATGCCACTCTCAGATCGTGCTGGCTCCCCTTTCTCTACAATGGGAAAGATTTATTCTGATTTCATGTCAGATAGTGAGAAAAACATGAGATGTGTCTTTATAGAGAGTGTATGTAAGCTTCTGGTTTATATATATATATATATATATATATATATATATATATATATATATATATATATATACACACTCCCTGACAGAAGTTCTGTCGCTTATCCATGTTATGTAAATAAAAGCTTATAACCTGACTTTAAATTCATCCATTGGTTTCATAAATTACTTTTTTGAAAGCTGAAACCCTCCCAAATCCCAAATTTGGTTTAGGTTATGAAAATAAAGTTGCTGCAAAGCTGAAATATAGATCATTTAATGAACACAGAAATGTCAGATTTTGGCAAGACAAACATTTTGTCGCCTTGTCATATAATGCACCCAATCCTGACCTGTGCTCACTAAATGATCGGTTAATTAGTGGGTGTGTACAAAAAGAAACCCAGCACCCCAGACCTTCACTTGAACTGCAACTTGACCTCTGACAACATGCCAAAAATGCACCCTGCGACCAAAGCCTTGATTATCAAGAGGTGAAAGACCAGATGGCTGGCACCTTTAATGTGTCTCAGCGTCAAGTATAAAGAATTAAAAAAAGATTTGAAGAGACTAGAGATGTTTTTGACAAACCCAGGTCCGGCAGACCCCGCAAGACAACTGTTCAGGAGGAATGTTTGTTGGTTAGAAAATCCAAAGCCAGCCCCTCTTCTACTGCAGCAGAGCTCCAACAGGCCTGGTCACCCCAAGTCCCTGTGTTAACTAGAACAGTTTGTAGGATTCTGTCTCGAAATGGCCTCCATGTTCGAATCAGTGTCCAGAAGCCAGCACTAAACAAAAAGCAATTAAAAAAAGTGTGGCATTTGCCAAGTCCCACAGCCTGCTAAAGAGATGGACACTGGAAAAGTGGCAGAAGGTGGATTTCCCTAATGAATCTTCAGTTCAATTACACCACAGCTGCCGCAAATACTGCAGGAGACCTACTGGAGCCCGTATGGATCCAAAATACACCCAGAAAACAGTTAGGTTTGGTGGTGGAAAGATCATAGTCTGGGGTTACATTCAGTATGGGGGTGTGCGAAACATTTGCATGGAGGAAATCAATATCCTAAAAAATCAAGAAGTATTGGCTACCTCTTACATTCCCAATCATAAAAGGGGTCAAATTCTACAGCAGGATGGTGCTCCATCTCATACATCCTTCTTTACAACAAAGTTCCTGCTGCAAAGAAGATCAAGATGCTCAAGGACTGGCCAGCCCAGTCACCAGACATGAACATCATTGAGCATGTTTGGGGTAGGATGAAAGAGGAAGCTTAGAAGACAAAACCAAAGACTCTAGATGAACTCTGGGAGGCATGTAAGACTGCATTCTTTGCTATTCCTGATGACTTTGTCAATAAATTGTATGAATCATTGTTGAACCGCATGGATGCAGTCCTTCAAGCTCATGGAAGTCACACAAAATATTAAATATGGTTCTAATAGCACTACATCTTCATTCTCCAATGTTATGCAACATAGCTTTGTATTAGAAGTTAATTATGTGTTTGAATTTCACATTACTTACTTAAGTTTGGTGGTGGAAAGATCATGGTCTGGGGTTATATTCAGTATGGGGGTGTGTGAAACATTATTTTCTGTGGGCGACAAAACTTTTGTCTTGCCAAAATCTGACCTTTCTGTGTTCATTAAATGATCAATATTTCAGCAACTTTATTTTCATAACCTAAAACAAATTTGGGAGGGTTTCAGCTTTCAAAAGAGTAATTTATAAAACCAATGGATGAATTTAAAGTAAGGTTATAAGCTTTTATTTACATAACATGGATAAGCGACAGAACTTCTGTTAGGGAGTGTATACTGTATATACATATAAATGTTCTGTACATATATCAATTATCAATTAAATATGTAAAGGGTTGCATGTGCATGCCTAGCAGCAGGGGCCGGCAGACAGCTACCGTGATAAATGAGGTATTTTTCAGAGGAGTAATAGGATTGCTCTCACACAGTAGACCTTAGGTGGGAGCAGAAAATAAACACAGGCAGATATTAGAGAAGACAAGCAAGGAGCTTAGGAGGAAACATGATGACAAGATAAAGCTGACTGGGAAAAGAGCTGCACACAAACCGATAATGAGCTGGACGCACATATAAGATGCTGACAGTATCTGTAGAGCAGAGGTAGATGGCTGGGTAATTGCCTGTGACTAATTGGAATTTATGATGTATGATAATTATACATACACAAGATCTTACAACATTTAAGCATTGGTCAGTGTCAGAATAAATCATTCTGAAGGGCAAAAAGTTGTCCTCATCACCAGGCAGCAAATGGATTTTGGCCCTTCTTATAATTTGTAGCCTTTATATTTTCTTGTACACTGTGTATTACATAGTCACTATATTAGGCCCAAACTATCAATATTGTAACTCTCACATTTACCATTGAAGTGACTGTGTACTAGACTGAAATTCAGTTGTGGCATCTGAAAACACAGTCCCATGCCAGCTACTTCCCCTTTTGCTAGATTGGGGTCTCTATTACTTAAATTACCCTGCCTGGAGAAAATCAAGATATACTACAAGACTAGATTTCCAATGTATATGATACATAATAATAATAATAATTTTTATATAATATTGCACTATAATTAATACCACCAGACCACAATCAAATATCACTAACAGTGATAATAATAACACTATACTGATTATTAGCCAAAACCACTCTACTGATATTACCATCATACAGTGCAAATATAATGGAAAAATCAGGTCTACACCAGCGCTCTGCAGACCATATATGTGGATACTATACAAATGCTCATCAGTGAGGTACTTGATGATCGTAGTCATTCATTTTCCATTTTCTTTTCCGTTAGGCCCAGACTGTCATGACCTCCTCTTCCATCCATAACTATTGTGTGGTGTTCAAAGTTACACTTGTTGGGTGTCATGGCGGCGTCAGACTCTGTTCCCACTGCAGAAAAGAGAAATTCCAGCAACAAAGTCCAGGGAATCAAATAAAACTTAGAAAATGTATTCAAGTATATTAAAAAGTCCAAACATGGTTCTGTGCGTGACCGAGAGGACGCGTTTCGAACAAGGTAGTTCTTAGTCTGATGCTCTGTGACCCAGTGTGTTATAGAGGATTAACTGTCTCTAGAACTCACACTAAAGCTAGGGTCACACGTAGCGACGCAGCAGCGATCACGACGACGATCTGACCTTATCAGGATTGCTGCTGCGTCGTTACATGGTCGCTGGTGAGCTGTCAAACAGGCAGATCTCACCAGCGACCAGTGACCAGCCCCCAGCCAGCAGCGACGCGTGGAAGCGATGCTGTGCTTGGTAACTAAGGTAAATATCGGGTAACCAAGCAAAATGCTTCGCTGGTTACTCGATATTTACCTTGGTTACCAGCGCACACCGCTTAGTGCTGGCTCCCTGCACTCGTAGCCAGAGTACACATTGGGTTAATAAGCAAACCTTTGCTTATTTACCAGATATGTACTCTGGCTACGCGTGCAGGGAGCAGGGAGCCGGCACTGGCAGCCTGAGAGAGGCGGATGCTAGTAACCAAGGTAAATATTGGGTAAAAAAAAACAAAACAGAAAAAAATACTCCTAAAATCAATATTATTTAATATTGATTTTAGGAGTATTTTTTTCTGTTTTGGTTTTTTTGCACGAACACTCCTAGTCTTATTGTGTTTGGTTGGAAATAAATATTGGGTAACCAAGCAAAGCACTTTGCTGGTTACCCGATGTTTACCTTGGTTACAGCTTACCGAAGGTTGTCAGAAGCCGTCTCCCTGCTCCCTGCACATTCAGTTTGTCGCTCTTTCGCTGTCACACACAGCGATGTGTGCTTCACAGCGGGAAAGCAACGTCCAAAAAATGGTCCAGGACATTCAGCAACGACCGGCGACCTCACAGCAGGGGCCAGGTCGTTGCTGGATGTCACACACAGCGACATCGCTAGTAAGGTCGCTGCTACGTCACAGAAAATGGTGACTTAGCAGTGACATCGTCGTTGCTGTCATTGTGTGTGACATGACCATTATAAGGCAACATCAGCTGGTAATCTTCCTTGTCGACCAAACATCAGATAGTAGATACCCAGTAGAACAATGGACATTATTATTGTAGAGATAGACCAACTATGGAAGTAGAAATTATGAGAGTGAGGGCAAGATGTGACACCATATCCAATATTAGTGAAGACTACTCCCTGCCGAAAATTTGAAAACTAAGAGAACTAACGGATGATGTGGTCATGGTCCATTATGTGACCGACTAGTCAAAGAATAGAATCGAAACGTGCGCGTCGGGGCACGTTTTTATCGGGTACTACGAGCCACTATGGGTGAGTTATTGATTATTACAGCTTGGTCCATGGGTCTTAGACATTAATGTGCTGGCGTTTTATCATTATGTGTGCTCTCCTATGTTGAGTTGTTATATTGGCCCATGACCTGTCCCCATGTATGTGATTGTTTATAGACATATCTGTAGCCATTGTCCAATGGGAATTTTGTGATAATTTTTATCTATTCCAGCAATATATAATGACAATGGTATATAGTTATGTCTGGAGTTATTACACTCTAGTAATTTTATTTATTTATACTGGGGCTATCTGTGTTATTTTCTATGAATTCTGTCCCCTGAGTGGGAAGTGGACCCATGTGTTTTGTCATCAGTGACACCCTTTGAGAACCTGATTAATTGTTATGAGCTGTCTATTGTCTTTTGTCATTTGTCTCTTCTTGCTAATAATTCATGTAATAAACACTTTTATATTTTTACAAGAAGTTGTTTTGATCTATTCTTTGACTAGTTGGCCACATAATGGACCATGACTACATAATCTCTTAGTTCTCTTAGTTTTCAACTATGGAATTAGATTTGGCCAATCAGTTTTCTGTTGAGCAGGTATGGAACTCAGCATGTCAACTAGAGTCTGGTTCATCCGCTCGCGTGGGTCATTACACTGAGGATGAATATGCATGTGTCTGCACTTTCTTACAACCATACACAGCAGATGCAAATACATCATCTCGGTCAGTTTGGATCTTTTCTGGGTATCCATAAGGTTGTACCAAAGTCTTCCAGAAGATTGTTGTTTTTGCAGTAAGATGACTGGCTCTTCCACAGGAAATTTTTTATAGTGGTCGATGATAGTCAGGGCATGGTAGACTGTAGTTTCACATGATCCAATACAACCAACTCCAAAGGCTTGTGAGTGACTATTGAGGTGCTTGCTGGTCAGAACTTTCTCCACGTCTCAAGGTACAAGTGGTACATACACGGTACCATCACTCTATATCGTTTCTTACCCGATCCAATAGAATCTCTTTCGGATGTTGGCCTCAGTCTTGTGGCAACCAAAATGTCTGTATTAATCATCATAGGCTTCTAGGCCTCTTGCCAAGAATAGCCATTTCCTCTGTCTCCAGAGTCTTGACAGTTCGATGTTCACGCAGCTACCCTGGTTTCTATAGACTTTGTTTCTCGTGGTGAAAAGGTTCCTTAGAGTATTCAGCACGTTACACTTTTTCTGGATACAAATCCATTGGACTCTGTCAGTTTGCACCTGTTGCTCTTGCTGGTTAGATAAAGGATGAGGATCTCATCTCAAAACCTGGGCAACTTCCTTTCCAGACAACAGATGGAAGTATCATATCGCCACTTCTTCCCATTAATTACCTTTATGCTCTTGACAAGTAGGAAGGTAGGATAACGCATCATCATTTGTGTTAGATCTCACTGCTATATATTTGATAGTTACTTGATCATTCACCAGTCTTGATGCACTAGGGCTCCTAGTCAGGCTATGTTCAGGTGTGACCACGGATTGTTGTCTTTGAAGGATATGAAGGCAGTAGCTGCCAAGTGGCCTTTAAACTTCTCTGCAACTGCTCATACAAATGCATGGAACTCAAGTTTGACAGAACTGTAGTTATCTGCATTCCCTTCTGTTGGACTGAGGGAGTCACTCTCATATGCAGTCACTTACTCTTTACCATCTTGGACTTGTGCAAGGACAGTACAGATCTTTTTCTTGCTGGCATCAGTATAGAGGTAAAAGTTGCACTTGTAGTCAGAATAGGAGCCTCTGTCAAAATGATTGAAGGAGACATCTAGTGCCACTGTACAGATGATCGTCTGACTCGTCTTTTCTTCTGTGCAGAATTGTAACATTTGTGCTTGCTTCCACTACAGCTCCTAGGCAGCGCCACACTGTTTTTGCTAGTACTAGATGGGGCTGTTCTATATAAACCCCAGAGAGCCAGCTCCCCCTGCCAGTGAATGGAGATTCTATCCTGGTTTGTGCCTCTGTCCTGTGTGCCTGTAATTTGACCTGATATTCCCATTATTTGACCTCGGCTTTATATTTGACTATCCGCTTGTTGTTTGATTCTATTTCTTACGTGACCTCCCGGATCTGACCCATCTTCCTAACCATCCTTCTTGCCAGCTTGCACCACTGAGCAGCTGCTGACTCTGTGGCCCTCACCCAGTGACCTCTGTTGAAGTCCAGATCCCTCTACAGGGGTTAAAGAGTGAAGGCCAGGGCAGCCCATGGGTTCAGGAAACAGAGTAGCCTGTTCTTGGTAGCCATTTTGGGGCATCCAGGTGACTACTAGCTGTGCATGTGTGACAAGAATTATCGCTCAACAGCTCTTGCAGATGTGGCACAACCTGGGTGACATTTTTGATAAAATGGCAGTAGTATGCCGCAAATCCCAGGAAACTTCTGACCTCTCAATTAGAAGTCGAGACAGGCCACTTCTGAACAAGAGCAATGTTCTCAGGATCTGGAGACACTCTTTCATCCCCCACTACTTGGCCTAGATATTGCACTCTGGGCTCCTATAGATGGCACTTGAAGGGTTTGACTTTCATACCATAGTCGATGAGAGTCTTGAAGACATCTGACAGGTGCTCAAAATATTGTTCTTAGGTTCTGGATAACATGATCACATCATTCAGGACTGTATCAAAGTTCTTGTGACCTAGGCAGTATTCCATTAGCCTTTGGAAAGTACCTGTGACATTGCACAGCCCAAAAGTCATATAGCTGAATTGAAAAAGGCCCATCGGTGTCGTGAAGGCTCTCTCTTTGTCTTCTGAGGCATTGGCACTTATCAATACTCACTGGTCAAGTCCTGTGTTGAGAAGATTCAGCTGATTTTAAGGCTGTGAAGGACTCTTCAATATGTGCCATTGAGTAGGCATTTTTATGTGTGATACTAGTCAGCTTTCTACAACCACACAGAAGCAGATGTTCCTACCTTTCTTTCTCATGAGGAAAAGTGATGCCACCCAAGGACTTTGACTGTCTCTGATGAAGTCTATGCTCTTCATGTCCTGGATTAACTTCTTCACTGGTTAGTATATGGATTGAGGGATGGGCCGGTATCTTTGCCGGATGGATAGATGTGAATCAGTAGGGATGTCGTGTTGGATGATCTCCACGTTCCCAAAGTCCATGGAATTGTTACTGAAGACCTGGTGGTGATTCCTCTTTTTGCCATGTCCATATAGTGTAGCCACTTTTAACTTGCAGACTATGTTTCCAGTCTTGCAAGGCAGTCATCTCTTCTCTAACAGGTAAACTGTCATGTCCAGAAAGGATATTTTCATGCAGAAAGCCTCTTTTGAGTTAAAATGTTGCTGCTTTCACTGATGGAATAAAGAAGTACCTTTCATATGCGATATACTGAAGTGCCGTGATTATCTACTTTTTAGCATGGATTCAGGGGCTATGAGGCTAGAGCATGGGTCCCCAATTCCAGTCCTCAAGGGCCGCCAGCAGTGCATGTTTTCAGGATTTCCTTAGTATTGCACATGTGATAATTTAATCACCTGCACAGTTGATGATTCCAACACCCATATAATACTAAGGAAATCCTGAAAACATGCACTGTTGGCGGCCCTCGAGGGCTGGAGTTGGGGAACCCTGGGCTAGAGCCTAACATTGCGTACAGGGACGTAACGGATACCTCTTTGTTTATAAACCTGACCTTCACTTGAACACATATCAGACAACGTATACTCGGCTTAAATACAAGAAATTTTCATGGAGCATAAGCCATTGGAATGTCTCGGATTTACATTTTCTTTGATAAGACTGCAGTTTTATTGTAGTGGAACACGGGATTTGGATAGCTGGTAGGGATAGCTGAGCTTGCTCAGTAAATTACATCGGATCTCTCTGCAGTAAAGGCTGAAGGGATGGATGCGGACTGCGTGGGCGGCAGTTTGAAAGCAGAATCAGTATCTGTATTCCACACTATTACATACTGTTATGTGCATAAGACAATGGCCAGTGCTGCAGGTGTTGGATGACCCAATATAATCTCTATATCACAAAGAGCAGTCATTTCAAAATTATTCTAATCATGATCAACAGCCTACAGTATAATGTATAATAACAGATAGAATATACTTATGAGATGAGGGCAAGGACACACATCATCTGCTCATATGTGAACAAAGGCTGATTATCCTGTTTGCATTTTACATCAATAGATGAAAAGGTGTTTCTCTATTCTACACCATTTGCATCACTCTTTTGTTTGCTTACCTCACTGCGTTAGACTTTTGACTATATTTCCAATCTGATCCTTTTATAACTTGAAGGGGTTCTTGGGTGTGATATTAATATGTATCAAATAATACTTCAGTTTAAAGGGGTTATCCACGTTCAGAAAATCTGTGGTATAAAAAAAAGTCCTTTACACTCTATCTCAGGGCCTCCTGATGAGTCTCTGCTGCTGATCCTGGTGTCTGGCATTGGCTGCAGCGCTGACATCACATCGACAGTGTGGCAGCCAATCAGTGAGCTCAGTGGCTCTGAGCGAGGCATTCCATCTAAATTAGCAGAGCCGCTGAACTCACTGATTGGCTGCTTCACTAATGACTAGTGATGTGCGGGCTCACAGAAAACCGGGACAGGCGGGTTTAACTGGGTTAAAAAAATAACCTGTTGCAGCCCAGGATTAGTCCTTGATATCTGGCCAGACGCCGGTCCCCATGTAAGTCTATGGGATCCAGAATCCGGCAATTAAGAATGGTGGTAGAACGGATAGGGGGATAAGAACATGTGGGTTGTACTTACCAAGGCTCCAGCACAGCTGTACACTGCTTCCAGGCCTCTCATTCACTTCCGGGGCTACTCATTACCTTCATTGCATATGTACTGCTTTCCCCACCCACCAGCATCTGCAATTGGTTGCAGTCAGATGCACTCCCAACCTGAGTGTCAGCGCGTCAGCAGACTGCTTCCAATCACAGACACTGTGTGTGTCTGTAATGGTATAAAAATTAATAAATACATAAAATATTTGGTGTAGGGTCTGGGTGGCTGTGGGCTGCTATTTTTAGGCTGGATGGGGCCCAATAACCATAGGTCTCTCCAGCCTGAGAATACTAGTTCACAGCTGTCTGGTTTTATCATGGCTGGGAATCAAAATTGGGGAGGCTCGCACGCCATTTTTAAAATTATTTTTTTTTTTATAAAAGCAGCCGCATACAGTTCCTCTAATTTTGATACACAGCCAAGATAAGCACACGGATGGGGGCTGCAGCCTATAGCCGTATGCTTCATCTGTGCTGGGTATCATAGTATGGGGGAACGCTATGCCAATTTTTTAATTTACTTTTATACCACTATAGATATATACAGCGTGTGTGACTGAAAGCAGCCAGATACACAGGGTGGGGCGCTGTCTTACTGCAACAAATCAGAGATGCGGGGACTGTCAGTGGGCGGGGGAAGCAGTGCACATGCATGAAGATAATGAGTGGCACCGGAAGTAGAGTGAGCTGCCCTGGAAGCAGCGTACAGCCATGCAGTGACCGATAAGTATGAAGCGCTTGCTCCAATCCCCCTGTCCCTGCTACCATACTATAGAAGGGACTATATACTATGCTACATTTCTAATTGGAGATATTTTGCAAATATTATAATTAATACACCTATTATAGACTGGGAAAGGAACTTGGAGATGGGAATAACCCTTTAAGTAATATTGTCCCACTGGCTAAGTACTGCTTAAGATGGGTTCCCATTTGCCGATTACCAACATTAAATGACTGCCAATCAGCTGAATGTAACCTGGCCAGCGGTCATTTATGATCCTGTGTAGACAGACTGACCACACTTTCATGTGCGTGCCCAGAACAATTGGAAAGGATTAGACTGTCACATTTGCTATCATATAACTCATTTTGCTCTTCCTTCAGGTATTTGGCAGCCTGTTTACACTGCCCGAATGTCGAGAAATGAGTGTTCTAGGAGCATATGTGATAAATGACCTCATTGTCTAGACTTATGCCCTAAAAATACAGAATAAGTGCCGTATTTTAGTCTATGGGATTGTGTTGAGTGTTGTAAATTCCTTGTCAGATACTTTAGAAGAACACGACTGTCTATGATAATAAACCCTTGAGTAGGTAAATAATTCAGCAAGGCAAAGATCATATCTGCAGTCTGTACTTTCCATAGATCTGAGGCCGTGTCACTGTCATCGAGTCTTGGCTTGGCTTCCGTAGAAATACAAGACAAGTCTCTGCAGACGGACGCTGTCGAATACTAAATTGTGATGAAGAGCTCCAGGACGATTTCTTTATGTTTCCGAACTTGTGCTGTACACTGGTGACAAGACCGTTGTTCCCCAATGTCTGATCTTAGACTTTCTTCTCATGCTTTCTCCTTGGACATCTTTAGCTTCAGAGGGAGATATAGTGCTAAAACTCACTTCGCTTTTCAGCGGCTGTGATGATGGCTTTATATGTGTATATCTTTAATCTCATGTCCTCTCTGTAGTGCCTTCCCTTAGGGGTGCTTCACACACAGCGAGCTCGCTGCCGAGATCGCTGCTGAGTCACGCTTTTTGTGACGCAGCAGTGACCTCATTAGCGATCTCGCTGTGTGTGACAATGAGCAGCGATCTGGCCCCTGCTGCGAGATCGCTGCTCGTTACACACAGCCCTGGTTCGTTTTCTTCAAAGCCGCTCTCCCGCTGTGACACACAGATCGCTGTGTGTGACAGCGAGAGAGCGACAAATGAAGCGAGCAGGAGCCGGCATCTGACAGCTGAGGTAAGCTGTATCCAAGATAAACATCGGGTAACCAAGGTGGTTACCCGATATTTACCTTAGTTACGAGCCTCTGCAGCTCTCACGCTGCCTGTGCTGCCGGCTCCGGCTCTCTGCACATGTAGCTGCTGTACACATCGGGTTAATTAACCCGATGTGTACAGCAGCTAGGAGAGCAAGGAGCCAGCGCTAAGCAGTGTGCGCGGCTCCCTGCTCTCTGAACATGTAGCTGCATTACACATCGGGTTAATTAACCCGATGTGTACTGTAGCTATGGTAGGAGAGCAAGGAGCCAGCGCTCAGTGTGCGCGGCTCCCTGCTCCCTGCACACACAGCTGTGCGCTGGTAACTAATGTAAACATCGGGTAACCATACCCGATGTTTACCTTAGTTACCAGTCTCCGCAGCTTCCAGACGGCGGCTCCGTGCAAGCGCAGCGTCGCTTGCACGTCGCTGCTGGCTGGGGGCTGTTCACTGGTCGCTGGTGAGATCTGCCTGTTTGACAGCTCACCAGCGACCATGTAGCGATGCAGCAGCGATCCTGACCAGGTCAGATCGCTGGTCGGATCGCTGCTGCATCGCTAAGTGTGAAGGTACCCTTAGCTATCTTTTAATCTCTCCCTGTCAATTATCTTCCAAGCTTTTCATGATTCTTTGACGCTCTTGCACTATATGAAAGTCCTGCTTTAGAGATTGAAGAGCCTTCAGACATGGGTGCTGTTCATCTAATCATATCTAATTTTGACATTCACATTTGACCCTCGCTATGACTTTTTTCACAGCAAGGTAACAATTGGTCTATAATATTGTGCAATTGGAGCATAATTCACAACTCTTGCAGAATTCCCAGAAAAACTTTAGAACTACCAGACACATTAAAGAATTGTAAAATCTCTTGTCCAGGACCTCAAAACCTTCCGAAAGTCAATGGAGATGAGTTTTCTATATGTGGTGCAAAAATGCCTTTATTTACAGGGGCACTTTTTGGGGGGATATAGCAAGGGTGTGACCTTTAAAAGGGGTATGGTATAAAAAAAAGTTGTCAAGTCTAATTTAATAGATAATACAAAGTTAGAAAATGTATTTTCAACTATATGGAATAATTTTGTGCATTTGCAAACTATTACATTGTGTGAGGCAAACCCTGGGATATGAAGATGAATTATGACTTCCAGTCATAATCGCTCTCATCACTCCATGGCAGTGCCCCCTCCCTTCTTGTTCTCAGAGGTCCAGCATCTGTGAAGGTGTCACATCCCAGCCATCTCCTGTGATATGGAGATTAGGTGACATGGGAACAATGGACACAGGATGACTCCCTGCCGTGACCCTGTAGTAGGGGCTGCTATCTAATTAGCAAGGCTATGGAAGTATCCAGACAGAACGACTCCAGTAAAAAATGGTTCATATCTCGCAAGCCATATTTCCGATAAATATGGCAACCATAAAAATGGTGTCTCCGCATGCGGACGATGCTGGCACACCCTTTTTATGGGAGCAGGACCTGGGGAAATACCCCAGGCGTGATATCAGCCAATGTGGAACTAGTAGACAAGTCACGAGTCCTCTCGTTCTGTAGCTAAATTCATAGCTGTCACAATGAGAGCGTTGGCGTCCGCCTACGACGCTCCCAGGCAAAGTTATGGCCCATATTCCATGTTGTGGATTGTCCATAACTCCAGCCAGGGGTGGAGCAGTGCTCCCTCTGAGGTCACTAAGGTAGGAGGGGACCTGGAGTTGCCCAGGTTGATAACCCTACTTCGGCCATTTTCCAGTGTTCTTTCGCTGGGGGTCACGTGTAGGAAACATCTGTGGGAAGGATCCTAGAAACCTGGCCTACAGCGCCCCCCTGTGGCCAGACGCACAAGGTAACTGCTGGAACTGTGTATGCCTGTTTGTAACCCATGCTTTGCTTGTAACTGTACTCTGACATATGTATATTCTGTAGATTCCCTATTGTATATATTGTAGTTCTAGTGTGCTTTAGGCTGATTAAATTATATAATTAATCTTGGGCTGTTCTGTTATCTCGATCTTGAATCCCACGTCTGTGTGTTCGGCTAATAGTTACCGTGAAGCGGTTGGTGGCAGCGAGTTGTGCCAAGGATTATTGTGGGGAGGCCAGTGAGATTCGGGGAGGTTTTATATATTCCGCCCGCGGAGGTCGGGGGAATATATACCCTACTCTCACCGGGGACCCTTCAATAATCGGCATAAGTAGTATAGCGGCCTCCTTGCTTATTGTCGGGCATTTCCATAATTGGCCTGACTATAAGAGGGGCGCTAGAGAGCGCGTCACGTGCTCTGTCTGTCGGTCGGGAGGTATAAAGGAGGGGTGACCCCCACTTGTTACCCCCCGATTGTGACGTACTGGTAGCCAGCGCGGGGGATTTCTGAGTGACCCCCCCGGTGGTTCGTGACATATTGGTGGCATAGCGGTGGGATCGAGATAATAGTGTGTGTGAGTGTGAGACCCATACTCCCAGACACTAAAGACTGCCTGCAGCAGCTGTGGCTGCTGGGGTCTTCAGACTAGCTCAACACTAGAGTGTCAGAGTGCAGATACTGTAAGGTGTGTGGAGGCATCAGGTGTCAGTTCTGTGTCAGTGACCAAAAGTCTGCAAGAATGGCTGATGGCACCAGGAGCAAAGCCAAAGGAATGGCCGATGCTCAGGCCAGAGACGATGAGGAGGTTGTCCACGAGCCCTCCAAGAGCCCGACGCCAGAGAACAGCTCTGCAGAGGACATTGCACAACCTGGCAATTATGGACAAGATGAGGAGCAGCTCACCCAAGGGTCCTCAACGAGCCAGATGCCAGTCCTCCGCTCTGCAATGGACAGTGAATCACCAGGCTCCGCAGCGGGCCGCAGATCACCACGTGCCATTCCACCGAGCCTGGGAGGCTCGGATAGCCTTCTTCAAATGGCTATGGCCCTTCTCCAGGCTGGAGACCGGGATACCTACGAGATACTCATGGCCGAGCGTGAGCGACAGGCAGCGCGTGACGCTGAGGCTGCGGAGCGGCAAGCAGTGCGTGAGGCTGCGGAGCGGCAAGCAGCACGTGAAGAGCGCCAGGCCGAGCGTGACTACCAGCTGCAGCTAGCTCAGCTCCGGCCCTCATCAGCCACACGTGACCTTCAAGACACCAAACTTCCAAAGGTCCGTGTTGAGGACTTCCCAGTGCTGGAGAAGGATGGAGACTTGGACTCTTTCTTGACTGCTTTTGAACGGACTTGCCTGCAGCACCATCTGGACAAGGACCAGTGGGCCAAATACCTGACCCCCCGTCTAAGGGGTAAGGCCCTGGATATCCTTGGGGACTTGCCTGCTGAGGCAGATCAGGGCTACGACACCATCAAGCGGGCCCTGATCCAACAGTACAACCTCACTCCAGAGTCCTACCGCAAGAAGTTCCGGACCCTGCAAAAGGGACCAAAGGACTCCTGGGCTGACCACCGGCGGGCACTTGCCCGAGCTGCCGACCACTGGACCCAAGGCCTGCAGCTTTCCATCGGACCGGAGATCCTGGACTTGTTCATCACGGAGCAACTCTTGTGGAACTGCCCTGAGGATCTCCGCCAGTTCATCCGAGACCAGAAGCCAAAGGGGTCCACGGCTACAGCTGCCCTGGCCGATGACTACACCAACAATCGGGCTCCTGAGGCCAGGAGAGCAGCCACCAGCAGCACCTGGAGAGGGGGTAAGATGAATTCTGCGACTGCCCCACCTGCCCCTAGACTGCAGGGGGTGTCCCCCTCAACTCCCCTCTCCAGGCCCGTGGCAGAGCCAAGACGGTGCCACCAGTGCAACCTACCTGGACACTTCAAGGCCATGTGCCCTCAGCGTCCCAAGGCCCCGGCTCCGTCCCCGTCCCACGGGCCGCCCAAGGTGTATTGTGTGGGTGGGGGTGGTGGTAGGTCCCTGGACAGCTTCCAACCTGTCACCGTCGGCCGGTCTGTGACCATGGGACTGCGAGACAGCGCCTCGGAGGTGACTCTGGTGCGGCCTGAGATGGTGTCCCCCCAAGACTTGATCCCTGGAAAAACCCTCGCTGTCTCCGGGATTGGAGGCATTGACCCGGCGCTGCCTGTTGCTGACATTTATGTGGACTGGGGCGCAGGGCGAGGGGTGAGGGAGGTGGGGGTAACTGATCGGATCCCCGCAAACGTGCTACTTGGGACAGATTTGGGGCAGATAACCTCCCAGTTTGGGCCCCAACCAAGGGCTGAACCTTCAGCCAGTACTGACATGCCTCCGGACAATGTTAATGTGTTATCTATGAATGATGTAAGGGAGGAGGGAGTGAACTCTGATATTTCTGCTTGCATAGACACCATAGACACACACACAGCTGCAGCTGTGACAGGGGAGGGGGTCAGAGAAAGGTGTGACAATGCCTCTACAAGTAATCAGCCTGTGAGCTGGGATCTGTTGCCCTCTGCAGGGATAAGCAGAGAGCAGGGTGCTGCAGGGGGAGGACCAGTGTGTGGGGTGGGGGCTACCACAGCAAATGTGGGGTCCCCAGAGATTTCACAGCGGGGTTCTGTTGCTGCAGGAGGGGAACAGGCAGGTGAGATTGGGGCCGGTCCAGGAGCGGAAGTGCTCCCAGGTAAGATCTCGGTGCATGGTTCCCCCACAACCGGGGTGTCAGGAAGCCAGGTAGGTCTGCCTGAACCGGCGACTTGGTCAGGAACGGAGGAGGAGCAGGCACGACCCACGGTCGCAGCGGCTGTGGCCGCTGTCACCCGCAGTGGGAGTGCTGGAAGCCAAGGGGCCTCCCAGAGGTCCGATAGCTCTTCCCCTTCTGACCCAGTGGCAGCCGAGTCAGGTGGAGGCCAGGACACAGGTCCCGGGGTACTGACCGAAGATGTGACAGTCTCGTCGATTCTGGCCACATCTAGTCAGGGGTTTCAGGCAGCGTTAGAAGCTGACGACAGCCTGAAAGCTCTTAAGGAGCAGGCGGCACAGCCTCCCTCGGACTCGGACCCGGAGCGAGTGGTCTGGGACCAAGGACGGCTGTACCGGGCCACGGTCCAGCAGGGTTCACCGGAGGCGTGGCCCAGGGACCGACAGTTGGTGGTACCCTATCCGTTCCGGACGGAGTTGTTGCGGATCGCACATGAGATTCCGATGGCCGGACACCTAGGGATCGCTAAGACCAAGGCCAGGTTAAACCAGCATTTCTACTGGCCAAAAATGGGGGCCGATGTGGCTGCCTACTGCCGTTCGTGTGAAACCTGTCAGAGAGTGGGGAAGGCGGGGCCACACCCCAAAGCCCCACTAGTATCTCTGCCAATCATCGATGAGCCTTTCAGGAGGGTGGCTGTGGATCTGGTCGGCCCGCTGGCCATCCCCAGCAGCTCCGGGAAACGCTTCATACTGACGGTAGTGGACTATGCCACCCGGTACCCGGAAGCAGTGGCCTTGTCGTCCATTCGGGCTGACAAGGTGGCCACCGCATTGCTGGAGATTTTCTCCCGAGTGGGTTTTCCCCAGGAAATGCTCACTGACCGGGGGACCCAATTCATGTCCCAGCTGATGGAGGCCCTCTGTAAGCAAGTCCAGGTGCGACATCTGGTGGCCAGCCCGTACCATCCACAGACTAATGGCCTGTGCGAGCGGTTCAATGGCACCTTAAAGCAGATGCTTAAGATGTTGGTCGACTCCCATGGGCGTGACTGGGAGCGGTATCTCCCACACCTGTTATTTGCTTACCGGGAGGTTCCACAGGCCTCAACAGGATTCTCACCGTTTGAGCTCCTGTACGGGCGACGTGTGCGGGGCCCCCTGGCTCTGGTGAAAGAGGCTTGGGAAGGGGATTTGGCCACCCCTGGAGTGTCGGTTATCGAGTATGTCATGCGCTTCCGGGACAAAATGCAGGCCTTGACGCAACTGGTACACGACAATATGGCTCAAGCCCAGGCCGATCAGAAGCGTTGGTACGACCAGAACGCTTGTGAGAGGACCTACCAAGTGGGTCAAAAGGTGTGGGTACTGGTCCCCGTACCACAGGACAAGCTTCAGGCAGCCTGGGAAGGCCCATACCTCGTGTACCAGCAGCTCAACCCTGTGACGTACCTGGTCACCCTGGACCCTGCCCGTGGAAGGCGGAAGCCCTTCCATGTGAACATGATGAAGGCACATCATGAGCGGGAGGCATGTGCGCTCCCCGTGTGCAACCTGCCCGAGGAGGGAGAAGCGGAAACCCTCTTGGATATGCTAGCCCAGGTTAGGGCAGGCGGATCCATTGAGGATGTGGAGGTTGGCCACCAGCTCTTGGAGGACCAACGGTCCCAGCTGTGGGCCACCCTACACCCCTTCCGGGGGTTGTTTACCAACCAGCCCGGAAGGACTGACTTGGCTGTCCATCACGTGGACACTGGGGATCATTCCCCGATCCGGCGTTCAGCATATCGGGTCTCCCTGGAGGTGCAGCAACACATGCGCCAGGAGATTGACGAGATGCTGAAGCTGGGGGTGATCCAGGCATCCAACAGCGCTTGGGCCTCGCCTGTAGTCCTCGTCCCTAAGAAGGACAGAACCACTCGGTTCTGCGTGGACTACAGGGGGCTCAATGCTGTCACGGTCGCCGATGCGTACCCAATGCCACGCATCGATGACCTGCTCGATCAGTTGGCCGGGGCTCAGTACCTGACCATCATGGACCTGAGCCGGGGATATTGGCAGATCCCCCTGACTCGCAAGGCCAGGGAACGCTCTGCCTTTATTACCCCATTTGGACTGTACGAGTCCACGGTGATGCCATTCGGGATGAGGAATGCCCCTGCCACCTTCCAGCGGATGGTCAACACCCTGCTCAAGGGACTTGAAGGGTACGCGGCCGCATACCTGGATGACATTGCCGTCTTCAGTCCCACCTGGGAGGACCACCTAGAGCATCTAGCACAGGTGCTCAGGCGGATCCACCGGGCAGGTTTGACCATCAAGCCGGGAAAGTGTCAGCTGGCCATGAGCGAGGTCCAGTACCTCGGTCACCGGGTAGGTGGGAGAACACTGAAGCCCGAGCCTGAGAAAGTGGAGGCCATCGCATCCTGGCCCACCCCCAGGACCAAGAAGCAGGTGATGTCCTTCTTGGGGACCGCTGGGTACTATAGGAGGTTTGTTCCATGCTATAGTAGCCTGGCAAAGCCCTTGACGGACCTCACCAAGAAGAAGCTGCCCTCTGCAGTCGATTGGACAATGGACTGCGAGACAGCCTTCCGGGCCCTAAAGGACGCCCTGTCCAGCCCGCCCGTGCTACAGGCAGCCGACTTCACGCGGCCGTTTGTAGTACAGACCGACGCCAGTGACTTCGGCCTCGGTGCGGTGCTCAGCCAGGTGGACTCTGCGAGCCAAGAGCACCCAGTCTTGTACCTGAGCAGGAAGCTGTTACCACGGGAAGTGGCCTATTCCACGATGGAAAAGGAGTGCCTGGCCATAGTGTGGGCCCTGCAGCGTCTGCAACCCTATCTATACGGGCGCCACTTCATCGTGGAGACGGACCACAATCCCCTCAGCTGGTTACACACTGTCTCTGGGACGAATGGGCGATTGTTGCGATGGAGCCTTGCGCTCCAGCAATACAACTTCACCATTCGCCACAAAAGGGGCCGGGACCACGGTAACGCAGACGGGCTGTCCCGACAAGGAGAGGTCGCGGACGGGCGCACGGGGGAACACCGGAGTGTGCTGCCCCCTAGCGCCCTCAAAAGGGGGGAGGTGTGAGGCAAACCCTGGGATATGAAGATGAATTATGACTTCCAGTCATAATCGCTCTCATCACTCCATGGCAGTGCCCCCTCCCTTCTTGTTCTCAGAGGTCCAGCATCTGTGAAGGTGTCACATCCCAGCCATCTCCTGTGATATGGAGATTAGGTGACGTGGGAACAATGGACACAGGATGACTCCCTGCCGTGACCCTGTAGTAGGGGCTGCTATCTAATTAGCAAGGCTATGGAAGTATCCAGACAGAACGACTCCAGTAAAAAATGGTTCATATCTCGCAAGCCATATTTCCGATAAATATGGCAACCATAAAAATGGTGTCTCCGCATGCGGACGATGCTGGCACACCCTTTTTATGGGAGCAGGACCTGGGGAAATACCCCAGGCGTGATATCAGCCAATGTGGAACTAGTAGACAAGTCACGAGTCCTCTCGTTCTGTAGCTAAATTCATAGCTGTCATAATGAGAGCGTTGGCGTCCGCCTACGACGCTCCCAGGCAAAGTTATGGCCCATATTCCATGTTGTGGATTGTCCATAACTCCAGCCAGGGGTGGAGCAGTGCTCCCTCTGAGGTCACTAAGGTAGGAGGGGACCTGGAGTTGCCCAGGTTGATAACCCTACTTCGGCCATTTTCCAGTGTTCTTTCGCTGGGGGTCACGTGTAGGAAACATCTGTGGGAAGGATCCTAGAAACCTGGCCTACAGCGCCCCCCTGTGGCCAGACGCACAAGGTAACTGCTGGAACTGTGTATGCCTGTTTGTAACCCATGCTTTGCTTGTAACTGTACTCTGACATATGTATATTCTGTAGATTCCCTATTGTATATATTGTAGTTCTAGTGTGCTTTAGGCTGATTAAATTATATAATTAATCTTGGGCTGTTCTGTTATCTCGATCTTGAATCCCACGTCTGTGTGTTCGGCTAATAGTTACCGTGAAGCGGTTGGTGGCAGCGAGTTGTGCCAAGGATTATTGTGGGGAGGCCAGTGAGATTCGGGGAGGTTTTATATATTCCGCCCGCGGAGGTCGGGGGAATATATACCCTACTCTCACCGGGGACCCTTCAATAATCGGCATAAGTAGTATAGCGGCCTCCTTGCTTATTGTCGGGCAATTCCATAATTGGCCTGACTATAAGAGGGGCGCTAGAGAGCGCGTCACGTGCTCTGTCTGTCGGTCGGGAGGTATAAAGGAGGGGTGACCCCCACTTGTTACCCCCCGATTGTGACGTACTGGTAGCCAGCGCGGGGGATTTCTGAGTGACCCCCCCGGTGGTTCGTGACACATTGCCTTGTTCATGCTTGGTAACCATTCTATTTTTCTTAGTTGTCAATAGATACAGCCAAGTATCATGCTAATATCAATGGCCGCCCTTGTGCATAGTCCAGCCTTGACTTTGTAATCTGTATTATCAATCATTACTATGGATTGCTCATAACACACCATAAAGTCTCCACTGCAAAGCAGATGGCTGACCTCCAGGGCATAATCAGAGAGCACTAGAAATCAATCCCTGGATACTGCCCGGTAAATTACAGCATTAGGGAAAGCTCACTTTACAGTAGAATTAATGCTAAAAGGTATCAGGAGGGGATAACAGTATGGAGAGTTTTTGGTAAGGTTATATTGTGTCTAAAAAATTCCTTTAAGAGGGAATTTATCAATAAAATCAACAACCAAAAGCACATACATGGTGTCAAGCCTCAAATTTGATCATGTGATCAGGCAGCCTCTTGTGTTATGTTCCACTGAGCCACAGTAAGTTCTGGTTGCTGTCCTGGTTCTGAACACTTTGTCTCTGTGTGGACCCTTTTTCTGCCAAAAAGTGTTTCCTATTATGTAATTTAATCTGCCCTATCTCCCAGTGGGTTTAACTATATAAAGTTTCCTTGGGTTTCCAATTGGTGATATTTCTGAACTGGACGCTGCTTGTACTAGAGCCTGTTTACATTGTGTTCTCCTGGCAGATTATACTTTTGGTTTACCTCCTTTTACTCTACCTTTCCCGAGAATCTTTAGGAAGTACATGGAAGCCTCAGTGGCCATCTGTTGGTGCATTTCTAACAAATTAGTGGTTAAATTCATGTTATAATGAGGCATTAAGAACTTTTCACTTAGCAAAGCACTTCCCAAGCCTCTACCTCCCTAGGTTGTTTTCCCACCCAGTACTCACTTCTTTAGCTTTATTGATAGCTCACTATCTATGTGATGTCATAAATCCATCAAAGAATTCAGACAGTGAGCTAATAAATCAACTATAGATGCAATGGCTAGTTAAGTGCTTTGTCATTCCCAGGGCCCACATTGCCCTCATTTTCATATGAATTGAAACTCTATTTTTTTCTGGAAGGCAGCAACAGATGGAAGATGTAAAGATATCCATGTATTGCCTCAATTGCATTTCAGTTAAAATGCTAATGTCACGGGTAACAGGCAGTCCTGTGATGTCCGGCTATAGAAGGTCACAGCGCTTGGCTGACCTGCTTGGTGTATATGTCGCGGGCGGTGGGGACGCACTCACCACGCTCGGGTCCGGAGCTTCTGCTGCTGCTGCTCGGTGGCTCGAGCGGTGGACTGGACCCGGGGACTCGACCAGCGCTCCTCGCCCGTGAGTGAAAAGGGATGGTTTGGTTAGGGAGATTGTTTGTGACGCCACCCACGGGATGTGGTGATGATGGCACCACCGCTGCTGGTAACGGGGATCCCGGGAGAGATGGTAGGGTGCAGCTAGGATGTTGTCCCCTCCGTGGGTAGGAGGTTGGTGATCCCGGGGCCCAGTGGTGTAATGGGGAGGCCGGATGGCTGGGGTGCAGGGACTGCGCGGCGCGGTGCCGGACGGCACTGGTGTACTCACTCAGACAATCACTGACAGAGTCGTTGGTAAACCAAAACGGCCGGATGGACGAGTCCCGCAGCCGGCTGCAGTGTTGTTGTTGTGCTCTCCCCGGATGGCTGATGGTGGCTGTCTTTCCCTGCAGCTTTTAGAAATGTTCTGACTCCTGTGGTTGCCCACCGGTAGTCCGCTCCCCGGCATATAGGTGCTGTAGGAGCCCGTTTTGCCCGCAGGCGCTGGCCCTTGGATCTCTAGCCTGTGGCGGTGGCTGTATATCCTGTCTGGGTGGACGGTTGCCTTCAATCGGGACTTGGTTGTTAGGAAACCCCTGGGGTTCCTGTCACACTCGGATTTGACTATTGACTGTGGCTCGAAGCCTGGTCGGGGTCCGATGGCCCTGCCTGTGTGCTTAGCTTCACTCTGTTCCCCGGTCCTGTACCGGCGGGCCGACGCCCGACTCCAGTCCTTACGGATCTGCAGAGTTCCACCAACTCCTGCAGATGGCCACCACCGTCTGCCAACCTTGCTGTCAGTGCCTGGGCTCCTACCCAGACACCTCAAGTGTTTACTCCTCTCACTTTCACCTCCAAGACTGGACTGACCCTTTTCCCGCCTCCAGGCCTGTGAACTCCTCGGTGGGTGGGGCCAACCACCTGGCTCCGCCCCACCTGGTGTGGACATCAGGCCCTGGAGGGAGGCAACAAGGATTTTTGATTGACTGTTGTAACTGCCTAGGGTGGGGGTGTGTATGTTAGTATGTATGTGACTACCTGGCTAGTCCATGGCATCACACTCCCCCTTGGTAAAATGCAAACCGTCCGCGGGCTGCCCGTCCATCACCGGTTTTATTTTTCAAACCGCAAAAGATAAATAACATTTAAACATTCAACATATGCATCTTTAGAAATCTTCCCCTACGGGAGGCACGGTACTTTAACGTTTCAAACATTTTTATTAAAATGGACGGGTTCGTAGTCATCCGCTCTCCCATCCAAATAACCTAAACCTTGATGCTGCCCCTCTTCCCCAGTCCAGGTCCAGGTTACCCGAGCGGGAACGGGTACGGTGTCTCGCACCCGGCTGTCACTTCAGGGGACCCCACGTCCAGGGGGACCTCTGACCCCCGGAGGATGGCCACCGGGCCTGGTGGTGGCCGGGCCCCAGCCTGCTCTGCTGCGGGCCCTTCCTCCAATCTGCCTCTCCGGAGGCAGCACGGACGGAAAATGGCTCAACAAACTATTTGCAAACCCACCAGTTCGTGGGTGGCCTGCCAGTTCTTGGCCATGTCCATGAGCAGTTCCTCATGCAGACGATAAAACACATAGGGTCCCTCCGGGGACAACTTGCTGGCAACGGCCGGGGTTATCATTGTAGACAATCAGATGAAAACTCGGTTGATTTGTATTCATTCAAAGTGCTGAGGGTCTCAACAGGGACAACTTGGTTACAAAGGGGGGCCGCTGCCACTATTTGAGGTCACACTCATCAAGGACCTCCTCCAGCTTGATATCCGAACGGCACGGTGGAGGAGGGGGCTGGGGCCGCATCTGCACACTGCGGCTTTCCCTCTATTTAATGTCCAGGTCAAACCAGCCCCTCTCCCCGCACTGTCGGGTGTAGGTTACCAGGTCGCCTGGCAACAGATCGCGTCCTGGGTGGCCCGTTGGGAGGTGCGAGTTCACGTCGCGGCGAGCCACAAACACTTCGGCCTCCAGGCCCGGTTCATAAATAAAGCCGAACCCCCTTCGCCGGTCAAACTGCCGGACTTGGCCTTCATACACCAGGCCCCGCACCCGAAAGGTGGCATTACGGAGAGCGTCTTTCTCCTTGATAACTCGCGCTATCACTTCGGCCCTCTGCTGCTCCCTGGCGGCAATTTCTTGGCCAAACTGGCTTGGCTCCCTGTCCCAGTAAGGGGTGCTGGCATACCCCTGCGCTCGGGTCGGGCCACGCTGGACCGCACCCACACCGGCCACAACCGGTACTCTCTTGTGGGGGTCCTGCGGTGACGTGGCCTGGACTGCTGCTTTGCAGTGGCGGCCCGGCGCAGCCTCAGCCGAGGCGTGGGATTCAGGGACAGCTGGCCTCACCGGTTGGGCCTTCGGGCCCGCAGCGGCCGCTTCTTCCACGGCCAGGCGGACTGCCAGGGCCGGGACGGTCTCGGGCGCGGTCACTTCCGGGGCCAACGACTTCTTGTCGTGGACTGGCACCTCCCGAAGAATCTTCCATGGCAGCGGGAGGGATGCGGGCCGTTCACAGACAACACCTGTCACACTCGGATTTGACTATTGACGGCAGCTCCAAGCCTGGTCGGGGTCCGACGGCCCTGCCTGTGTGCTTAGCTTCACTCCGTTCCCCGGTCCGGTACCGGCGGGCCGACGCCCGACCCCGGTCCGTACGGCTCTGGGGAGTTCCACCAACTCCTGCAGACGGCCACCACCGTCTGCCAACCTTGCTGTCAGTGCCTGGGCTCCTACCCAGACACCAAGTATTTAACTCCTCTCACTTTCACCTCCAAGACTGGACTGACCCTTTTCCCACCTCCAGGCCTGTGAACTCCTCGGTCGGTGGGGCCAACCGCCTGGCTCCGCCCCACCTGGTGTGGACATCAGGCCCTGGAGGGAGGCAACAAGGATTTTTGATTGACTGTTGTAACTGCCTAGGGTGGGGGTGTGTATGTTGGTATGTATGTGACTACCTGGCTAGTCCAGGGCGTCACATATATCAGAAGGATTAGGCGCTGTGGCCAGGCACTGCAGACCACAAAGGTAGGAGGAGGCAAAGGATTATTAAAACAATAATTTATTCGCAGTACGCATTTCTTGGACAACTTGTCCCCTTCCTCAGAGCACCTGATTATCCCATCCACTCCCTACCTAAGGCTTATTTCAGGGACAGCCAGGGTCAGGTATGCGGTAGGGTGGTGAGGGAAACCAGGGGCCAATGGTATATTTGCTATCAGTAGCAGGGGCTTGTGCGCAGATGTAAAAAAAAAATCTCATAGTATTCACTGCAGTGTCTTCAATAAAATGGCACCAGAGATCACGTGCATGCATGGACTCCGGCAACATTTTAATGAAGACAGAATTACTGTGTCAATGCCCACATGTCGCCAACAACAGCAGTGGCAGCGTGGTGCGATTTTCAAATAAAGAAAAAAGGCTACATCAAAGAGGACACTGGAGGAGGACATTACAGCGAGGACCCAACCCATAAAGACTTGCCCCCATTGCACCCGTCAATCAAAGCGCAGTGCATTTCTGCATCTTTGATTAAAGATATTTCTGCAACCAAGTGTCGGATCTTTCTAAAACATATATGCTTGGATTCAGCATCTTAGTCCCTGCATGGCACTGCCTTTAGTTCATATTGCAAAATCCTGGTGGTTAGTCCTCTTTAAGGCATTATTATTACTTTCTACAAAGTCAAAACTTTACATACATTTGCTTTATATTTGGTACCATTAAAAACTGTGTGACTTGGGTCAAAACATTTTGGATATCCTTCCACAAGTTTCTCACAATAGTTGGTAGGAATTTGGGCCCATTCCTCCTGACAAAACTGGTGTAACTGAGCCATGTTTGTAGGTTGCCTTGCTCGCACCGGCCTTTTCAGCTTTGTCAATAATTTTCAATAGGAGTGAGATCAGAGCTTTGAAATGGCCAGTCCAAAACATTGAATTTGTTATCCTTAAGCCACTTTGTAACCAGTTTAGCAGTATGCTTCAGGTCTTTGTCCATTTGGAAGACCCATTTCTGCCCAAGCTTTAAATTCCAGGCTGATGTCTTGAGATGTTGCTTCAGTATTGCCACATAGTCTTCTATCCTCATGATGCCATCTATTTTGTGAAGTGCACCAGTCCCTCCTGCAGCAAAACAACCCCACAACATGATGCTGCCACCGCCGTGTTGCACAGTTGGGATGGTGTTCTTAGGGTACAAAGCTTCTCCCTTTTTCCTCCAAACGTAACGATGGTCATTATGGCCAAACAGTTTAATTTTGGAATTGTCAGATCACAGGACATGTCTCCAAAAATTAAGGTATTTGTTCCTGTGCGCATTTGCAAACATTAATCTGGCTTTTTTCTATTTCTTTTGGAGAAATAGATTCTTCCTGGCAGAGTGGCCTTTCCACTCATATAGATACAGTACTTAAGTGTGGATATAATGGATACAATCTTACCAGCTTCCGCCAGCATCTTCACAAGGTCTTTTTCATTTGTTCTTGTGTTGATATGCACACGTACACAGAACCCGTCTCCTTCCTGAACAGTATGATGGCTGGACATTTTCATGTTGTTTGTACTTGTGTATATTTGTTTCTAAAGATGAATAAGGCATCTTCAAGTATCTGGAAATGGCACCCAAGAATTAACCAGACTTCCTGAGATCTTGGCTGATTTCTTTTGACTTTCCCATGATGTTACACAAAGAAGCAGTGTCTCTCAGGTGTGCATTAAATACATCCACAGGTGTGTCTCTAACTCAGATGTTTGAAAAGACATGACATCATCATATGGTCTGTCCCATATTGTTTAACACTAGAACTACTGAGGTAGTCATTTTGACTACTTTGCACCATGTATTTCTATGTAGGTGTCACGAGTCCAGTAGTTCTAGTGTTAACCCCTTAACGACCTTTGATGTACTGGGTACGTCACGGTGACATGGTGCTAAACGACCCATGCCGTACCCAGTACGTCATGGCGAAATCGCGGTCCCGAAGCCCTGGGGAGTCCAATTTCTTTGATTAAACGGTAGATTCGGGAAGGAGGGGACCTCTGCCTGACCTCAGGAGGGGTGGTGCCTCCTCCCCGAACCTACAGAGGCTGTGATTGGCTGACAAACGCCGCTCAGCCAATTACAGTCACTGTAATGTTCCAGCCATTGAAAATGGCTGGAACATTTAAATCCAGCCCTGATCAGTGCTGCTGTAGCACTGGCCATTGGCTGGAGCTGGGTGATCGGTGCTTCACCCGCCCCCAGCTCTGATTGGAGAGACCGGTCTTGTGACCGCTCTCTCCAATCAATGTGGATCTGCGGCCTGTGACCGTCCCTGGAAGCCGAGGAGAGCGGTCTCTGCGGGTGCCCATCGGTAAGTTGCCGCCCGCCCCTGTCCCCGATCGCCCGCCCCTGTCCCCGATCGCCCTGCCAGCCCCGCCGCTGTCTCCGATCGCCCCGCCCGCCCCCGCCGCTGTCTCCGATCGCCCCGCCCGCCACCGTCTCCGATACCCCCGCCCGCCACCGCCAGCCCCGCCGCGGCTCCGATCGCCACCGCCAGCCCCGCCGCTCTCCCCGATCGCCCCGCCACTGCTCCCGATCCACCGCTGTCCCCGCTGCCACTGTCCCCGCCGCCACGCTCGCCACTGTCCCCGCCGCTGCTCCGGAACCACCACTGTCCCCGCCGCCACGCTTGCCACTGTCCCCGCCGCTGCTCCGGATCCACCGCTGTCCCCGCCGCCACGCTCGCCACTGTCCCCGACGCTGCTCCGGATCCACCGCTGTCCCCGCCGCCAAGCTCGCCACTGTCCCCGCCGCTGCTCCGGATCCACCGCTGTCCCCGCCGCCACGCTTGCCACTGTCCCCGCCGCTGCTCCGGATCCACCGCTGTCCCTGCCGCCACTGTCCCCGCCGCCACGCTCGCCACTGTCCCCGCCGCTGCTCCGGATCCATCGCTGTCCCCGCCGTCATGCTCGCCACTGTCCCCGCCGCAGCTCCGGATCCACCGCTGTCCCCGCCGCCACGCTCGCCACTGTCCCCGCCGCTGCTCCGGATCCACCGCTGTCCCCGCCGCCACGCTCGCCACTGTCCCCGCCGCCGCTTCCGATCCACCGCTGTCCCCGCCGCCACGCTCGCCACTGTCCCCGCCGCCACGCTCGCCACTGTCCCCGCCGCCACGTTCGCCACTGTCCCCGCCGCCACGCTCGCCACTGTCCCCGCTGCCGTCGCACCCACCTTTTTCAGCCGCTGCTGCCTCCGAATCGCCCCCCACTGTTCCCAATCGGCGGCCGCCGCCTCCTTCATCGGCTGCCCCTTCTCCATCGCCACTACACCTCCTATCCCATCATGTGCTGCAAGCCACCCTCCCCCCACATGTGGGGGGACGGTGGCTTGCAGCACATGTGGGGGGCGGGTGGCTTGCAGCACATGTGGGGGGAGGGTGGCTTGCAGCACATGTGGGGGGAGGGTGGCTTGCCACCCTCCCCCCACATGTACTGCTGCAAGCCACCCTCCCCCCACATGTACTGCTGCAAACCACCCTCCCCCCACATGTGCTGCAAGCCACCCTCCCACCACATGTGCTGCAAGCCACCCTCCCCCCGGGGCCCCCCCTCCTCTATGTGCCATCTCTCTCTCCCATCAGACTCTGCCCCCCTCCCCGATCTGCTGCCTGCTCTCTCCCATCCTCTTCATCTACTGCCCCCTCTCACCCTCCTCAATCTGTTGCCTCCTTCATCTGCTGCCTCTTCTGTCTGCTGTGATACTGCTACCTACATCCATCCTGTAAGGTAGGTATCCCCATCTCACCTCCCTCCCCCCCATCCTCTGCCGCTCCTCCATCCGCTGCGCCATTTCCCATCATCCATCCGCTGCACCCTTTCCCATCCTCTGCCGCTCCTCCACCCGCTGCGCCCTTTCCCATTTTCCATCCGCTGCGCCCTTTCTCATCTGCCGCCCCGCCCTCTCGCATCGCATTATCCAGCGCAGTTGCTCGCTTCCAGACTGCAGTGGATGATGCGATGCGAGACTCGTGCATTGCTCTCACGTTTGGCACTGGTCTTAGTGGCAGGCGCTCATTTTTTTTTTTTTTTATTCATTTTTTTTTTTTTACTGATGTCTGTATTTTTTATTTCGCCAAACTAATTTTTTTGTATGGGGGGGGGGTCTAGTTTCCAAAATGGGATCACATGTGGGGGAGCTCCATTGTTTAGGCACCTCAGGGGGTCTCCAAATGAAACATGGCGTCTGCTAATAATTCCAATCAATTTTACTGTGAAATGGCGCTCCTTCTCTTCTGAGCCCCGCCGTACGCCCAAACAATTGATTTCCACCACATATGAGGCACCTGTGTACTCAGGAGAAATTGCACAATACATTTTATGGTGCATTTTTTCCTGATACCCTTGTGGAAAAAAAAGCTACCTGTTTGAATAAACAATTTTGTGGTAAAAAAAAGAATAAAATATTTTCACGGCTGAACATTACAAACGTTTGTGAATCCTCCAGGGGTTCAAAGTGCTCACTAAACAGCTAGATAAATTCCATGAGGGGTCTAGTTTCCAAAATGGGGTCAATTGTGGGGGAGCTCCATTGTTTAGGCACCTCAGGGAGTCTTCAAACCCGACATGGCGTTCGCTAATGAGTGCAGCTAATTTTGCACTCAAAAATTCAAATGGCGCTGCTTGCCTTCCGAGTCCTGCCGTGTGCCCAAACATTTGATTTCCACCACATATGGGGTATCTGCGTACTCAGGAGAAAATGCACAATACATTTTATGGTGCATTTTTTCCTGATACCCTTGTGATAAAAAAAGCTACTTGGTTGAAGCAACAGTTTTGTGGTAAAAAAAAAAATGTTTTCTTTTCACGGCTCAACGTTATAAACTTCTGTGAAGCCCCCAGGGGTTCAAAGTGCACATCAAACATCTAGAAAAAATATTTGAGGGCTCTAGTTTCCAAAATGGGGTCACTTATGGGGGAGCTCCATTGTTTAGGCACCTCAGGGAGTCTTCAAACCCGACATGGCATCCGCTAATGAGTGCAGCTAATTTTGCACTCAAAAATTCAAATGGCACTCCTTGCCTTCCGAGTCCTGCCGTGTGCCCAAACATTTGATTTCCACCACATATGGGGTATCTGCGTACTCAGGAGAAAATGCACAATACATTTTATGATGCATTTTTCCTGATACCCTTGTGAAAATACTAATTTTTATGGCTAAAGTAACATTTTTGTGTTAAAAAAGTAACATTTTCATTTTTTCGACTACATTGCTTTGGTTGCTGTGAAGCTCCTAAAGGGTTAATAAACTTCTTGGATGTGGTTTTGAGCAGAGTGAGGGGTGCAGATTTTAGAATGGGGTCACTTTTGGGTATTTTCTGTCGCCTAGGTTTCTCAAATCACTCCAAATGTGATGTGGTACCTAAAAAATGTTTTTTGGTAAATTTTGTTGGAAAAATGAGAAATTGCTGATGAACTTTGAACCCTACTAACTTTCTAACGGAAATTTTTTTTTTTTTCAAAAATTGCGCTGGTGTAAAGCAGACAAGTGGGAAATGTTATTTAGTAACTATTTTGTGTGACATATCTTTTAGATTTATGGGCATAAAATTTCAAATTTTGAAAATTTCAAAATTTTCGCCAAATTTCCGAAATTTTCACAAATAAACGCAAAACATATCGGCCTAAATTTACCACTGACATGAAGTACAATATGTCACGAAAAAACAATCTCAGAATCGCCAGGATCCGTTGAAGTGTTCCAGAGTTATAACCTGTCAAAGTGACACTGGTCAAAATTGCAAAAAATGGCCGGGTCTTTAAGGTGAAAACAGGCTGGGGGCTGAAGGGGTTAAAGGAATAGTACTCTAAGGGGTACTTTGCACACTACAACATTGCATCTGCGATGTCGGTGGGGTCAAATCGAAAGTGACACACATCCGGCATCGTTGTCGAGATCGGAGTATGTGAATCGTTTTTAATACGATTAATGAGCGCAAAAGTGTCTAAATTGTATGATCTGTGTAGTGTCGGGCATTTCCATAATGTCGCTGCAGCGACAGGTACGATGTTGTTACTCGTTCCTGCGGCAGTACACATCGCTGTGTATGAAGCCGCAGGAGCGAAGAACATCTCCTTACCTGCGTCCCACCTGCAATGAGGAAGGAAGAAGGTGGGCGGGATGTTTACGTCCCGCTCATCTCCGCCCCTCCGCTTCTATTGGATGCCTGCCGTGTCACGTCGCTGTGACGCCGCATGACCCGCCCCCTTAGGAAGGAGGCGGGTCACCGGCCAGAGAGACGTCGCAGGGCAGGTAAGTGCATGTGAAGCTGCCGCAGCGATAATGTTCGCTACGGCAGCTATCACAAGAGATCACAGCTGCGACGGGGACGGGGACTATCGCGCTCGGCATCGCTACAATCGGCTTGCGATGTCATAGTGTGGCGCCCTGGACAAGCCAGGTCGTCACAGGTACTGCAACAACACACCCCACACCCCAGCTAGGCACACCGAAGTCAGACAAAAATCCTTGTTGCCTCCCTCCAGGGGCTGATGTCCACACCAGGGGGTGGAGCCAGGTGGTTGGCCCCACCCACCGAGGCGTTCACAGTCCTGGAGGCGGGAAAAGGCAGTGAAGTGGAGTGCAGTTTAGTTAGGGAGTTGAAGAGTGAAGTGGTAGTGGAGCAGACTGACTGCGTCCGGGTTGCCGTGAACCGTAAGGACCGGGGACGGGCGGTGGCCCGCCGGTACCGGATCGGGGAGCAAAGAGAAGCCAGCACCATTCGGCAGGGCCTACGGACCCGGACCAGGCTTGGAGTCGCCGTAAAACAGGTCAAATCCGTTAGCATCCATCCAAACTGGGGAGCGGGTTACCGGCGGGAAGCCACCAGAACCGAGAACACCACACAGGTGCAGGGAAAGGCAGTCACCGCCAACCTACCGGGAGAAGAACCACCGCAGCCGTCTGTGGAACCCGTCCATCCAGCCGTTTGTTTTACCGGAGACTTTGTGTTCATCATTGGCTGAGCGAGTACCACTGTGCCGTGTGGCACCGCGCTGCCCCCACGACCCTGCACCTCACCAGGTGCCGTCCTCCCCTCAACGGGCCCCGGGACAACCAACCCCCCCCTACCCACGGAGGGGAAAAACAACATCCAAGCTGCTCCCTGTCATCGCTCCCGGGATCCCCGTCCAGGGCAGCGGTGGTGTCACAACATCACCACAACCATGGGTGGCGTCACGGACAATAAATCCCCACAACCAATCCCCTTTTCACTCACGGGCGAGGAGCGCCGCTCGAGTCCCCGGGATCCGGCCCACCGCTCTAGCCACCACCGAGCAGCGAGCGAAGCAGCAGCCGGACCCGAGCAGTGGGTGAGCGCAGCGTCCCCTCCTCCCCCCGCGACAGTAGTGTGCAAAGTACCCCTTAGTATATGTGTGTATGTAAACGTTTGACTTTGCAGAAAGTAATAAAAATGCCTTAAAACATTCTCTCTCATTAGTCTGGCATTTGGCAAATATAGATTCCTAATTGACCTAAAACGAGAAAAGATTATTCTGATTTCATGTCAGACAGTGAGAAAAACATGCAGATGTGTCTTTTTAGATAGTGGATGGAAACTTCTGGTTTCAACTGTAGCAGATACTTAACATGTGAGTGGTATCTGTATTTTCAATTTCCTTTCATATTACCTTTCCATTTGAACCAAAACCAAATGTTATGTCAGGCGAATATTAATGTACAACAGTCATTCCAATGCATATTTCATTGTAATTTCACATATCATGTGTTAAGTACATTGTGAACTGCACAACGGTTGCTGTGCAAAATATTAATATCTTTATTAAGCTTTCTATTTACAAAACATTTCCAAGCTGAACATGGCCATATGGCTTATAGCAAATCTGTAATATGTTGCCATTCCTTAATTCTATTTTAAATGCCAATTTAATAGGTGATACGCTATTGGAGCGTGTTGTATGGATGGATTTTGTACTGGATGCTTAGATTTCTTTTACGATGCATTCAGTGGCCCAAGTAAGAAATTCAATATTTTAAGAATTTTTATTAGAAATTTATTTGAAAATTGTAATTCAACTTCAGGTTACTGATACTAGATCATGTTTTTCCATTGTAATTAAGTCCGGTGAGACCATCTGATTGCCTGAGTGATAGAGAATAAGGGGTACTTTGCACGCTGCGACATCGCTAGCCGATGATAGCGATGGCGAGCGCCATAGTCCCCGCCCCCGTCGCACATGCGATATCTTGGGATAGCTTCCGTAGCAAACATTATCGCTACGGCAGCTTCCCACGCACTTACCTGCCCTGCGACGTCGCTCTGGCCGGCGACCCGCCTCCTTCCTAAGGGGGCGGGTTGTGCAGCGTCACAGCGACGTCACTTGGCAGGCGGCCAATAGAAGCGGAGGGGCGGAGATGAGCGGGACGTAAACATCCCACCCACCTCCTTCCTTCCGCATAGCCGGTGGAGGCAGGTAAAAAGAAGTTCCTCGCTCCTGCGGCTTCATACACAGCGATGTGTGCTGCCGCAGGAATGAGGAACAACATCGTACCTGTCGCTGCAGCGAAATTATGAAAATGACCGACACTACACAGATCACCGATTTACGACACTTTTGCGATCGTTTATCGGTGCATCTAGGCTTTACACGTTGCGACGTCGTTACTGGTGCCGGATGTGCGTCACTTTCGATTTGACCCCGACGTCATCGCAGTAGCGATGTTGCAACGTGCAAAGTACCCCTAAGTGTAGTATGGTGAATAGTAATTGTCAGGAAGATAAGAGAAAGTCTATACAGAGTTACTACATTAAAGTATTTAGATTTGCAGTCAGGTTAAAAAGTTTTACCGTATTTTCCGGATTATAAGACACACTTTTTTCACCCTAAAACTTGGGGTGAAATGGGGGTGCGTCTTATAATCCAGATATGGTTTACTGGGGCAGCAGTGGTGGAGCAAGGTCACAGGAGGCAGGGTCGGCAATACTGATGGCTCGGAGGAGGGGGTGTCACCGCAGTGGAGCGGCTCAGTAGGGTCACAGGCCGGGCCGGAGGGTTGCCAATATGGCGAGCGTCATTGATCTGACAGTGAGCTCCGGGTTCCATTGAATCACCCATGGTTGACGCAATGGACTTTAAGAAAAATGGCCACGGAGTCTTATCTACACACGCGACGCCTCCGCGGCCATTTACTTGAAGGCAGTCTTGTCAAGGTTGAGCCTAAAATCTAGATTAGGTTAGTGGGTGTCACCAGCTTGGTTGATGGGCGTGGTGATGTTTCCTCCTGTCCATTATAATCATTCAAGGGCTTAGAAAACAAATGTTAATTCCATCTGGAAAACATCCGGTTGCATTTTGAACATGACCCCCATCATGTGATAAATTATGTCACTCCAGGAAGGAGCCCATACATTTTAGCATCTACCATCTTGTCAACCGCGAGTAATTCAATAGAACCCACAGTCTGCCAGCAGATCAGTGGCACCTGCCGCCATGACACCCCTGAGCCCGCTGTATTGCCGACCCTCCATCCACCGACCCTCCTGAGCCTTGACACCCCCTCCTCCAAGCAGGCAGCATCACCGGCCCATGCCTCCTGTGACCCTCCTGAGTCAATCCACTGCCGCTTTACCCTGATGAGATATTATAACATGCAGTAGGATTGTAAAACAGACCCTCATTTTAACATTAAAAACTACTTTTTCCTATTCTCCTCCTCTAAATTTGGGGTGCGTCTTATAATCCAGTGCGTCTTATAAAATGAAAAATACGGTAATATATTAGTGTCCCCATGACGTGAATTAACATTTCTTCTCAAAAACATATAGTTTAAAATATATTTTATTCTAGTGGCTAAAGCTGGAAATTGAATGCAGTCGCTGTATAGCAAAATGTGACAGATGAACTGAATAAATGACTTAGAAAGATAATCTATGGCATTCAAAATAAACCAAGTGCAAATAAATAACATCACAACTTGTTACATTTTATAAAATTGACTCATTTCAACAGTCACATTTTCCCTCATGTCAAATATGATCAATCCAGATTGGCTCAGACGTACAACTATTTGTTACTCTTTTATCATTTAAAGGGTTCTACCCCAAATGACAGTGTGGTCTTATAATAATATAGTCATACTGTATATTTATTAATTTGTGTGAATATGACCCACTTTTAAATCTGTTTTGCGCTTATTACTAGTGATGAGCGAGCATGCTTGTCACTACTCGGTACTCGCACGAGTATCACTGTACTCGGGCTGCTCGGCGGGGACCGAGTAATCTCGCGATACTCGTGCTTTACTCGTGGTCTTCATTTCTGCATGTTGGCGCTCTTTTGAGAGCCAGCCCTCATGCAGGGATTGGCTGGCAGACCACTGCAATGCCACAGCCCTGTTAGTTGTGGAATTGCAGTGATTGGCCGGCCTGCACAGCGTCACCGAGCCTTTATATCGGCCGGCGCGCTGTGCTCTGCTCACAGCTATTCTGACAGTGAGTGTAGGGAGAGTGTCGCTGATTCAGGGAAAGCTTTGCGGCCCTTTATAGCTTTTTCAGTTGCAGGGCTGCAAACAGTGTGACCAAAAGTCCTTCTCAGGACTATTCTAGTTGTATACAGGCAGGCAGGGTATAGCCAGGTCGGAGTACAGTAGCAGAGTCCTTCTCAGGACTATTGTTGCTATATACAGGCAGGGTATAGCCAGGTCTGAATACAGGCTAGTGACCAAAAGAGTCCTTGTCAGGACTATTGTAGCAGTATACAGGCAGGCAGGCAGGCAGGGTAGTGGTGACCGTATACCAGCCTTCATATCTGGGGCTGGTGTACACAGTGTAAAACAGTCCAGATAGTGTCTGACTTGTCTGTACTGTAATTGTCGCTCCCCAAAAAAACCTGTTAGTAGGTTATTATTGCGTCCGTGCTTGGTTTTTAAAACCGCACGTGTGTGCCTGTTGGTGGCAGCGTACAGGTGCACTGGTGTGCGTTTACCAAACTATTATATAACGCACAAGTGTAGTGTATAATACACGTCAGTCAGCAGTGGCTGATAGTGTCAGAGTTCTTAATTTTTGCTCCTAAAACCTGTGTTAGGTTATTATTGCGTCCGTGCTTGGTTTTTAAAACCGCACGTGTGTGCCTGTTGGTGGCAGCGTACAGGTGCACTGGTGTGCGTTTACCAAACTATTATATAACGCACAAGTGTAGTGTATAATACACGTCAGTCAGCAGTGGCTGATAGTGTCAGAGTTCTTAATTTTTGCTCCTAAAACCTGTGTTAGGTTATTATTGCGTCCGTGCTTGGTTTTTAAAACCGCACGTGTGTGCCTGTTGGTGGCAGCGTACAGGTGCACTGGTGTGCGTTTACCAAACTATTATATAACGCACAAGTGTAGTGTATAATACACGTCAGTCAGCAGTGGCTGATAGTGTCAGAGTTCTTAATTTTTGCTCCTAAAACCTGTGTTAGGTTATTATTGCGTCCGTGCTTGGTTTTTAAAACCGCACGTGTGTGCCTGTTGGTGGCAGCGTACAGGTGCACTGGTGTGCAATTTCCAGAAACTTTGATATAACGCACAAGTAGTGAATATACACGTCAGCAGTGCACAGCATTGCAAAATGCGCAAGGGCATTGGCAAGGAACAAGGAAGTGGACGTGATGGTGGTGCAGGCAGAGGCCGAGGTCGTGGGCAAGCTCTAATTTCGCCACAACAAAGGGCCACATCTAGTCGCTCGCACGTCCTGTCCCAAATTCTTGGGGACCGCAGCAGTACACCGCTCTTGAACCAAGACCAGTGTCAACAGGTTGTTAGTTGGATAGCGGATAATGCTTCCAGTCAGATTGGCACCACCACAAACACTCTGTCTTCCACACGGTCAAGTGTCAGTAGCCGTGATACTGCACCGCACATTTCTGAACCTGATCCTCCTTCCTACCACCAGGCTGAGTACACGTCCTCCTCGGACATTAATGATCCCACACTTGGACACTCGGAAGAGCTGTTCACGTTTCCATTCACACATTCTGGCCTCTCGCCAGCTCATATTGAAGTGGGTCATGAGGAGATCGTCTGTACAGATAGCCAAATATTTGAGCAGCCACGTTCTCACGAAGTTGGCAACGTGTCTCAACAAGTGGTGGACGATGATGAGACACAATTGTCAGCAAGTCAGGAGGAGGAGCAGGGTGCGGAAGAGGAAGACGACGTGGTGGATGATCCAGTAACTGACCCAACCTGGCAGGAGGATATGCAGAGCGAGGACAGCAGTGCACAGGGGGAGGGAGGCGTAGCATCACAACAGGCAGTAAGAAGCAGGGTGGTGGTCCCAGGCAGAAGTCAGGCAACCGTTCCCCGTAACAACACGACGACACAAGGTGCCTGTACAAATGTTAGGTCTTCACGAGTCTGGCAGTTTTTTAAGTTGGATCCAGATGATTCAAAAAAGGCCATTTGCAACACCTGCCGTGCCAGCATCAGCAGGGGTACCAAAACTAGCAGCCTGACCACCACCAGCATGATCAGGCACATGTCAGCCAAGCACCCGACTTTGTGGGAAGTACAACAGAGTCGAGGAGCAGTGCTTGCTGATGTCACTGCTACGTCTTCGCTGGTTGTGCATGCGAGCCAATCCTCTGTCCATGCTGCCTGCGAACAAGCCTCCTCCACTCCTGCACCTGCAGTTGCCTACGCAGAAAGAACACCATCATCAAGCACGTCCTTGTCCCAGCGCAGCGTTCAGTTATCCATTCAGCAAACCTTTGAACGCAGGCGCAAATACACTGCCAACACCCCACATGCCACAGTTCTAAATGCTAACATTTCGCGACTGCTTGCGCTGGAAATGTTGCCTTTTAGGCTGGTGGAGACAGAAGCATTCCGTGACCTGATGGCGGCAGCTGTCCCACGTTACTCGGTCCCCAGCCGCCACTATTTCTCCCGGTGTGCCGTCCCCGCGTTGCATAACCACGTGTCACAAAACATCACACGTGCCCTGAACAACGCTGTTTCACCCAAAGTCCACCTAACCACAGACACGTGGACAAGTGCTTGTGGGCAAGGCCGCTACATCTCGTTGACGGCACACTGGGTTAATATTGTGGAAGCTGGGACCCAGTCTGAGCGAGGGACGGAACACGTCCTTCCCACACCAAGGTTTGCAGGCCCTACCTCAGTCAGTGTTTCACCCACACTCTACAGCTCCGGAATGTCATGCTCTTCAGCCTCCTCCTCCTCCTGCGCATCCTCATCCACTGTGCCCTCCACACCAGTCACAAGCTGGAAGCACTGCAGCACTGCCTCGGCGAAGCGGCAACAGGCTGTGCTGAAGCTAATCTGCATAGGTGACAAACCCCACAATGCAGAAGAGCTGTGGACAGCTCTGAAACAGCAGGCAGATCACTGGCTCACACCTCTGAACCTAAAGCCAGGAAAGGTCGTTTGTGACAATGGCCGGAACCTGGTGGCGGCTTTGAGGCGAGGCCAGCTGACACATGTTCCATGCGTGGCCCATGTGCTCAACCTCGTGGTTCAGCGGTTTATAAAGTCATACCCAGAGCTGTCTGATCTGCTGGTAAAAGTTCGCCGCCTGTCTGCACATTTTCGAAAGTCACCTACTGCTTCAGCCGGCCTTGCCGGCTTTCAGCGCCGTTTGCATCTTCCGGCTCACAGACTGGTGTGTGATGTCCCCACGCGTTGGAATTCAACTCTGCACATGTTGGTCAGGATATGTGAGCAGAAGAGGGCAGTTGTTGAGTACCTGCATCACCTAAGCCGTCGGGAAATGGGTCAAACTCCACACATAACACCTGAGGAGTGGAGATGGATGTCAGACCTATGTACCATCCTCCAAAACTTTGAGGACTCCACCAAGATGGTGAGTGGTGATGACGCCATTATTAGCGTCACCATACCGCTACTCTGCCTTCTAAAACGGTCCCTTTTGAAAAACAAACATGATGCATTGCAGGCGGAGCGCGATGAGTTGCAGCAAGAAACAGTAGTGGGTGTGGGTGATAACACACAGCCCAGCCTCGTCTCATCACAACGTGCAGTGGAGGACTATGACGAGGAGGAGGATGAAGACATGGAGCAACTCTCCGGCCAAATTGAGGATATGACATGCACACCAGTCATATCCTCGATTCAGCGTGGCTGGCCAGAGGACAGGGTAGATGAGGAGGAGGAGGAGGAGGAGGAGGAGGAGGACAGCATGTTCAGTCATCTTGTTGGTCAGGCTACTGAAGTCCTGGCTGTTAAGAGTCTGGCGCACATGGCTGACTTTATGGTAAGCTGCCTGTCTCGTGACCCTCGCGTTAAGAACATCTTGGCCGACAATCATTACTGGTTGGTAACACTGTTAGACCCACGCTACAAGGAGAACTTTTTGTCTCTTATTCCCGTGGATGAGAGGTCAACCAAAATGCAGCAGTTTCGGAAGGCCATACTCACGGAAGTAGGCAAAGCATTCCCCTCACAAAACGCTAGCGGCATAGGTCAGGAATCAGTGGACAACCGAGGCGTACAGCCGAGAGAGGCACAAGTCCAATCCGCCAGAGGTAGGGGAACAGTCTTTAAGATGTGGGACAGTTTTCTCAGCCCCTCACGTACCACAGCCCCTGAGGTGCGGGGTAGTGCCACAAGAAATCCTAAGTTTGCCCAGATGCTGAAGGAGTACCTTGCAGATCGAACAACTGTACTCCGACATTCCTCTGTGCCTTACAATTATTGGGTATCCAAGCTGGACACGTGGCATGAATTGGCTCTCTACGCCTTGGAAGTCCTGGCCTGCCCTGCTGCTAGCGTTTTGTCAGAGCGTGTTTTTAGTGCCGCAGGTGGAATCATTACAGATAAACGCACCCGCCTGTCAACTGAAAATGCTGACAGGCTGACTCTGATAAAGATGAACAAGGGTTGGATTGGGCCAGACTTCACCACACCACCAGCAAATGAGAGCGGAATTTAAAGTTTGCCATGTACCTCCACTCACCCATGGGTACACTTCTCGACTTTGGATAATCGCTGGACTGCTCCTCCTTCTCCTCATGCGCCATCATGATGACCGTTACAATAGTTAGGTCTTTGTTTCAGGTATACCCCCAGTGGTAAATTTTTTCGCCCATTCTTTGCAGAATGGACATTACAACGACAGGAGACCCGCTCCTTTGCAATGGGAACAATGTTTTGAGGCCCTCATGCACGTCTCTACCCAGGGACAACGTGGAGCCTCCCAATTTTTGGCTGCCCTGCCTAAGGGCTATACTGAAATACACCCACTTCCTTAAAATGGACACTTAATGTTTTGAGGCCCTCATGCACGTCTCTACCCAGGGACAATGTGGAGCCTCCCAATTTTTGGCTGCCCTGGCAAAGGGCTATACTGAAATAGACCCACTTCCTTACAATGGGCACTTCAGGTTTAAAGGCCATCATGCACGTCTCTACCCAGGGACAATGTGGAGCCTCCCAATTTTTGGCTGCCCTGCCTAAGGGCTATACTATAATACACCCACTTCCTGACAATGGACACTTAATGTTTTGAGGCCCTCATGCACGTCTCTACCCAGGGACAATGTGGAGCCTCCCAATTTTTGGCTGCCCTGGCAAAGGGCTATACTGAAATAGACCCACTTCCTTACAATGGGCACTTCAGGTTTAAAGGCCATCATGCACGTCTCTACCCAGGGACAATGTGGAGCCTCCCAATTTTTGGCTGCCCTGCCTAAGGGCTATACTATAATACACCCACTTCCTGACAATGGACACTTAATGTTTTGAGGCCCTCATGCACGTCTCTACCCAGGGACAATGTGGAGCCTCCCAATTTTTGGCTGCCCTGGCAAAGGGCTATACTGAAATAGACCCACTTCCTTACAATGGGCACTTCAGGTTTAAAGGCCATCATGCACGTCTCTACCCAGGGACAATGTGGAGCCTCCCAATTTTTGGCTGCCCTGCCTAAGGGCTATACTATAATACACCCACTTCCTGACAATGGACACTTAATGTTTTGAGGCCCTCATGCACGTCTCTACCCAGGGACAATGTGGAGCCTCCCAATTTTTGGCTGCCCTGGCAAAGGGCTATACTGAAATAGACCCACTTCCTTACAATGGGCACTTCAGGTTTAAAGGCCATCATGCACGTCTCTACCCAGGGACAATGTGGAGCCTCCCAATTTTTGGCTGCCCTGCCTAAGGGCTATACTATAATACACCCACTTCCTGACAATGGACACTTAATGTTTTGAGGCCCTCATGCACGTCTCTACCCAGGGACAATGTGGAGCCTCCCAATTTTTGGCTGCCCTGGCAAAGGGCTATACTGAAATAGACCCACTTCCTTACAATGGGCACTTCAGGTTTAAAGGCCATCATGCACGTCTCTACCCAGGGACAATGTGGAGCCTCCCAATTTTTGGCTGCCCTGCCTAAGGGCTATACTATAATACACCCACTTCCTGACAATGGACACTTAATGTTTTGAGGCCCTCATGCACGTCTCTACCCAGGGACAATGTGGAGCCTCCCAATTTTTGGCTGCCCTGGCAAAGGGCTATACTGAAATAGACCCACTTCCTTACAATGGGCACTTCAGGTTTAAAGGCCATCATGCACGTCTCTACCCAGGGACAATGTGGAGCCTCCCAATTTTTGGCTGCCCTGCCTAAGGGCTATACTATAATACACCCACTTCCTGACAATGGACACTTAATGTTTTGAGGCCCTCATGCACGTCTCTACCCAGGGACAATGTGGAGCCTCCCAATTTTTGGCTGCCCTGGCAAAGGGCTATACTGAAATAGACCCACTTCCTTACAATGGGCACTTCAGGTTTAAAGGCCATCATGCACGTCTCTACCCAGGGACAATGTGGAGCCTCCCAATTTTTGGCTGCCCTGCCTAAGGGCTATACTATAATACACCCACTTCCTGACAATGGACACTTAATGTTTTGAGGCCCTCATGCACGTCTCTACCCAGGGACAATGTGGAGCCTCCCAATTTTTGGCTGCCCTGGCAAAGGGCTATACTGAAATAGACCCACTTCCTTACAATGGGCACTTCAGGTTTAAAGGCCATCATGCACGTCTCTACCCAGGGACAATGTGGAGCCTCCCAATTTTTGGCTGCCCTGCCTAAGGGCTATACTATAATACACCCACTTCCTGACAATGGACACTTAATGTTTTGAGGCCCTCATGCACGTCTGTATGCAGGGGCATTGGTGAACCTCACAATTTAGGACTGCCCTGGCAAAGGAAAATACTACAAAGACTCACTTCCTCAAAATGGGCACATTAGACTCAAGAGGCCTTCATGTACGTCTCTTCTCAGGGACATCGGAGTGCCACACAATGTTTTCACGTAAAATCTTTCATGTATTGATCTCAAAAAGTAACATACACCAGATCTATCTCACTATTGGGTATGTGCCCTTAACATTTCCGCCATGAAAAATCATTTTGGGGTCATTTTGGAAGGTTTTCTGGTGAGTCCGTAAAAATGGCGTAAAACGCGGACAAAATTGTTCACAGCTGTGACTTTTGAGTGATAAATGCTTCAAGGGGTCTTCCCCATGCTGTTGCCATGTCATTTGAGCACTCTTCTGAGACTTTTGTGACATTTTTAGGGTTTCTCCATGCTGCCGGGAGGTCATTTCACAAAAATACTCGGGTCTCCCATAGGATAACATTGGGCTCGTTGCTCGGGCCGAGTACACGAGTATCTTGGGAGGCTCGGCCCGAGCTTCGAGCACCCGAGCTTTTTAGTACTCGCTCATCACTACTTATTACACATCTAAGGATGCCCCTCCAGGCTCTATTTATGCCATATTGCACATTGGAACCATCCTGTGGCTAATCATGCGTAGGGCAGTCTCTCTCGTCTGGCTTCCTGCAAACACAGCTGTGCTCCGGGACGTGTCAAAAAAGGAGCTTCTACAATGAAAGATGGTGTCATGTAAAAAAGCCTCATTGATTACACTACAGAAAACTCATACCAGGATACATGAGTGCTTGTATACTGGTAACTAAAAGAAACAATATACTTTAGGATGTACACAGCGTCCTGAAAGTAGAGATTTACTGCAAGATGGGGCTCTATATAGAGGGGCTTTAAGGATTAGTTACGTATGTTGAAAAAAGACCTGGTCCATCTAGTTCCAAGGATATACGCAGGATGGGGCTGCATACATGGGTGGATATTATTTGGGCTGTGTTGATTGCCTGCTGCTGAGAGACCAGTGATTTGAAACTACAATTGCTGCTCTGAGAGTTCACAGAAGCATAAAGTAAATTCTTCTCTTAGATTAGTTGATGATAACGCAGAGAGGTGAGACTAGTCATGAGCCTACAGAAGGGATGTGGAGGGTCTGCAGCACTGAGGAGAAGCAAGTGGAATCTGCTGGAAAATTTAGTTTTAATAGATAAGAATAAAGCTATCATCCACCTATGTGAAGCTGAATGAAGAGAGAGTAATTAAAAATGAAAAGATATGCAAAGGTGCAAAAAATAATGTTGGGCTAAAGGGTGCTTTACACGCTGCGACATCGCTAGCGATTGCTAGAGATGTCAAGAGCGATAGCACCCGCCCCCGTCATACGTGCGACATTTGGTGATCGCTGCTGTAGCGAACATTATCACTATGGCAGCGTCACACGCACATACCTTGTCAGCGACGCCGCTGTGACCGCCGAACAATCCCTCCTTCAAGGGGGATCTGCGTTCGGCGTCACAGCGGCGTCACTAAGCAGCCGGCCAATAGAAGCGGAGGGGCGGAGATGAGCAGCCGGAACATGCCGCCCACCTCCTTCCTTCCGCATTGTCGGTGGACGCAGGTAAGGAGACGTTCGTTGTTCCTGCGGTGTCGCACATAGCGATGTGTGATGCCACAGGAACGATGAACAACATCGTACCTGCAGCAGCAACGATATTAAGGAAAGGAGCGTCGTGTCAACGATTACCGTTTTTGAACGATTTTGCGATCGTTGATCGTCGCTCCTTAGGCGGGCTTTGCACACTGCGACATCACAGGTGCGATGACGGTGAGGTCAAATCGAAAGTGACGCACATCCGGCGTCGCAGTCGATATCGCAGTGTGCAAATCCTTTTTGATACGATTAACGAGCGCAAAAGCTTCGTTATTGTATCATCGGTGTAGGGTCCGACATTTCCATAATGCCGGTGCAGCGACAGGTGCGATGTTGTTCCTCGTTCCTGCGGCAGCACACATCGCTGTGTGTGAAGCCGCAGGAGCGAGGAACATCTCCTACCTGCGTCCCGGCTCCAATGCGGAAGGAAGCAGGTGGGCGGGATGTTTACATCCTGCTCATCTCCGCCCCTCCGCTTCTATTGGCCGCCTGCCATGTGACGTCGCTGTGACGCCGCACGACCCACCCCCTTAGGAAGGAGGCGGATCGCCGGCCAGAGCGACGTCGCAGAACAGGTGAGTGCATGTGAAGCTGGCGTAGCAATAATATTCGCTACGCCAGCAATCACAAGATATTGCTGCTGCGACGGGGGCGGGGACTATGACGCTCGACATCACAGCATCGGCTTGCGATGTCGCAGCGTGCAAAGTACCCCTTAGTGTCACACGCTGCGATGTCGCTACCGGCGCCGGATGTGCGTCACTAACGACATGACCCCGACCATATATTGTTAGCGATGTCGCAGCGTGTAAAGCACCCTTTAGTTTGTATATAAACAATAATTATGCATTTACAGTGAATATTATTGTGATTTGGTGGAAAATCCCTTAATTTCTATCACCACGTGAGGGCCTTCAACAGATGTACTGGTGCTTAGAACAATACCTTGCTTCTGTGCTGTGCAAGAGATAAAGTCATAAAACGTGGGCAGGGAGGACTAAGTATATTCAAAGGGAAAAATTCCTTCTGCATCCAGTTGCTTTACAGCCAAACACGGGATTATACAAAAAGTGATGGGGGAAAATGTGCTAACTTTACCCTTTCCTTTGTAGTGTAATCCTGCAAAGTTATTTTCTCTTATGAAGCCCCATTCAGGGTGTTTTGGACATCTAGGAGAAGGAGTGTCCAGGGAAGAAAAGTTGAGTCCCCTGTTGTGCCAACAGTAAAGCATTCTGACAGCATTCATGTGTGGGGACTTTTCATCCGTGGAGGAGGCTCAGTCTCAATTTTGCCTAAGAACACGACTATGAATAAAGAATGGGATCTAAACATCTACCAAAAGCAACTTCTCCCTACGATCTAGGACAATGATGGCTAACCCATAACACCCGTGTAAGTGGTGACACGCCAAGCCATTTTTGCTGATATGCGCAGCAGGGCCAGGCAGACGAATCTGATCTCTAAGACAAAACGCCTCCGCCAGTGATTTAACTAGAGCTAAACTGTTCTGAAATGACCGGCCTGGGGAAAGCCGCACATGCAGTTCTAGTTAAATCATTGGCGGACATGGCTTGTCTTATAGAATGGAAGGCGGCCGCTAGTAATTTGTGTTCTGTACCTTTAATCAGCGTCCTCAGTAAGGCGTGCTTACATATCACGCAGTATGTAATACGCCTCTCTCTAACACAGGGGTCTCAAACACGCAGCCCGCAGCGTAAAGTACCTGAACTCCAACCCGAACTCTGTTTTTTTTTCGTAAAGTCCATGTTTGGAGCCACAGGTTCACTCATATCTAGTTGCCACCAGTCAGGATATGGGCCACAAACTGATATCCAACATGCCAGGGCTAAGTGCAGAAGTCTTGAAAAACAAGAGTTATTGTTGAGTCTTTTGCATAAACGTGTTGTATTTGTAAATAAATGTATGATAACATATGAAATGCTGAAAATTGTACTTCAATAACCATAGGAAAATTTGACTGAAAAATATAAAAAATACTGAAGAAATAAACTTTGTGTCAGTGTCAAAACTTTTGACCATGACTGTGGACTCACAAGGGACCATCAAAGATCATAGAGTCATAGAATGGTAGAGCTGGAAGGGACCTCAAGGGCCATCGGGTCCAACCCCCTGCGAGTGCAGGTTTTCCTAAATCATCCCAGGTATGTGTTTATCCAGTTTCCACTCGAAGATTTCCATTGAGGAAAAGCTCACCACCTCCCGTGGTCGCCTGTTCCACTCCCTGACTGCCCTCACTGTCGGAAAGTTTTTCCTAATGTCTAATCTGAATCACTTTCCTTTTAGTTTCATCCCATTGCTTCTGGTACTTCCTTGTGCTCATGAGAATAGGGTGGTTCCCTATGCACTGTGACTACCTTTCAGATATTTGTAGACCGCTATTAAGTCTCCTCTCAGCCTTCTCTTTTTCAAACTAAACATCCCTAGTTCTTTTAACCGGTCTTCATATGACATGGTTTGCGCTATGCCACTAGACAAGGGGAAGTCTGGTCAGTGTGAAAAAAATGGGGTGTGGAGCTCCGGCATTCAGCAAGGTGGGCAGACACGGAGACAGAGAAAGTGTGAAGAATGTATCTTCTATTTTTTTTCAATGTAATATGTATTTTACATCAATCGTATTTACAGCAATCGATATACACACGTCTGTAGTAGAAACAAGAGTCTGTTTGCTGGAAAAACAAACAAACAATTAGAAGACAAATACGAAGCTCAGTGTGGCCCGATAATGAGGATTGCAGCAGCCGGTATTGTAATACCCAGCTCCGCTCTGCGCTTGTCATGTACTGACCCGATGACCTTCACACTACATCAGTATGCGGCTCACTGCTACTGTGGCGCCCCTGACCTGGTCAGGCACCACTGAGTACTGCACCCATGCTGGGGACAGTACAATACGGGTAATCCAGAAGGCTGACCGAGGTGTGACTACACAGGCGCATAGTGATCAGGTCTCACACATGTACCTTTGAGAGGACCCCTGGGGATCCCAGGAGGGGGAAAAGCCTTCACCTCCACTGGAATAGTGGAGGGGGCCAAAAGCCTCCATCTCCTCTCAAGGGGTGTGGTAAGAGAGTCTGGTTGCTAGGTGGCGTAGGCAGGCACAAGGGAAAAGAGAAGGAGGAGTAAACAGTCTGAAGCAGAGGGTGGAGGAGTGAGGAGCATGGAAGTGGAGCTCAGACAGGAGTAGCAGTGAAGGTCCCAGCAGTGAGCCGGTTCAGTGCAGAGTCCAGGGAGCTCAGAGAGGAGCAGACCCCGTGGGCTGCTGTAGTCTGACAGCGTCCGCGCAGTGGCTACCGACGGGGGAGAACGGTCACCTAGGAGTGCTACCCGAAACCCATCTCCAGCTAAAGAGAGAGCACAGAGTGGGAAGTAAGGAGACTGCTAGGGAGAACCAGGCCCAAACGGGCGGCAGATCCCGGAGCGGGGATAGATCCACCTTTCCCTGCTAAACCTGCCGGTGTGGGGCCCTCAAAGCCCACACCACAACACCTAAAAGCCGCAGCCACGTAGCCACAGTTAGGGCCCATAGTTCACAGGAGGCAAGCAGCTGGAGTGATCTGGCCCAGGCAACAAGCAAACGGCAAACGAAGGGGAGAGAGGCTTCAGCAACTTCCCTGGGTGACCCCCATAGGGACTAAAAGTCGGGGTTACCCCAAACCACCAAGGGCTAAGGAAGGCGAGTTGGTAGTCACCATCAGAAGTCAGCCTGAAGGATACCTGGTTCCAGCCTGGTTCATCCCAGCTACGCCCGGGTTACTCACCCTGCCATCTGAAGTGAGTAAAACCCCTGAAAGACATTCTGCGTGTGTGGAGTTATTCTGCGCCTTGTGGTACTACGCACCTACACAGGGCCCTGGGGCTTGCCTCACTCTCAGGAGGCTATTCCAACTAACTGCACCCACCATCAGCCCCAGGCGTCCCTCAACCTGCAGTGGCGGTCCCCACTGACCGCAATACTGAGAGTGGCGTCACGACAAATAGAAGATTCCCTACCAGTGACAAGATCCAGCCGAGTGGAGTCCCTGAAGGTAATGCACCGACACTACACCTGTGGGGCTTCACACTACCTCTAGATTTCTGAGGGATGAAATGTCAAGCACACAGGGATATCATAGGAGACAGATTATCATTGAGAAGGCGGATGAAGTGTCCGTGCGGTGCGGGATTTGTCACATTAGCACAGTGTGGGTCTTCTAGCCGCGGAGCATATTGCAGTACTGTAGGGAACGATGCTCCGCTCACATCCGGTTTTCTATGGAGCAGTCGTGTACCCCCAATTTTTTTTTGTGATATAGAATAATGTATTAGATTACACTATTCTACAAAAGTTTGTTTTTTTTCTTTTGCAACAGACGTATCTCACCATATGCTTTCACATAGCTTTATAATGCAGGAGAAATAACGTCAGACAAGTCTTGTGTTATATTGCTCTAACATAGGCCCCAGAAGAGGTGTGAATACAACGTACCGCAACACTTTTTGAAGTATTATGTTATTTACTGCTGTTTTGCATTGAGGATAAAGATATGACCATGATTGCACATTTTTCTAATTCATTATCTTCTAATCACAAGATTTTTTTGCTTATATCAAACAGGATACCAGAATAAGGCGGGCTTTACACTCTGCGACATCGCTAGCAATTGCTAGCGATGTCCAGCGCGATAGCACCCGCCCCCGTCGTACATGCGATATCTGGTGCTTGCTGCCGTAGCGAACATAATCGCTACGGCAGCGTCACACGCACATACCTGGTTGGCGACGTCGCTGTGACCGTCGAACAATCCCTCCTTCAAGGGGGGGTGCATTCGGCGTCACAGCGACGTCACTAAGCGGTCGGCCAATAGAAGCGGAGGGGTGGAGATGAGCATAAATAACATCCCGCCCACCTTCTTCCTTCCAGATTGATGGTGGACGCAGGTAAGGAGATCTTTGTCGTTCCGGCGGCTCACACACAGCAATGTGTGGTGCTGCAGGAACGACAAACAACATCGTATCTGCAGCAGTAACGACATTATGGAAATGACCGACGTGACACAGATCAGCAATTTTTTACGCTTTTGCGCTCGTTCGTCGTCGCACCTAGGATTTACACGTTGCAATGTCGCTACCGGCGCCGGATATGCGTCACTAATGACGTGACCTCGACGATATATCGATAGAGATGTCGCAACGTGTAAAGCCCGCCTAAGGGTGGATTCACATAAGTGTATGCTAAATCATCAATTTTACGTCAAGGAAAAGTGTAAATATTGTCATCTGTGTACCATGTTTATGAACCATTTTGTACAGCTTTTCCATGAACAAGTTAAGGGGAATCAGTGAGCAGGTTTTTACTAATTCATCTGAGAGCAGCATGATGTAGACAAAGAGATCCTGAATCCAACGATGTATCACTTGGATTACTGGGTGCAGATGTCCTGACACAATCAGGATTTTTAGATTTAGCCATGTAGCAGAGCTGAGAGAGCTGTCCCCACCCACACCAGGGTCTCTATAGAGATTGTACATTGACAGTGAGATGTCAATCAAAGGACGGTGCATATTAATCAGCGCAATGATAAGTCCTGCTGCTTAAACAAACATAGCAAATAAACATCAGATCGGACCATGACAACACAGGCATCCCTGAATTCTATGTTTTAACCCTTGCAACATGCTGTCTTCAGATTACATAGCAAAAACCTGCTGACATTCTTTTTAATAAGTAATAAAGGTCATATACAGTTTCTTACCTTTATAATTGTAATGTATCCATGAAACACACATGACATACTGATGGTAACCCATATGTGATCCGGTGGGGTTTTTTTATGCACCCATTGACTTAAAGGGAACTTTTCAGGTCCGATATGCACCCAGAACCACGACCAGTCCTCGGTGCATATTGCTAATCCCTGCCTAACCCTCCCTGTATACAGTGGCATAGATAAAGGGATCTTTAGAAAAAGTAATTCTAAAGATATTTTACCATATGCTAATGAGCGAGGGGACTAGTCCCCTGGGCATTAGCTCCCTGGCCAGTCACCCCCATTTGCAGGTTAGTACACCCCTGTGGGCGTGCTATCATGCTAATGAATACGCAATGTCTCGGGATGATCTCACTCACCTCTCCGTCCCCATCACCACCCGAAGGAGGATTTCGTCTCAGTGTGCATGATCCCGGAGTTTGGGTCATGCGCACTATGAAGCCGGGTGCACACATCCTGGCTTCAAACTGAAGTAGTGCGTATGACCGAAACTCCGGAGTCATGCGCACTGAGCCGAAATACCCCATTGGATGTGATGGCGGTGGAGAGGTGAGATCATCCTGTGACGCTGTGTATTCATTAGCATATTAGCACACCCACAGGGGCTCACAGGGACATACTAACATGTTAATGTGGGTGACTGGCCGGGGAACTAACGCCCAGGGGACTAGTCCCTGCGCTCATTAGCATACGGTAAAAGATCTTTAGAAATACTTTTTCTAAAGATCTCTTTATCTATGCTAGTGTATACATAGTTTCATAGTTACTTAGGTTGAAAAAAAGACCTAGTCCATCTAGTTCAACCTTCCTCCACCAGTTCTATATTTGGTCACTAAGTCATTTATAACCAACAATGTTTTGTGTACTGAGGAAATCATCCAGCCCTGATATAAAAGCTGTTATAGTATCTGCCATTACTACCTCTTCTGGTAGGGCATTCCACAGTCTGACTGCTCTAACTGTAAAGAACCCTTTCCTATTTAGCTGTCGGAATCGCTTTTCCTCCACTCGCAGTGAGTGCCCCCTGGTCCTTAGTACTGTCTTTGGAAGAAATAAGTCATGTGCCAGTCCTTTATATTGACCACACATGTATTTATACATATAAATGAGATCTCCTCTGAGACGTCTTTTTTCTAAGCTAAACATATCTAACTTTTTCAACCTCTCATCATATGGGAGGCCTTCCATCCCTTGTAGTAGTCTAGTTGCCCGCCTTTGAACTGACACTAACTTCTGAATGTCCTTTTTAAAATGTGGAGCCCAAAACTGGATCCCATATTCCAGATGTGGCCTTACAAGTGATTTATAGACGGGTAACAATACATTGGGATCACGGGATCTAATCTCTCTTTTTATACACCCTAAAATCTTGTTTGCTTTAGCAGCTGCTGCCTGACATTGAGTGCTGCTGCTCAGCTTATTTGTAATGAGAATACCCAAGTCCTTCTCCTGTTCTGTAGTCCCGAGTTTACTTCCATTTAATGTATACGCAGCTATAGGATTACTCCGTCCTAGGTGCATTACTTTACATTTATCAACATTAAATCTGATTTGCCAAGTATCTGCCCATTCTGAAATCTTATCCAGATCTTTTTGTAATATTGTACTATCAAGGTCAGTTTTTAATATCCTACATAGTTTGGTGTCATCAGCAATTGACTCTTATTTTTTCTGAGCACCTACTGTATACACAGTGAGCCAGACATATTCTATTACAATTGTCTCTATTTTTTTCTGAGCTCCAGTGTCCTTACCCATTATCTCCAATGTCCTTTACCACTTTTTCGTATAACGCAGATGAAGTCAGCAGTATACTTTCTAAAGTAACTATACCAAACACTTTTTTATCAGTACCAAATGAAGAAGTACGTTCTAGAGATTATGAGAAAGAACTTAGAAGACACACCGCATTAGAACTGCACTGCGCCACATTGGCAGAATACCACCGTGTGCAGCGTATTCCCAGAGGACTACGTGTGTCACTGAAGCCAACCCTTTTTTCAGACAAACCAGACTACTGCCTTAAATTTGAAAGTATAATTAATAAATGTTCTATGGACATCATAATTTTGACTATTGAATTTCTACAAAAAGAAATTGAGGACCTGGGACAGAACATTAGTTCTATTGAACTCCAACTCCAGAACACTCTACCCAGCACAGACTGGGATAAGATTCACTCTAAAACTAAGGAGACTATAGCCGAATTTAGAAGAACCATACAAGAGCGAAAAAGGTCCAAGTTTGTAAGAGACCAGGACGACTATTCCAGGAATCGTGTCTACCATTGGCAGTTCGTGGAGGACAACCCCAGACGGCCAGCTTTCTATAACCGCTACTCTTCATCGTCAGGATCGGACACGGAACAATTTATTCCTCGACAATCCCGTTTTTTAGGCCAGCGTTCAAATCAAAAAGGAAGACGCGGCGCAGCAAGAGGGGCTACAGGAACCATACCAAGCTACCACGTGCAGACATGGTCTCAGGTATTAACTTAGTGTATAATATCTCCTCTCATAATTTATCTGTAACTGAGTCACGTGTATTGCAAAAAGGTTTATCTTTTTGTCCCACTCCATCCTTTAACACATTTGTATTGGATCAGGAGATGAGGAGGTTTTTTAGGACCCTTAGGTTGAAAGCCCATTTCAGTACAGATAGGGATACACCTATTGAGACAACTCCATCTACTCCCGACAACATGTTTCGGTTGAAGCAGCTGGATCTGAGACTTCACAGCTCCTTTAACCCGCCCAAGTCCTATCATCCTATCGAAACATACGTTGCCTTGGTTTCCAGGGATATCAGTCAAACATTGAAATCGGTTGATGAGGGGCAGTTTAGGATAAGACATAACCTCACCATAGAGGAAAGCCGGGCAATGTCCGACTTAAAGAATAATTCTAAGATCGTTATCAAACCGGAAGATAAAGGTGGGGCCATAGTGGTACTTGACAAAACATATTATGTTAATGAGATATTGAGCCAACTTAGTGATGCGTATACCTATTGTCCCATTCCACGTGATCCTACATCCCACATACAAGGACTGATTAAGAACATTGTTGACCTCTATCTTACCAACAACACCATAGACCAGAAATTGGCGGAGTTTCTCATCAAGGCACACCCTATAATACCGGTATTTTACACACTACCGAAGGTTCATAAAAATATGAACCAACCCCCTGGACGCCCCATTGTAGCTTCCACAGAATCCGTTCTGTCCCCACTTGCCATTACGGTGGAACGAATTCTCACCCCCCTGATAACTGAGATCAAATCTTATCTCAAAGACACCTCTGATTTTCTGACACAATTACAACAGGTCGGGGTATTATCACCTGGGTGCCTACTCGTATCCTTTGACGTCAATAGTCTGTACACTAGTATCCAGCACCAGGAAGGCATTCAGGCTGTCGACTGGTTTTTGTCTAAATATAGTTCTTACTCCCTCGTACAGAATAAATTTTGCCTGGACCTTCTCCGTATTGTTCTTGAGAACAACTTTTTCTTGTTCCAAGATCAATTTTACGTACAGAAACGTGGGACCGCGATGGGCTCAAATTTAGCGCCCCCCTATGCTAATATCTACATGGCGCATTTCGAAGAGATTTACATTTAGAATCACCCACTATGGTTAGAACATTCGGTAACCTGGAAAAGATACATCGATGACATATTCATGATTTGGCGGGGTGATTCTGTGACCTTATCCCAATTTTTTACTGATCTCAATTTGTTCAGACAGGGTCTTACTTTTACGATCCATCATGACCAACATAAGATCAACTTTCTGGATACTATGGTGATGCTATCTGCTGGCACCTTGAGTACAGATTTATACGTTAAACCCACTGACCGGAACAGCCTGTTACATTACACTAGTTGTCATCCCCGTCACACGAAACAGGGACTCCCCATCTCCCAACATAAACGTGTTGAACGTATTGTATCGGACCCTATACAACGCAATATAAGGTCCTCAGAAATGTGCAATAAATTCCTTCAAAGGGGATATCCATTTCAAATTGCAGATAGGAGATCTTCCCAGAGACCTACCACTAACAAAAATGTTCCACGGGTTTCATGCATCAACACCTATCATCCTTTTTCGCCCTTAATCAGGAGCATCATATGTAGACATTGGCCACTTTTGAGCAAGGCCTACCCTGAAGTGAGTGAGTTCAAATCACCCCCTCTGTTCTGCAATAAGAGACCACAGAATCTTCGCGATAATTTAGTTAGAGCGGATATTGGTTCCAACAAGACCACACAGAGACAAACCTTTTTAGGCACTCCAAAGAGAGGGAATTTCCCGTGTCATCATTGCGTGCAATGTAACAATCTTACTAGGGGAGACACTTTTACCCATCCTTTGTCAGGTCGCGTTTTTCCAATACATGGATTTTTCACTTGTGAGTCCTCTTATGTGGTCTACTTGATCAAATGCCCGTGCGGTCTCGGATATGTTGGAGAGACAACCCAGCATGTCCGAGACCGCATAAGTAAACATAAGTCCACAATTAGGTGCAAGCAGATCTTATTACCCATCCCGCATCATTTCATCACATATGGACATACAATCGCCCAACTGAAGTATCAAGTACTTGAACATGTCCCTCCTCCTAGAAGGGGAGGTAATCGAATACGTACCCTTAAGGAAAGAGAATCCTATTGGATTTTTACCCTCAACACATTGGAGCCTAGAGGTCTCAATCGAGAACATGATATGTGCCTATAACATCCTTTATACATGATCCATCTTTCCTTTTTTACAAGGTTTTATATGTCTTCTTACATGACTATATTGTGTTTTATTTGAAAATTATCATTAATCTTGGGTGTTCTCAGGTCTAACTATGTCATTTAATTTCCTTTACTCAGGTATCTCGGTTTCTCTTATGTATGTAATTGTAAAACTTCAGTATAAGGGCGAATAGTAGTATAATTATGACTCTATTAATAACCCCATTCTAATTCTCTTTCTTTTTTACTTTTAGGCACTTTCCTCCACTTGATCCCTGCACCAACCAGCACCAATTTTGGTTATCCATCTACTACTGGTCACATGCACTATATAGTATCATCATGTGGCACATCATCTGGTCCACCTTAAGCATACTGCAACTTTTGGCCTCACATGGACTTCATAGCTCATAGTCAATTGCTCCCATCACACTGGCCTGTGTTCTGTGCCCGGCTTGGGCGTTGTGCCAATAGCCAGGCGCAGCGCCCTCGCTGTACACAATCCACAGTCCAGCACGTACTAATACCCCACTGTTATGTTGGTACACGCCCCTTCATATGCGTCTTCCAACCACAGCACCTCACATCATCGGCGTGTGTGACGCTCCCCGCGCATGCGCAGTGCACTGCTGGCACTGCGAGTGCGCGGCGTGCGTTTCACCGGCCTCACGCTGCGTTCCACCGTCCAGAAAGTCGGACGGGGAATGCAATGCTCCTTAGTATAAATGTTGCTATCGCCACGGTCGGACGCACTCCTCCCTGGGGCCTATGCCCGATACCCTGCACCACCACTGAAAGGTATGTGTATCTGTTCACCCCTGTCCAAGTCACAGAGTTAGGAGACCTTATCCATTCTTCCTTATGCTTTCCCTTACAGTCCTAATACAGCGCTCTGTTTGTTCCTTGCTTCCCATCAGTATATACCAGGTATGTGATCTGGCCTATACTATAGTGATTAACCCAAGCATTCACTATACTATTATAATTGTTATGCTCCCTACAGGGTTCCCCATAGAGCCCTATTGGGACGACTTTTCCCTTTCATGTCTCCAGTGCCTTAAATGGTCAGTCCCTTAAGGCCCCGTCACACACACAGATAAATCTTTGGCAGATCTGTGGTTGCAGTGAAATCATGGACATATTGTTCCATTTGTACACAGCCAAAACCTGGTACTCATTGTCCACAATTTCACTGCAACCACAGATCTGCCAAAGATTTATCTTTGTGTGTGACAGAGCCTTTAGGCTACATAAAGGTAATATCATTGGAATGCTCTGCACACTATATGTACCTTATACTGGTGTTATCCCTTTGTGTATGCACATCTCTAATCTTTGCATCATTTGTCTATAGAAGTTTGTGATCCTGAAACTACTAAGAATCCCTCAGCAAAGCAATCATACCATTTGGTTTAAACCTTCATAACATAGTCCAATAGCGGCTACCATATAGCTATACAGGTATTCCTTATTTTCTACTTTCTATTTTTGATGGAGAGCCTAGCACAGCATATATAGAGACATATATATCTATACTAGTACATGTGACACTCATGTCTTGTATTAATATTATTCACGGTGTATGAACCCCTTTTTTTCTCCAGGCATTCTTGTTTATAGTAATTTTCATGAACCTGAGGCAACTGAAAACCCTTCAGTGATGGCATTCCATTAACCCTCACTATACCAATCAGGGGCTTCCCTGCAGCAACTCAGGTAGTTGCATCCATTTTCTTTCGGCTTTCTTTTCTCTTTCCTTTTTGTCTATCAGAACGTTTAGGGGTTACAGATATGTGTCCTGCATTTCACATTTCTTTGAGGTAGTACCTCTTATCCATTGTTATATCATTTATCTTAGTTTTTCATGTTTCTGAGGCGACTGAGAACCCTTTGATAAAGGAGTCCTTTTCACCTGAATTGTCGAGCGATACCCACCAGTTATTACCACGTAGTGATACAGGTAGTTTCATTCTATTTTCTCTCATTTTTTCTTGGTCTCACGGCCCATGGGGTCACAGCCCATGCGTCATGATAACACCTGTGCCATCTATTTTAGATTCTACCTACCACTATTCACCGATTCCAGTTTTGGAATAGGCTCGCATCATCCATATTAGAAATTCTAAGTGCATAAGGTACTGAGGCATATACATGTCCACACTATTATAATGAACAAAGTATGAAGATTGAGATTTTTCTCATAACCAGGTCTCTATGAGTTTTGATATGATGTGTGCTCATTTTCTTGACTATGTAGGATTACAAGTTTTCCATTTGTACCATACTGGCGATGACGCTATTCAATTGAACACACACCATCCTGTTACCCATATAGGTGTGTATCTACTTTGCTTGACTTTGTTTTGCTTATTTTATTTTTATTTTGAATATTCTTTCAGATGGGCCTTATGGAAATTTGCTTTCCTCTGTATAAATGTATCCACTATGGCTTTGAGAAAGAAAATTTTTGTATGTGCATCATGGTCATTTGATCTATTGTACTACGATATATTGTACTGTTATGTTGTACTTTGTACTAATTACGTGTTTATATGATTTTGTAACCCTCTATGATCTTAGATAACTGTGTCCTTGATTAAGACCTAAAAATAAGGTCGAAACGTCGGACGATTCATCCTTTTGCACAAATAAAGAATTTTCAGCATTCCAAAGAGTTTTTTCTTTCCTTATTGATCACTATAGTGTGCCAGAGCTAATTTTATTGAATTGACTCTTATTTTTTCTGAGCACCTACTGTATACACAGTGAGCCAGACATATTCTATTACAATCAGCAAAGACTGACACTTTACTATCAATCCCATCCACAAGGTCATTAATAAAGAGATTAAAAAGAATCGGTCCTAGCACAGATCCCTGCGGCACCCCACTGCTGACTGCAGCCCATTTAGAGAATGTACCATTTATGACTACTCTTTGTTTCCTATCTTTTAGCCAATTCCTTACCCAGTTGCATATAGTTTCTTCTAGTTCTTGCTTCTCGAGCTTTAGTATAAGGCTATTATGTGGTACAGTATCAAATGCCTTGGCAAAGTCCAAATAAATCACATCAGCTGCATTACCAATATCCAGGTTTGCACTTACCCCCTCTTAGAACCCCAACATGTTGGTTAGACACGACTTATCTTTCATGAATCCATGCTGTTTGTCAGTTATTATATTATTTTCTGCAATATATTTTTGCATCTCATCCCTTAAAATGCCCTCAAAAACTTTGCATACTACTGATGTCAGACTTACTGGACGGTAGTTGCCTAGATCTACCCTCTTACCTTTCTTAAATATCGGTACCACATCAGCAATCCTCCAATCCTGAGGCACCAACCTTGTTACAAGTGAGTCTAAAAAGATGAGATACAGTGGTCTGTCGATTACGGAGCTCAATTCCCTCAATATTCGTGGATGAATGCCATCTGGCCCTGGGGATTTGTCAATGTTTAATTTACTCAGACGTAGGAGTACTTCATCTTGTGTTAAATTAATTATATCGGGTGGTGAACTTTGATTTTTCACTTGTTGAATGATCCCTGGAACAGTCTGTTCCTTGGTGAACACGGATGAGAAATGCCTATTTAATATCTCAGTATTTTGTTTGTCCTCTATAACTAACATGTTATTATATTTTAAGGGGCCGATACTATCCTTTGTGTTCCTTTTGGTATTAATGAATTTATAAAAGATTTTGGGATTTATTTTAATGTCATTGGTGATTTTTGTTTCAGTAGCTAGTTTTGCTTGCTTGATTTCTTTTTTACATTTCCTATTGATATCTTTATACTTCTGAAATGCTATTTCTGTATTCTCAGCCTTTAAGATTTTAAACGCCCTTTGATTTTGTTTTATTATACTTTCTACGGTCTTATTTATCCATAGTGGTTTCTTTTTATTCCTGGACATTTTATTACCAGAAGGTATACGTTTTTTACAGGACTCTAGTAGTATATCCTTAAACTTTCCCCATTTATGTTCAGTATCCCCAGTTACCATGACTTTGTCCCAATCTACACATTTAAGCTCTTCCCTTAATTTGTTGAAATAAGCTTTCCTAAAATTCCAAGTTTTAGCATTTCCCCTTTGAAATGATCTATTGAATATTATGTTAAAGCTTACCATATTATGATCGCTGTTGCCCAAGTGCTCCCGGACCTGTAGATCTGAAATTGTATCCGGTCTATTTGACAGGAACAGATCTAGCAAATTATCTCCCCTGGTCGGTTCACCTACCATCTGAGAGAGGAAATTGTCTTGAATAGTAGATAAGAACTTACAGCTTTTAGCAGAACCAGAAGATTCTTTGTCCCACTGTATGTCTGGATAGTTGAAATCCCCCATAATAAGAACCCTATTATTATTAGCTGCCTTTTCAATTTGTTCCAGCATTTCACCCTCTATTTGTTCAGGTATGTTAGGAGGCTTATAGCAAACTCCAATTAGCATTTTTCCATTATTCCCCTCCCCATGTACATTTACCCATACTGACTCTACATTGTTGCAGTCCCTCCCAATGTCATCATTCAACACAGGTTTTAGGTTAGATTTGATAAATATACACACCCCAGCACCTTTTTTGTCTTTCCTGTCCTTCCTAAATGTACTAAAATGTACTATAACCCTGTATGTTTGTCACCCAGTCATGGCTTTCATCCAGCCAGGTTTCCGTAATGCCCACCACATCATAATCCATGGTTGACATAAGAGTCTCCAATTCATTCATTTTGTTTGCAAGACTTCTTGCATTTGCCAGTAAACATTTAATACTATTAACACCTTTATTACTCCTAGCCTCCCTACGTTCCTTGCATGTCCCATCCCCCCCAATACTTCATTGACCCTTACCGTCTCACTGTCTCTATCTGCTCTATCTATCCTCTTATTTGCTCCACTACCCTCCCTCCCCCCAGATCCTAGTTTAAAAGCTCCTCCATCTGTCTGACCATTTTCTCCCCCAGCACAGCTGCACTCTCCCCATTGAGGTGCAGCCCATCCCTACCGTAGAACCTGTAGCCGACTGAGAAGTCGGCCCAGTTCTCCATGAACCCTAACCCTTCCTTCCTGCACCAATTTCTAAGCCACGTATTTATCTCCCTAAGCTCCTGCTGTCTTTCTAATGACGCTTGTGGCACCAGTAGTATTTCTGAAAACACCACCTTGGAGGTCCTGGACTTCAGCTTCTCTCCTAGTTCCCTGTAATCATTTTTAAGGACCTTCCACCTGCCTCTAACTCTGTCATTAGTACCAATGTGCACCATGACTGCTGGGTTTTCCCCAGCCCCACCCAGCAATCTGTCTATCCGATCCGCAATATGCCGAACCCGAGCAATCGGCAGACAACACACTGTTCGGCATTCACGGTCTCGGCGACAGATGACCCTGTCTGTCCACCTAATTATAGAGTCCCCTACCACCAACATCTGTCTGTCCTTTGCTGCACTCCTATTTCCCTCCTTCCTACAGCAGTCGGTTTCCTGGTTGCTAAGAGCAACGTCCTGCTGTAGTGACCCTAGTCCTGGCTATTCATTCCTAATATCAGCCAAACAGGCATATTTACTAGGTTGTGCCAGGTCAGGACTAGGCTCCCTGACACTTTTCGCACTACCTCTTCTTCTAACTGTTACCCAGCTACCTACCTCTGGGTCCTGATCTTCCCCACTTCCACCCTCCTCCATATCACTGGCCCCAGCCAGAGAAAGCTCAGTGAGCTCTAAACTCCTCTCCAGGTTTGCAATGCCCCTGAGTGTTGCAAGCTGCTTATTTAGATCAGTTACCTTGGCTTTCAAATACGCAACATGCTTGCATCGAGTGCAGACATAGTCACCCTCGAACAGCTGCTGACATATTCATCCTCCAACATGATACACAACTGGTTGCATTGTCCATGGAGCACCTATTAAATGGGAATAAACAGTAAAGTAGAAAAACAATGAAAAAAAAACAATGGGAAACGTATAAGGATAAATTCAAACTATGTTCTTGTGTCAAACTATGAGATTGTGTTTAAACTATACCTCACTTTGCTGCAGTACCTCCCACGCTCAGAACCTCGCTTGTTCTGGCTGGTTTATCTAGTTCCCCAAGGACTACCAGAAGCTTCTAGAAACAGGTGTGGCTAATACTACAAACTAAATCACAAGACAAACTTTTTTTTTTTTTCATTTTTCACAGTAACACAGACAAACAGACACACAATTCCCTAATGAAATTAAACAATTACAGTTATCACCACTATGAGATTGTGTTTAAACTATGCCACACTTATCTGCAATCCCCGCAGTTTTCTGCAGTACCTCACACGCTGAGAACCTCGCTTGTTCTGGCTGGTTTATATAGTTCCACAAGGACTACCAGAAGCTGCCAGAAGCTTCTAGAAAAAGGTGTGGCTAATACTACTAATTAAATCACAAGACAAACTTTTTTTTTTTCCTTTTTCACAGTAACACAGACAAATAGACACACAATCCCCTAATTAAATTAAACAATTACAGGTATCCCCACTATAAGATTGTGTTTAAACTATGCCACACTTATCTGCAATCCCCGCACTTTGCTGCAGTACCTCGCACGCTCATGGACGATTAGGCAGGAATTAGAAATATGCACCCAGAACTGCTTGTGGCTCTGGGTGCATATTGCACCTGACAGGTTCCCTTTAAGGTTCGTTCAGACTAAAATATTAAATGTCTGTAGAAAACGTACAGCAGAAGGACCAATGCAAATCAATAGTGCAGTATACATGAACCTTTTTACACGTGGAATAATGGTCTATATGTGAAAAATGGCAGCATGCACTACTTTGATCTGTATATTGGATAAAAGTCACCTATTAGAGGTCATTAGGAGCATAAAAAATAACATTTTAGGGGCAGTTCACTTGTCCATATTTTTTTCACTGACCTTGTGTCCAAGTAAAACTCCTGGAGACGTGTCCGAGTGCTGTAAGTATTTAACACTGCAAAAAGTGGAGAAGCTCTGTAATTAATGTATTTATTTATTGAAACATCCAGAAAAACACTGATAAATATGCACCCATGGGCTGTATACTGATGCAAAACATTGATTACACCGGTACTATTTTTTCACATACGTATTTAAACACTGATGTGTGAATGAGGCCCATTATACATCTAAAATGTCCTTTTTGACAGTAAGAGTAACACTGCATCGAACAAAAGTGACCGAACCCCTGACCATGATATAAACACAACCATATATAATTCCCTTATTAGCTATAAACGTGCAGGATGTAACACAATGCTCGTTGTATGTATTTATTGGATTCAATAAACTGTTGTCCCCAGAGGAGAAACTGTAAATATTAGTGTAAATATACAGAGTGATATAAGCAAGGATAATAAATAAATGTTAGAAATTTATTTTACAGTCAGGCTAGAGCAGGTCTCTCCGTCTAACCAGGTAATGGATCCATTTGCTGATTAGACAGCTATTGATCCAATTTGTTTTAGTGCTACGGGGATTCTGTACAATCCTGTAACATCCCATTATTGTATTTCATGGCAGAAGAACCGCTGTGGTAGAAGGTTCTGTAGTAAGGCGCAAAGACGTCTTCAGTGCCTCACTTTGTAGAAGCCATAACTCAGCTGCTACAGAAGATGCCAGAGAACTGAAGCTTAGGGAAAAAGTGAACAGTTGGGTTGGGTGAGCGGTCAACTGGCTGAGCTTGTAGATGCTACCAAGAATATTTCCTTGCGTGGAACCGTCCAGGTGGCACCATTTACTATATTGAGGCTTAAGGCGAGTACAGTGATGGCCAACATTTGCTGTGGTGCACCTTAGGCCCTACTACATGTGGGGTCACCTGAAGGTAGCCTGGACCACAGAAGAAAAGGAGAGAGGCCTCCTGGAATACATGCAGTTTTAGCTGACTGGAGACGATCTCTCCACCAGATATCGTACATTATGATTCTCTCTTGTCTAGAGTTCCAGAGGCTCACTAAACACATGATTGATGGCAATGCAGTGGTGAAGCTTTTGAAGATATTAATTCAGCCAGTGCACTGGTTTTAGCCATGCTGGAGGAAAAGACAATGTAAAAGGTTCTGAAACTGTGAACGAGACACTGACTTGTTGAGTGAGGATTGCAGTGTATTTGCCTCTCAGACAATGAAGAACCACATGAAAATCATGTGAATCCTCGCTAGTCCAATAAAGACACAGTCCTGGTTGTGGTATTGCAGTGACAGAGACAGAGAAAATAAAGCTGCTGATGTGGGTGGAAAGAAAGGTGGCTGCACCCACACGATACAAAGACGAGTTGTATCCTGATATTCCTTGAGTCCATAAGACCTGTATGTTGTGGCGAAAGCTTAAAGTTAAAGGATTTGTATCCATATCTATCTTCAGAGGCACACAGCTCCCCAGTCTCCCGACTTCATGATTGCGGGGGGTGGGTGCTACTCTTAGGGCAGCAGCATTGTCCTGAACATGCACACTCCCGATGCTGCAATATAAGGCAGGATTGTATGCCTATTTAGCATCAAAAGCAGTGGGATTGTGACAAATCGCAACAGTAAGCACTCAACAGCTGACCAAATGAAGTGGCTTGGGGATCTGCTAGTAATGGGGAAGGTAAGCAGAGTTGTAGAACTGATCTGGCCTCATTAGCTCAGATAAGGGCCATGAGTGGGAGCAGAGTCCAGATTACCTGGTGAGCAACTCTTTAGAGTTCCCCTTCTACAATGCATTTCCAGGATCTATTCTTCAGTAATAAATTGGGCTGTAAACATGCAGCTTCAGTGTTTATATGTCATATTTCCCTTCTGTGTATGTGTAAGAAGAAGAAACCGCTCGCAACCAAGGTCAACGGTGTATCAGCTTACCAAGGAATGTTCATCATCAACAAATGCAGGTGCACGGATCTTCATGGCTGGTCCACGAGTTTCATAAGAGGCAACTGGAACAAATTTGATCTAGCATAATTAAAATCTCAGTCTATCTATAATCATTAAATTGAGTCCATAGAAAAATAAAAATTCAATGGAAGTCCATGAAATAAGTACAGGGCAAGCAACCTTAGGATGACTGTCACGGATTTGACTGTGGGGCTAGGCTTGGTTGCTCTCAGACTAACAGGACCAGTAAGTACAGAAAGACACGGGATGGAACTTTAAATGTGTCTGCATATGTTCTGAACAACTAAAACGTTATGGAAGTTATGTGCCCGTTATCTCAAGTATAAAGTTGATGAGGAAAAGCTGTCAAGTAAAGTTTTAACCTGAACTGGTGGGCTCCTTGTTAGAACAAGTCATCATCTGTTCCTGGCTGGCTGAAACCATCAGCATCGTGCAGCCTACATATAGTCATAGCCAAAAGTGTTACCCCCATCTGAAATTGTTCCAGAAGATGAAATAATTCTCCCAGAAATTTATTGCAATTAATCATGTTTTGTTATACAGATGTTTATTTCCTCTGTGTGTACTGGAACAACACGAAAAAGTCATAGAAGAAAAGACAAATTGGACATAATTTCACACAAAACTCCAAAAATAGGCTGGACACCATCAACTTAATATTTGGCTGCATACCCTTTGAAATAAATAACTGCAATCCCTCGCTTCCTATAACAGTCCACAAGCTTCTTACTCCTCCCACCTGGAATTTTGGACTCTTCTTTTGCAAACTGCTCCAGGTCTCAAATATTTGAAGGTGTCTTTTCCCAACAGCAATTTTAAGATCTCTCCGGAAGTGTTCAAAGGGTGTTTTCATTCATTTCTGGGTGCTTATTGAAGTATGCTTGGGGGTCATTGTCCTGCTGGAAGACCCATGACCTAGGGACAAAATCCAGCTTTCTAACACTGGGTACTACATCGTGGCCTTTGGTAATCTTCAGATATTATGATGCTTTGCACCCAGCCAAGACACCCAGTGCCAGAAGCAGCAAAAGAACCCATAATATCTTTGAACCTCTACCATATTTGACTGTAGGTAGTGTGCTCTTTTCTTTCTAGGCCTCATTGTGTTTTTAGTAAACAGTAGAATGATGTACTTTACCAAAAAGCTCTATCTTGGTCTCATCGGTCCACAAGACCCTTTCACAGTAGGATTTTGTCTTACTCACATACGTTTTGGTAAACTACGGTCTAGCTTTTATAATGTCTCTGTGTCAACAGTGAGGTTCTCCTGGGTCTCCTGTCACAGCGTTTGCTTTCATTCAAATATGGATGGCTAGTTTGCGCTGACACTGATGCACCCTGAGCCTGCAGGACAGCTTGAATTTCTTTGGAATTTGCTTAGGGCTGCTTATCCATCATTCAAACTGTCCTGCGTTGCAACTTTCATCAAGTTGTCCACGTCCAGTGAAATTAGCTACAGTGCCATGGGTTGTAAACTTTTTGATTATGTAGTGCTCCTTGGACATAGGAACATCAAGATCTTTAGAGATGGATTTTTAACCTTGAGATTGTTGATATTTTTAAATAATTTTAGTCCCCAGACAATTCTTTTCTCCTCTTTCTGTTCTCCATGCTTAGTGTGGTACACACAGACTCACAATGCAAATATTTAGTCAACTTCTCCCTTTTTTATCTGATTTCAGGTGTGATTTTCATATTGCCCCACACCTGTTACTTGCCACAGGTGAGTTTGAACGACCATCACTTGCTTGAAACAAAGTTGTTTACCCACGATTTTGGAAAGGTGCCAACAATTTTGTCAGGCCCAGTTTGGGGGTTTTGTGTGAAATTATGTCCAATTAGATTTTTTTATGGGTTTTTTTGTGTTTGTTTCAATATACACAAAGGAAATAAACATGTATAACAAAATATATTGTAAGTAGTAGCAATCATTTTGTGCGACAAATACTGTAGTTGTATTGCTCAAACAGAGTCCACACACCCAGCCAGGGCCATGTCTTTTATGTAGTGTCAGGAGTCAACATCTCGCCCATGACTATCACCCTACACCACTCTACACACGATGCATACATGTTCCATCTCTTATAGAGTGACAGACACTTTTTATATTCCACTAATTTTGGCTAAGAGATGAATAACATCAGAATTCCCTAATAGGTTATTCAAATATTAGTTTCAGACAAACCCTGCAAGCCATTCATTCTATTTTATTAATGTACTGTCAGTAAATTGCTAATGAACAATTTACAGTTTATGACAATGTAGGAAATGTTTATGCTGCAAATGTTTTTCAGAAGTATATTACATAGGTAGTAAGGTATTATATCAATGTAATAGTTGGATACACTACTGATTAGTCTCATCTACTTCTAGGTGAAACATTTTAGAGGGGAATATGTCTTTATAGGGGTTGTTCCTTTCACCTATTTTGTAGCCCAAATGCTTAATGATATATAGAATGACAAACTGGGATTTAATTTGTCTTCATGGGTCCGTAGCTGCTTCTTTTCATAGGTTGCAGACAGTCACTGAGCTCAACAAATTATCTGATATAGCATTAAACAGGAGAAAGAATGGGAATCATAGTCCAAATACATAATGATGAAAATAAACCAATATCTTGCAAAAGTATAAAAGTTTTTTATTAAAAAAATACGTTACAGCAAGATTCAAGTCGATTCAAAGAATTATTATACAAATAACATGCAGGTTTTTGTACACAGGGGGGATCCTTACAGAAAACCACTGAGGTCCACCATCAAACATGGGGGTGAAATTAGAGGTCCAAATATCCCTAATTATTAACCAGGGTACACCACAGAATATTCCTCAATGTTAATAACGGCCATCAATATACATGTGGCTATGTAGGAACAACAACCATAATCTGTGGGCTTCCATATAGGTATATAAATAAGGGGATGAACTTCCTTACTACCATAAGACTAGGGATACATTACATGACAACCAGCTGTATTCTAGTCCACAACTAAATCCCAAAGTCTAATGTATAGCAAATTGCCGGTAGTATTCACTTACCCATGTTGAGGTGGATGCTAGAGTAGAGAACTTGCCCCAACGCGCACGTTTCGTTAGCTTCCTTGGGGGGCCGTGGTGTAGTGTGTGTATGTACTAAAAAGCAGGTTTAAATACATACTTACGATGTACGTGGCAGCAGCTGATTGGACGCAGGGGGGCGTGATCCCGGCAGAGGTACGCGTCGTTGGGCGTTCCTGGAGATGACGCGGGTGTTTACTGTGTCGTCACACAGACAAATGCGCCATGCCGTACGGAAGCCGGCAGACGCGAACATGCACGGGGCAACACCACGCATGCGTCCCACCAGCACGGACATCATAATAGCTGGAGAAAGTGGTAAGGCCAGTTCCAGCATGTTACAGACAAGAACAGATTCTATCCAAACTATACAGGATCAAGGATTAAATTTTAGTTTATGCACCCCATGAGTACAGCGCCACCACAATATATATAAAAATATAAATCATTAATGCACATAGCCATACATTGTGCAACACTGTAAATCACATGGACTGCACATTTCATAACAAGATCCACACCCCATGAATACAGCGCCGCCACCACCCAGGCATACATGGCCAGATCACCAATACATATACCCATAATGAATGCAGCGCTGCAATCATATGATGCACACATACCATCATGGTGGACTTGACACATCCAGAGATGCTAACACACAAGACACATAGCAGGTAAATGTTTCATATAACAGATATAATCAATGAAATATATAAGGGATGGTCCTAAAAAATTCTGAAGATATGAGGAAAGGAAAAACATTCTTCTCCCATGAGTGTGTCTGTGATGTCTTCATCCGCCATGAAATAATATTCCTGACAGTCTTGACAAGAGGTGGATATTATCCTAATAACTCGTCTGAGGCAACATTGAAAATAGGCAAATACATTAATCCAAAATTCTCCAATAGAGACCTGATACAAAGACAAAGTAAACAAAAAAGAAGAGAAAAGAAAAACCTAAAAAAGAAACACAAAACACATACTTAAAATGAAGCCATGGCAACATATATGGCAAAGTTTTAACAATGCTCCAGCCAATCAGGAGACAAGAGTGCGGCAGGTCACAAAAAAGGGGCAAATGACAGCTGTTCATTTAGTCCACCAGGTGACATGGTCCCCAGTGTGACTATCCACCTACATTCAAGGCGCGCTAGGGCTTGTTTAAAATTACCATCTCTTGCGCCTAGGTGGAGTTTATCGATGCCCCGTACTTTAAGAGAAGATGGGTCGCAATCATGGTATATTTTGAAGTGTCGGGGAATGGTCTTGAGAGAGTCGAGACTGGCAACATCTCTTGCAGATAAGATGTCACGCACATGCTCAAGTGTGCGTATGCGGAGCTGTCTTGATGTTAAACTGGTATAGGCTAAGTTGCATCCGCATCTTGCTAGATAAATTACGTGATCAGTGCTGCAAGAGATGTAATACCTAATCTCATACTCCCTCAGACCATCGGCCGACATAAATACAGAAGCCCTTTCAAAATTACTACATGACAAGCAAGAACCGCAAGGAAAGCAACCCCATCTTGGTTTCCCTGTATAAAACGGAAGGGTATCTCGATGGACATAGTGGGTATGCACCAAGATGTCGCTAAGGTTTTTACTCCTTTTTGCAGTCATGAGTGGTCGATCTGGAAGGATCCTTCCCAATGAGGGTTCCGTTCGTAAGATGGACCAGTGTTTTTCAAGGATAGGCCTAATTTCCCCCACTGATTATTATATGTAGATATAAACCTGATCAATTGAGTTCTGGATTTTTGGCTGGTAGATGGAATTAGTAGTTGGCTCTTCGGAGTGGATTTGGCACTGGCGTGGCCCTGTTTGATGTTCCGCGAGCTATACACCCTGTTCTTGAACAGCTGGGAGAGATCCCCTGCCTGGACATCAAAAATACGGTCGGAGAAGCATACCCTTTTAAGTCTCAAAAATTGTCCCGTTGGGATAGCCCTGATGGTTGAGGGCAGGTGAGATGATGTCGCATATAGTAGACTATTAACCGATGTATCGTTCCTAAAAATGTCCGTTTGGATAGCTGCATCTGACTGCACCAGTATCTTGATGTCCAGAAAGTCCATAGCCTCACTGTCGCTCCTGAAGGTCAGCCTGACATTACGGTCATTAGAATTTAACTCAGAAAAAAAGGAATGAAGTTCAGGATCGGTTCCCCCCCAGATGATAAGTACATCGTCAATATAACGCAGCCAGTACTGCACATGGGAAGCGGCCCGGGCACCATCACCGAAAATCTCTCTCTCCAAGAATCCGAGAAAGATTTGCATATGACGGTGCGCAGGCCGCGCCCATCACAGTACCACATTTCTGGAGGAAGAACTGATCCTTGAACAAAAAGAAATTATGTGTCAGGATGAACTCCAGGAGTTCCAGAATGAGGTTTTGCAAGGGCGTCTCCCAGCGGCTCGATCGCAGGTAGAATCTAGCTGCTTCAAGGCCATCTCTATGTTGGATACATGAATATAGGGCCTCCCATCTGCTGCTACCAAAATAGAACCCGGATCTAAATATATACCGTCGATCCTCCTCAGGACGTCTGCAGTGTCTCTGACAAAGGAGGGCAGCGTCTCAACTAATGGATGTAAGTAATACTCAATAAATTTACAGATAGGATCGCATAGCCCTCCAATGCCAGAGACAATGGGATGTCCCGGGGGACACCAGGGGTTCTTATGTATTTTTGGTAGCAGATAGAACGTAGGTGTCACAGGGAATCTGATGTGGAGGCCCTCAAACACTTTTTTTGTAATAATTCCCTGGGCCAAAGCCACCTCCAGGATGCCAACCAATTCTGATGAAAATTTAGTCATAGGACTCTCAGTGAGAGGAGTATAGGAATCACGGTCTCTGAGTTGTCTGAACACTTCGCATTCATACATCTGAGTAGGCCAGAATACCACGTTCCCACCTTTGTTTATGTTGCAAATGTTTTTCAGAAGTATATTAGATAGGTAGTAAGGTATTAAATCAATGTAATAGTTGGATAGACTACTGATTAGTCTCATCTACTTCTAGGTGAAACATTTTAGAGGGGAATATGTCTTTAAAGGGGTTGTTCCTTTTACCTATTTTGTAGCCCAAATGCTTAATGATATACAGAATGACAAACTGGGATTTAATTTGTCTTCATGGGTCCGTAGCTGCTTCTGTTCATAGGTTGCAGACAGTCACTGAGCTCATCAAATTATCTGATATAGATGGCACAAGTTGTAGAGAGGAAGCGCTGCACTGGAGGGAGTATGTAAAGTTCGGTTTGTTATTCTACATATGAGTCTGTGGGTAAAAAATTGATGAAATGGAACAACCCCTTTAATATAATGATACAGTTTGCTGCGGTAAAGGGATTAACAATGATGTTTGTTGTAGGACAGGAAAGTGCACATATATTTTGATCAGCCATAACCTAAAAACTAACCAGTGATGCTGTAGAGTGGTGCAGGGCTGTAGTGGTCCTGTGGGAAGCGATTGACTCCAGAAGCCCCGGAATGCTACATGATAGGATTAATCCTGACTGGGTGTGGAGACGTGTGCCATGCTGGCTGGGAATCCATGCAGGATGCATACTGCCATTGACGTTGGTGGGCCAGGACCAGATGATGACTCACACTCACAAGGAGACCAACAGTTTATGTTAAACATCACTTTACTGTACGATTCATTCTCTATTACAACTTCATGCTCCAAATGGTGGGAACATATCATCCACCACGTTGCAATTTCCAAGGCATGTCCAGGCACAGTCGAAGTTCACACTGGGTTGGTTCAAATCTTACTCAGTTTGTGATGGTTACCTTCCCTTTCAGTAGTCTCATTTCCAGTCTCCTTAGTAGTCCCATCATAGTAGTCTGGCAGAAACAAACAGAAATATGGCTGGACATCAAAATGAGAATATCACCAGCAGAAGGAAAGTAATTAAAGACCCACCCGAAAGTTGATTGGGCAGACAATCGAGTAAATGAATATATCTGTTACCTTAATAGAACTAAAGCAAGCACAACAGAAACTAAACACCTGAAGAAAAGGGGTGTCTGCTGTGGTCTGGCAGACAAAAAAGCAAACTACAGAGCACAGACTCAAGGGTTTGTATCCAGAAGCATGAAAATACATTAAATAAATTGAGGGTACATTTACTTTGACCATTTCTATAGCTTGCGCTGTCTTGCTCAGTAACAGGGTCAGTCACACAGGGTAGTGCTGTTGTTACTTACTACAATTTCATGTATCGCTGCCCCCCTTGAAGATGTGATAGATGCTGATGGCGATGTGATTGCAGCGCTAGCTTTCTGCTTCTATCTCTGATGCAGCTTCTAACTGTGACAAAGGACATTATAAGGGTGTGGACTTAGTAGCAGTCAGTGACAGCAGGGGGAGCGGACGCAGAATTATGTGCTTTGGCCTAGAGTTGTAGAAATGTGTAAATATGGCCCATAGTATCGGCAGACCAACGGTGCCTCAAAGAAGCTGTTCCTTGCTTGAAATAATGTGTGGCTACATCACAATGCTTAAATTGTGTATTAGGGTTTAGCTGTTAATGATTGAAAGTTACATCACTGATACAGCACTCAATGGCCTTACACAGTTAATAGGGGACTGGCCCAGAAGTATAAACCCCGTTTTCACCTGTCCCAACCGGCCCCTGCCATTTGCCAGTTATATACTGATAGTGCTGCCTCAAATTATATAAAGACACAGTGCTACAAAAACACCCGGCGGCCAATAGGAGATAAGATTTATATGATTCATTAAGAGCAAAACTTGAGTCCTGGGAGGGAAGATGTAATTTACGACCCCCTTTACTCCTGAGATGTCAAGGACTGAGCAGATGGGCCTGATATATATACCGTAAATATATATTAATATATATATATATCAATATATATATATATATATACACATATAGATATATATTATGATACATGTGTCAAATGGCCATGGATCAGTGGCTAAATGTTTGCAAGCTTGAGTAAGGTTGTTATTAAATATGGAGGTTCAAAAACAACAAAGAATTGTACATATTCACATTTCTCATGATGTTGCCTAGTCTTCATTTAGATCCTAGGGCTGATTGGCAACTGCTTAGAAATCAATATATATGAATGACAACTTACTCATGAGAATGGAAGATTTTTCTTTGTCCATGAGAAAAATTATATTCATTTTTTATTGAATATGAAATGTAATGATGGCGTTTTACACACTTAACTATAGAAGAAGCTCGTCACATTGAGAGCCCTACGAAAACACACCAGGAATCCATCCTATGATGAGTCCATCTAATGTGTGAAACCAGGGGCTGCCATGTAATGTTCCTTCTAACACGCTGAGCAAAGCTAGAAGAAAAAACAGTATGCAGAGCAAAAGATGTATGCAGAATGCAGCAAATGGCACAGGCGGGAGAGAGGTCTTCCTCTGGGGAAATTAATACAGCACAAGATTCATGCATTTTTAAAAGGGAATTCTGCGAAATACAGCAAGGCATAAACAGAAATTGAGATATTAGAGACAAGGTGGAAAAAAGAGAGACCGATGAAGCATAAATAAGGAAAGGAAAAAACAGTATGTCAGAGAAGACACGATGACACGATTTAGAGGCTAAGTGCAATACATGTCTGATATATGGTATACTATATGGAGAAAAGAAGAAACTCAGAGAAAGCGGAGTCATAATCCAAAATTATGTTTAAAAAGGTATAATTTTATTCAATACAAAATTCATAAAAATAACACACAGTAAAAAAGGGGGAGATGAGGTGCAAGGAACAGCAAGAATACCACAATGAGAGTAGTTGGTGAGCATAAGGGAGTTCCAAATGGCATATAGTGAAGAAAGGTACATCCCACATCAAATACAATTGATATTTGCGTAATAGTGCTGATATCTGGGTCAGCCAAGTCATTAAACACACTGCAGTAACACCAGTAAGCCTGGGAATCCTCCTCCCACCATATAACATAAGCTGGCGTCAATGACACAACAGCACATGTGACATTAAAATATGTGTTTGTAATACGGTGGTAGAGACAGGAATCCCAGTTGCTGCATGGAAAAGTGCTGCCAGTGTGTAGTGAATTGCAGGCACCCAAGACTTCACACATAGGGATTAGTTAAATCGGCTGTGCATCAAAGCTGCACTACAGCCACCAAGTTACAAGTTACATGAGGTTATGAATGTTCACCCATAGTATGAGAATTGCGGTAAAGCTGTCCAGGGGGCCCCCCGAGGAATCCCTACGCGAAACGCAGCGTCGGGGCCCCCTGGACAGCTTTACCGCAATTCTCATTCTATGTGTCAACATTCATAACCTCATGTAACCTTGTAACCTCCGCTTTCTCTGAGTTTTTACATTGTTGGGAGTTTCCACATGTAAAAAATATGCTTATGATGTACCGGATGTATTTGATTGTATATATGGAGAAAAGTGTTTTGACACCTCCACATTACACCTACAGGTGCTTTTATGACCTCAGTTCTAAATGAATAAGCATTAATACGGAATCTCCAACCTATCCGCCTTTGCAGCTATAACAGCTCCACACTTCTGGGAACACTTTCTAGAAGGTTTTGAAGGTGTCTGTGGGAATTTCTACCCATTCCTCCAGAAGTGCATTTGAGCGATTAGACTCAGATGTTGGACGAGACGGGCCTAGTTCATCCCAGAGGTGTTGGGTGAGGTTGAGGTCAGAGCTTCTGTGCAGACCAGTCAAGTTCTTCCAGACCAAACTCTCCCAACCAGGTCTTGTTTTGCATATTGGGGAACTAATAAAAGCCTTCCTCAAATTGAACCCACAAAGCTGGAAGCTTATAATTGTCCAAACTGCTGTTGTATACTGAAAGATTAATATTTCCCTTCACTGGAACTAAGGATCCGAGGCCGACCCCTGAAAACATGCCAATAGCCTTATTCCTCCTCTCCCAAACTTTACAGTTGGCACAATGCAGTGAGGCAGGTAACATTCTCCTGGTATGCACCAAACCCCGATTTCTCCATAAGATGCCAGATAAACAAGATGATTCATCACTTGTTTCATTGATCCAGAATCCAATATGGCACTATGCCGCTTGACATTGTGCTTGGTGACTTTACGTGGTCTCTACTTTTTGGCTGAATTGCTGTTATTCCTATTTGCTTCTACTTCAAATACCAATCCCATGTGATTGTTTAATAGTTAGGTGGGAAGAAACTTAATGAACTATCTTGTTACACCATTGACATCCTGATAGTGTCATGGCGACTCCAGACTCTGTTCACATTACAGAGTCTGGCAGGGAACCTGATGCTTCTTAGTTGCAAAGCCAGAGTTGGGCATCGACTGAATACTGCTCTCTTGTCTTCGGTTTAGCAGGAGTTAATCCTGCTGGCTGGTGAATTACTGCTTTGGTCACAGGTTCCTGACGTCCTATCACAGTCGCCTCCGCCATATAAAAAATGGTGGAACCTAGCCTCACATGCCAAAGATAGCTCTAGCTTGGCTCCAGCTTTTCTTCTTCCTGGTGAACCTGTTGTTGGTGAATGGTTGTATGCTATTTGGTGTGCTGTGGAAATATCCTTGTTGTTTGGTTATTTACTCCTACTGTTTTATTTCTCCCTAAGCACATATTGTCTTTACTCCTGTGTGTGCTTGCAGTCAGTTAGAGCCTTGGTTGCCCCTGTCTGGAAGGTATTTGTCGTATTCTTCACTCTTGTTCCAGCCCTCCACGGTAGTGTTAAACTAGGGCTCCTCAGAAGTCAGGGCTACACTGGCAGTCCAGACCTGGCTACCATCAAACCTACCTCTGGAATAAGGAAAAGTTTAGGTCCCCTAATCTGAGGGCCAGTGTAGGTGCTCTTCCTGCTGGTTACCGTGTCATACCCATGACAGATAGAGGACCACATTGGTATCAGTGAGCTCTTTAGAATGAGCCATACTTTTACAAAGTTTAGTAAAGGCAGATTGCATGGTGAGGGTATGGATTTCATCTGTGGCAATGGGACTGAATGAATACCCTAAATTCAAAGATTCAGTTGTGCATCCCAATACTTTTGTCTATAGAATTCCAGTTTTTACCATAAGAGTTTCATCAGTTTTTCTAGGAAAATAAAAGCTGATGGTGGTTTCTCAAATTTCTTCATAAAATGTGTAGCACTAAAAAGGCCACCAAGTGATTGGACACATAGACTTGCCTTAGCAATTTTGATCCTAAGCAAAATCAGACATGTTTTCATGATTTTGTGCTGACCACTTGGGCCGGAAAAATTCCCAGACAACCCCATAAACTATAAAGTGTACGAGTTCTATCAATAAAAACCACAGATATAACTTGTATGTGAAAAATTGACATCTGAATGAGGCTTTAGACTGGGACAGAATGAGCATAGTAATTTCAAAACTAAAGCGAGTTAAAGGGGTTGAATGATAAATGCCAGTAATCATCTTTACACAGGATAACTTGCTGACTGCCAGGGGTCCCACCACTGAGACCCCAGCCAACCCCAAGACCTGGATTGCTTTGCTTAATAGCAGATCTACATTACTCCGGTCATTGTCTATGGAACTGCGAGAGACAACCGAGTGCTGTATTCTTGCATGTGGTTTGCAGGTGATTTATGTCATCGTTAAGAGGGGCAGCTGCATGTCTAAAGACAACATGGGGAGGAACACAATTCGAGCTCATGTACACCAGATCAGATCTATGCCTGCTGTAGAAAATTCATTACTATTAGTGACATTAATCTTGAGTTGTGTGACATTTAAAGAATATGTCACGGACATTTGCTCAAAATAATAACTGCACTGAGAACTTCCTCTATGACAGTTGTAATGAATCTCCTTTAAAAGGCTACGCTCCCACGATAAATATTTGCTGAGTTATTGATATTACAGATTTTCTGCACCAATTAGTTAAATGTCACGGGGTATGTAATGATGGAACAGAGGCTCCTTAGCTGGCCCTCAGACTTGAGACCCTGCGTTGTTCCTTATCTCAGAGGTTGGTTTGATGGTAGCCAGGTGTGAGCTCCCAGCGCAACCCTGACTCCTGTCCGAGCCCTGATCTTACTCCCCCTCTCCCCTTCCCAGGAAGAGGGCCAGAAGCCCAGGAACAAAACCCCCACAGAAACAACACGGACAAGGGAGAATGAAAACACACAGCACTCAAACACAAAGGTGAGACAATATGTGTACACGGAAAAAATGAAAAGGGAAATAACTAAATGCCCAACAAGGGAACTTCCACATGACTCTAAATCACAACTACAGATCACCATGAACTAGATCACCACAAAAAACGTAATCGCTGGAGCTAAGCTGAAGCTATTATTGGCGCATACTGTCTTAAACCAGTACCTTAAACAGGAAGGAGACAGCTGTATGTGGCAATTAGCAACCTGAGGTCCTAGTTCCTGCTCACCAGTCTGCAGGAATTAACTACTGCAGGGCTGAAGACCAGTGAACCTGAATCAGCCAACACCCAGTTCTGGATGAACAATTCTGAAGCTTCAGGTTGCTTGCCAGACTCTGTGGTGTGAACAGAGTTCGACACTGCCGTGCCAACAAGTGCATGCAGAGCTGATCAGCACATGACAGTAAATTAAGTTACTTGCATTTTTTTACATGTATTTTTATCACATTTTTAACACTATGATTTTTTACTCTGTTTGGTATGTCATATTTTAAATAAAGCTGCTTTATTTTCGATATCTTCTGGTATTTGGCTTTGAGAAAATATTATTGATAGTGTCACGTGCAGATTACAAGTGTGTTTAGTGCATTTCCACTGCAGAAACTCACTAAAATAGCATATGCGGAAAATCTGCACATAAAACACAGCGTATAAGAGAAAATGACACGTTGTAGATTTAAATTACACATCGCAGGTCAGTTTATGCAGTAAAAAAAGAAGCACAGTGAGCCAAGAGATTTCTATAAATATCATCCCTTTTGCCGGAACTGTAAGTCGCTGCATTTTTTGCATAGTGAAAATATTCAGAGTCATAAACTCATTGTCGGAAATTAGTCATAGATTATTTTAAATATTTCATTTTTGTGACAAATAAGTGATAATTATTTTAATATGAAGTAAACCGAAAAAAATAATCCGTACATACCACCTTGGTAAAAAGATAATTAATTATTGATGTCTTATAAACCATACCTATCTGTGCCAAAAAAAATTTTTAAGAAGCTGAAAATGAACAGTATATTCCATACAGCACAGCTACAGTGTTGCTTATCCTGCATATTTGAAGTCATTTTCTGAATCTCTCATGGTATTTGCATATGTATAATTTCTCTTTCCTTTGTTGCTGAGTGCACTGTGTCCTAATCTCTGAGCGACTGAGTCAACTGCTTCATCCTCTTGCTCCCTATACCTGCAAAGCACCAGGTATTGCACATCAGTTCATATCCTAAAATTGTGGGGTACTGCACATCAACTCCTATTCTAAAGCTGCAGGTAACTGCACATCAACTCCTATTCTAAAGCTGCCGGTAACTGCACATCAGCTCCTATTCTAAAGCTGCCAGTAACTGCACATCAGCTCCTATTCTAAAACTGCCGGTAACTGCACATCACCTCCTATTCTAAAGCTGCAGGTAACTGCACATCAGCTCCTATTCTAAAGCTGCAGGTAACTGCACATCAGCTCCTATTCTAAAGCTGCAGGTAACTGCACATCAGCTCCTATTCTAAAGCTGCAGGTAACTGCACATCAGCTCCTATTCTAAAGCTGCCGGTAACTGCACATCAGCTCCTATTCTAAAGCTGCCGGTAACTGCACATCAGTTCCTATTCTAAAGCTGCCGGTAACTGCACATCAGCCTCTCTTCTAAAGCTGCCGGTAATTGCACATCAGCTCCTATTCTAAAGCTGCCGGTAACTGCACATCAGCTCCTATTCTAAAGCTGCCGATAACTGCACATCAGCTCCTATTCTAAAGCTGCCGGTAACTGCACATCACCTCCTATTCTAAAGCTGCAGGTAACTGCACATCAGCTCCTATTCTAAAGCTGCCGGTAACTGCACATCAGCTCCTATTCTAAAGCTGCCGGTAACTGCACATCAGCTCCTATTCTAAAGCTGCCGGTAACTGCACATCAGCTCCTATTCTAAAGCTGCAGGTAACTGCACATCAGCTCCTATTCTAAAGCTGCCGGTAACTGCACATCAGCTCCTATTCTAAAGCTGCCGGTAACTGCACATCAGCTCCTATTCTAAAACTGTTGGGTACTGCACATTAGATCCTATTCTAAAGCTGAAGGCACATATTACTATAATAGGAGGGGGAGTCATAATATAATGCAAATAATATATAATAACATGGAGTTGCCGCCCTTCATTATGTAGTAATGTCCCCCATCCTGTACTAATGCTCCCCATCTTGAGCCAGTCCTTGGTCTATATGACCCCCTTACGGTACTCCTACAAAGTATATATGTCCCCTAGATTGGGCCCTTTCTAGTATTAATTGTTCCCATCCTAAGCCCCTTTCTAGTATATTGTCCCTATCCTGAACCCCTTCCTGGTAAAATGTCCCCTATGCTTTCCCCCTTATAGTCATGATATTTTCCATTCTTCTTCAACACATTTAAAAAAATAAACAATCCTTCTTTCCTTCACCTCTTCCTACGACATGTTCTCTTTCATAGCCGACATAGAAGCCGGCAGCTGACTTTGATGCACCTGCCACACATAACATCATTGCCATGCAGCAACTATAACAGGCAAGCTGACATCAGCTGCCAGTCTCTGATTGGTCAGCGGCGTGTTTTACAGTCCAGGGAGCTGATGGGTTTCTGTGCTGCAATTCATTTCAGCTGAAAGTGTGTCTGAGGATGCACATCCAGCTGATAAAGGCACGGGCGTCAGCAGGCCCCCTTCCAGCATGGGTCCAGTCGCAGTCGCACCCTCTGCCACCACGCTGGTTTTGCCTCATAAAGAATGAAAAGGCCATAGCACTCACAATGAGCATTGTGTCTCCTCCAATAAGCTGATCGTGGGGCGGCAAGAGAACCCCTTTAAGACCAGCGCCACCTGGCTCTATTCTTATCCCTGTAGATGACACTGGTATTTGGCATTCAGATAATGTGCTAAGTTCCAGTTTCGTCTTATCCACTTCACACCTGTATGAATCAAGATTATTTTTTATTAAATGATTTCACATTTCTGTGTTGTGCCTTGCAATACTGTAATCTTTTGGGAGATATTTCAGAATGTAAATGTATCCTTTTATTATAATAGCTACTGTCAATTGCTGTGGATTAACAGTAACTGAGGAAATATGTGTATTTTATTTTGACTGATCACTAATCCTAAATCCTCCCAGTCGATGACCATGGTGTCAGAAGATGGAATAGGATATTAGATTTGAACAACTGGCTACGACGATGGTGCAGGCAGCAAGGATTTGGATTCTTGGACCATGGAGTGAATTACCTCTACGATGGACTTCTCGCAAGAGACGGGATACACCTCACAAAACCTGGGAAACACACGTTCGCCAGAAGGCTTGCCACACTCATCAGGAGGGCTTTAAACTAGAAGAAGAGGGGATGGGAGAAAAAACAGCAGACAAGAACATGCAGCAGAAGGACAAACTAATCAAGGATACTAGATGCCGTAAAGAGGACCCAAGACAGGGTACTAAGAAGGAAGCTAAGAAAAGGGGAGCAAAACTTCTTTCCTGCATGCTGACCAATGCAAGAAGCCTGACCAATAAGATGGAAGAACTGGAGCTGGTGAGGAAAAATACGAAATAGTAGGAATAACTGAGACATGGTTAGATGACACTTATGACTGGGCGGCTAACCTGCAAGGATATGAATTGTTTAGGAGGGATCGTAAAAAAAGGAAAGGGGGTGGAGTCTGTCTATATATAAAGTACAGTTTAAAGCCCAGACTAAGGCTCTGTGCGCACTGGGAAGTGGAATTTTCTTGAGAAAATTCCGCATCCTCTCAAAGATTACCGCACCCGCGGTAAAAAACCGCGGGAAACCGCACCCGAAAACCGCATGCGGTTTGCCGCGGCTTTACCGCGGTATTGTTCGCGGTATTGCCGCGGTTTTGCCGCGTGCGGGTTGGGATGTGCTTTATTGCATTCAATGCAATAAAGCACATTGAAGAAAAAAAAAAAATACATTTAATTCTGATAGTAGATAGACAGAAGAATAGATAGAGGGATAGATAGATAGATAGATAGACAGACAGAGGGATAGATAGATAGATGACAGATCGCTACATTTCCCACGGTCGGCAGTGAGTTCACATTACCGGCCGTGGGAAATGACCGATAATTACCTCTGCTGTCTGCTGCATTCAGCCTGTCTGTGACAGTCGCGGCTGGATGGAAGCAGTGCAGGACGTCGGAGCCGGAGCTGTGGATGTCGGAGCGGTGGATTACGCCGGAGCTTTGGTGCGGGAGGGGTTAATAAAATGGTGAACGAGGCTTGTTGGTTTTATTTAAAATAAAGGATTTTTCGGTGTCTGTGTTTTTTTCACTTTACTTACGGGTTGATCATGTCAGCTGTCACATAGACGCTGCCATGATCAAGCCTGGGGTTAATGGCGGTGGTCCCCCATCACCATTAACCCCTTGTATTACCTTGCCACCACTGCTACACGGTGGCAAGAAGAGCCGAGGACACGCCGGCAGTGCCGCATAATGGATGCGACAGTGCCGGGGCAGCTGCGGCTGATATTCTCGGCTGCGGGAGGGGGAGTGAGGCGGGGGACATTATCCCTGCCCCTCTCCCTCCCCAGCCTGAGGATACCGGGCCGCCGCTGTGTGCTTACCTCGGCTGGAAAGTAAATATGCAGCGGAGCCCACGTTCTTTTTTTCCTATATTTCCGTTTTCTTTCTATGTGTGTTCTATGTGTCTGTGTCTGTGTCTATGTGATCTATGTGTCTGTGATGTGTGTTTGTGTTTACTCTGCACGACTTCCTGTTCCTGTAATGACATCACTTCCCTGCAAAACCGCAAGCAAGTGATGCACATTACCGGAGGTAAACCGCAAAATACCGCAGGGAATAACGCAGGAAAACGCAGTGAACCGCACAGAATTTGCTGCCTGCGTTATTCCCTGCGGGATTTCATGATTAACATTGAGTCAATGGAGTGAAATCCCGCAGCAATGTGCGGAAAAGAAGTGACATGCACTTGTTTTTGCTGCGGGATTCCCGCAGCAAAACATGCAGCTGTCAAATTCCGCCTAGTGCGCACAGGATTTTTTTTCTCCATAGGATTTGCTGGTGATTCACTGCAGAGATGTTATGAACATTTTCTGCAGCGAAACATGCAGCAAATCCGCGGCAAAATCCGCGAAAAATCCGGTAAGTGCGCACATAGCCTGAGAGAAGATATTCAAGAGGGAAATGAAGAGGTGGAGTCTCTATGGGTGGAGATACAAGGAGGGAAAACTAATAAAATCCTCATAGGGGTTTGTTATAAGCCACCAAATATAACAGAAACCACTGAAAATGTATTATTGAAAGAAATAGACAAAGCAGCAAATCACAATGAGGTGATTATTATAGGGGACTTCAACTACCCCGATATAGACTGGGAAACTGAGACCTGCGTATCTTAGAAAGGAAACCGGCTTCTGTCAGTAACTAAGGATAATTATCTGTCCCAACTTGTGCCGGGCCCAACTAGAGGGGCTGCCCTTCTCGACTTAATTTTAAGCAACAGGCCAGATAGAATAACAGACGTACGAGTGGATGGGCACCTAGGGAATAGTGACCACAATATAATACAATTCCACTTATCCTTCAGTAAGGTGCCTTGGAGGGGGGTTAAAAAATGCTGAATTTCAGGAAAGCAAAGTTTGATCAGCTTAGAGAAGACCTTCGCCAAATTGATTGGGATAATGTCCTCAAAAATGGGAGCACAGAAAATAAGTGGGACATTTTTAAATCGGTATTAAACACCCACTGCGAGCAAGCCATACCATACAGAAATAAAAGGGCTAGGAACAGGAGAAAACCAATGTGGCTAAATAAGGATGTAAAAGGGGCAATGAATAATTTAAAAAAAGCATTAAAAAGCTAAAACAAGAAGGCAGTGAAGAAGCATTACAAATATATAGAGAAAAAAATAAAATGTGTAAAAAACAAATACATTTAGCAAAAGTAGAAACTGAGAGACTCATTGCTAAGGAAAGCAAAACAAATCCCAAACTATTCTTTAATTATATAAACAGAAAAAAGATTAAAATTGATGGTGTTGGCCCTTTAAAGAATAATGAGGGTAAAATCATAGAAAGCGATGTGGGAAAAGCAAATGTTTTAAATACTTTTTTCTCAACTGTGTTCACACAGGAAAAGCATATGCCACGGGAAATGCAGAGTGATCATGTAAACGCTTCATTAAGTATGACCTGCCTAACCCAGGAAGAAGTGCAGAACCAACTTAGTAACATTAAAATTGACAAATCACCAGGCCCTGATGGCATTCACCCTCGGGTATTAAGGGAGTTAAGTAATGTGATAGACAGGCCTCTAGTCCTTATATTTAAAGACTCTATAGAAACTGGGTCTGTTCCACTGGATTGGCGGCTAGCAAATGTGGTACCAATATTCAAAAAAGGGTGTAAAAGGGAACCTGGAAACTATAGGCCGGTAAGCTTAACATCTGTTGTGGGTAAAATGTTTGAAGGGTTTTTAAGGGATACTATTATGGAATGTCTCAATGTTAATAATTGTTTAACTCCATATCAACATGGATTTATGAAGGATCACTCCTGTCAAACTAACCTGATCAGCTTCTATGAGGATGTAAGCTCTCACATGGACCGAGGAGAATCATTGGATGTCATTTATCTCGACTTCGGTAAAGCATTTGACACTGTCCCACATAAAAGACTAATAAGTAAAATGTGAAAGCTTGGGCTCGGGGAAAATTTGTGTAGATGGGTAGGTAGCTGGCTTAGTGATAGAAAACAAAGAGTGGTTATTAATGGTGCATACTCAGATTGGGCCAGGGTTACAAGTGGGGTGCCACAGGGGACTGTATTGGGCCCCCTACTATTTAATATATTTATTAATGATCTGGTGGATGGTTTACAGAGTAAAATATCAGTATTTGCAGATGATACAAAACTATGTAAGGTAGTTAACACAAAGGAGGACAGTTTGCAACTACAGATGGATTTGAGTAAATTGGAGAATTGGGCTGAAAAATGGAAAATGAGGTTTAACACAGATAAGTGTAAGGTTATGCACATGGGAAGGAGAAACAGATGCTACAATTACTTACTAAATGGGAAACCGCTGGGGAAATCAGACATGGAAAAAGACTTAGGCATCTTAGTCAATAAGAATCTAAATTGGAGTACCCAGTGTCAGGCAGCAGCCACCAAAGCAAATAGGGTGATGGGATGCATTAGAAGAGGTCTGGGGGCACGAAATGAAAACATCATTCTCCCTCTGTACAAATCACTCGTCAGACCACACTTGGAGTATTGTGTGCAATTTTGGGCACCAGTGCTCAAGAAAGACATTACTGAACTTGAAAGGGTTCAGAGGCGGGCTACTAAAATAATAAATGGAGTGGGTGCATTACAATACACGGAAAGGTTATCAAAATTAGGTCTATTTACTCTAGAAAAGAGAAGACTTAGGGGAGACCTAATAAATATGTACAAATATATCAGAGGGCCATATAGAGATCTCTCCCATGATCTCTTTGTACCAAGGACTATGACAAGAACAAGGGGGCATTCTCTTCGATTGGAGGAAACATAATTCCTACATCAGCATAGAAGAGGGTTCTTCATGGTAAGAGCAGTGAGGCTCTGGAACTCTCTTCCTGAGGAAGTGGTGATGGCCAACTCACTGAATGAATTTAAGAGAGGAATGGATGCTTTTCTTGATAGCAAAAGTATAGAAGGGTATAAATAGCATAATCTTACAGGTAGATAGAAGAGCGACCAAGATTATTAGAGGAATGGGTGGGCTGCAACAGCAAGACAGGTTATTAAACTTGGGGTTATTTAGTTTGGAAAAACAAAGGCTTAGGGGGATCTAATCACAATGTATAAACATATGAGGGGACAGTACAGAGACCTTTCCAAAGATCTCTTTACACCTAGGCCTGCGACTGGAACACGGGAGCATCCGCTACGTCTCGAGGAAAGAAGGTTTAGTCATAATCACAGACGAGGATTCTTTACTGTACGAGCAGTGAGACTATGGAACTCTCTGCCGCATGGTGTTGCAATGAGTGATTCACTACTAACATTTAAGCAGAGCCTGGACGCCTTTCTTGAAAAATATAATATTACCAGTTATGTATATTAGATTTTATGACAGGGTGTTGATCCAGGGAACTAGTCTGATTGCCGGATGTGGAGTCAGGAAGGAATTTTTTTCCCCATTGGAGCTTATTTGACACATTGGGGGTTTTTTTGCCTTCCTCTGGATCAACATGTTAGGCTATGGGTTGAACTAGATGGACTTAGGCGGGCTTTGCACACTACGACATCGCAGGTGCGATGTCGGTGGGGTCAAATTGAAAATGACGTACTTCCGGCATCGCATGCGACATCGTAGTGTGTAAAGGCTCGATGATACGATTAACGAGCGCAAAAGTGTCGTAATCGTATCATCGGTGCAGCGTCGGCGTAATTCATGATTACGCTGACGCGGCGGTCCGATGTTGTTCCTCGCTCCTGCGGCAGCACACATCGCTGTGTGTGAAGCCGCAGGAGCGAGGAACATCTCCTACTGGCGTCACTGCGGCTTCCGTAGGATATGCGGAAGGAAGGAGGTGGGCGGGATGTTTACATCCCGCTCATCTCCGCCCCTCGGCTCCTATTGGCCGCCTGCCGTGTGACGTCGCAGTGACGCCATACGACTCGCCCCCTTAACAAGGAGGCGGGTCGCCGGCCAGAGCGACGGTCGCAGGACGGGTGAGTCCATGTGAAGCTGCCGTAGCGATAATGTTCGCTACGGCAGTTATCACAAGGATATCGCATCTGCGATGGGGGCGGGGACTATCGCGCTCAGCATCGCAGCATCGGCCTGCAATGTCGCAGCGTGCAAAGCCCGCCTTAGAGTCTCCCTTCAACCTTAAAAACTATGAAACTATGAAACTATAATTGAATATATATTAAATGAAGGCTTCAGGCCTAATTAGTTCTCTTTCTATTTATGACAAATAATGTCTCAAATGTCTCATATTAGTACATAAACATACTGGATAATATATAATAACCTCCTGTCATGTTTTCTAGCAACCATTATTATAATTTTCATTTCACAAATGAATATTGCAGAGAACACTAGAAGCTGTTAATATATCAAACAAATCTACCTCTTTCTTTCTCTGCAGGACTGATCGTTCATTAATTTTCAAAATTTTCAATTGATTTTGTAAAATCTGGATACAGTGAAGACAGATTTTTACATTTGTGACAAATAAGAACTTCACAGATTATCTAAAACCATCCAACAACTGTGGAGTTAAGCCTGCAGCTGCAGACTGGAAGTATCCAGCAGTGACCCAGGTGATGCTGGGAAGCAAGGAGTGTGTATTTGTCTCTGCAAAAAGAAGTAAGTGTCTGTTTGTCTTTTTGCAAAGAAGAAGGAGCAGTGCTCAGAAAAGAGTAGTGCAGGCATCTTGAGAAAAGAGTCACACTACAGATGCCAGGCAGTCCAGGAAAGACTGTCAGGAGTGGAGAATAGCTCAGGACAAAGAGCAAACTATGTGCATCAGAAGTATAGAGTAGAGAAGTGACCAGTACAGGACTCACACCTGCCCCTCACATCTCTGCATGATAAGGTACAGTGTTATGCTCTGTGTACATCCACTGTAGAGAAGATAATCTGTCAACAGCCTGTCATGTATTTTATTCTGGAAGCCCTGTATGAAGATTATTAAAGCCTTCTATCTACTACTGCCTGGAACAAGTGCTATAGAGCCAGAATCGGGCAGGCTACCAGGGGAACTGCCAGTAATACCAGTCCTGGCTGCGGTTTCCTGTAATGAACTCTGGAGCTCTCACCTGAGCTTCGGAGTGCAGTCTGGACTGAAGTCAGGGTTTGAAAAAAACCAAGGAGAAAAATTGTAGGAAAAATACCCTGACTATAAATAAATAAATTGCAAGTGCTTAATAACAGGGTACTTAGTATATACATTTTTGCAAAAAGGTAAGAAGCTGTCTCACCTCGTCACGGTGTACCCATCTGAGACAGTCCCTAACCTACTAAAGTTAAAAACATATTCTGTACCTGACTTGTGTCATGTCCAAACTTCAATATGAATGGTAAAGTGGTCAGCTGGGTCCCAGATTAAATACACAGCAAAAAGTGAGAAGCAGGTAATTGTTCAGCCTCAGTATCAGGAGGGCTGCACCCCCAACTTGCATTAAAGCAAGATAACAGACAAAAAACACAAAAAAAACTGAGCTGTAACAAATGTTCAATAAACATGTAACATTACAAGCATGTGAATTGCAGCCTCAAGACTAGAAAAAAACCAAGGAGAAAAATTGTAGGAAAAATACCCTGACTATAAATAAATAAATTGCAAGTGCTTAATAACAGGGTACTTAGTATATACATTTTTGCAAAAAGGTAAGAAGCTGTCTCACCTCGTCACGGTGTACCCATCTGAGACAGTCCCTAACCTACTAAAGTTAAAAACATATTCTGTACCTGACTTGTGTCATGTCCAAACTTCAATATGAATGGTAAAGTGGTCAGCTGGGTCCCAGATTAAATACACAGCAAAAAGTGAGAAGCAGGTAATTGTTCAGCCTCAGTATCAGGAGGGCTGCACCCTCAACTTGCATTAAAGCAAGATAACAGACAAAAAACACAAAAAACTGAGCTGTAACAAATGTTCAATAAACATGCAACATTACAAGCATGTGAATTGCAGCCTCAAGACTAGAAAAAAACCAAGGAGAAAAATTGTAGGAAAAATACCCTGACTATAAATAAATAAATTGCAAGTGCTTAATAACAGGGTACTTAGTATATACATTTTTGCAAAAAGGTAAGAAGCTGTCTCACCTCGTCACGGTGTACCCATCTGAGACAGTCCCTAACCTACTAAAGTTAAAAACATATTCTGTACCTGACTTGTGTCATGTCCAAACTTCAATATGAATGGTAAAGTGGTCAGCTGGGTCCCAGATTAAATACACAGCAAAAAGTGAGAAGCAGGTAATTGTTCAGCCTCAGTATCAGGAGGGCTGCACCCCCAACTTGCATTAAAGCAAGATAACAGACAAAAAACACAAAAAACTGAGCTGTAACAAATGTTCAATAAACATGCAACATTACAAGCATGTGAATTGCAGCCTTTTTTTTTTTTGCTGTGTATTTAATCTGGGACCCAGCTGACCACTTTACCATTCATATTGAAGTTTGGACATGACACAAGTCAGGTACAGAATATGTTTTTAACTTTAGTAGGTTAGGGACTGTCTCAGATGGGTACACCGTGACGAGGTGAGACAGCTTCTTACCTTTTTGCAAAAATGTATATACTAAGTACCCTGTTATTAAGCACTTGCAATTTATTTATTTATAGTCAGGGTATTTTTCCTACAATTTTTCTCCTTGGTTTTTTTCTAGTCTTGAGGCTGCAATTCACATGCTTGTAATGTTGCATGTTTATTGAACATTTGTTACAGCTCAGTTTTTTTGTGTTTTTTGTCTGTTATCTTGCTTTAATGCAAGTTGGGGGTGCAGCCCTCCTGATACTGAGGCTGAACAATTACCTGCTTCTCACTTTTTGCTGTGTATTTAATCTGGGACCCAGCTGACCACTTTACCATTCATATTGAAGTTTGGACATGACACAAGTCAGGTACAGAATATGTTTTTAACTTTAGTAGGTTAGGGACTGTCTCAGATGGGTACACCGTGACGAGGTGAGACAGCTTCTTACCTTTTTGCAAAAATGTATATACTAAGTACCCTGTTATTAAGCACTTGCAATTTATTTATTTATAGTCAGGGTATTTTTCCTACAATTTTTCTCCTTGGTTTTTTTCTAGTCTTGAGGCTGCAATTCACATGCTTGTAATGTTGCATGTTTATTGAACATTTGTTACAGCTCAGTTTTTTTGTGTTTTTTGTCTGTTATCTTGCTTTAATGCAAGTTGGGGGTGCAGCCCTCCTGATACTGAGGCTGAACAATTACCTGCTTCTCACTTTTTGCTGTGTATTTAATCTGGGACCCAGCTGACCACTTTACCATTCATATTGAAGTTTAGACATGACACAAGTCAGGTACAGAATATGTTTTTAACTTTAGTAGGTTAGGGACTGTCTCAGATGGGTACACCGTGACGAGGTGAGACAGCTTCTTACCTTTTTGCAAAAATGTATATACTAAGTACCCTGTTATTAAGCACTTGCAATTTATTTATTTATAGTCAGGGTATTTTTCCTACAATTTTTCTCCTTGGTTTTTTTCTAGTCTTGAGGCTGCAATTCACATGCTTGTAATGTTGCATGTTTATTGAACATTTGTTACAGCTCAGTTTTTTTGTGTTTGAAGTCAGGGTTTGCAGGACTGAACCGCGAGCGCCGACTTAGTCCCCAGCGATTGTGGTTCAGTTCACGACAGCTGTAGACAGGCCAGGCTGAACTCTGGAGCTCAGTTGGACCGAGACAAAACAGGCTGTGGTCACTGGACTCTCATAAACCCCGATACTCTGATGACTGATGAATCTCTCTTATCAGTGGATCTGCATGAAGTTCCTTTGTATTAATCCAGGAGTTATCTTCAGAACCGTAACCCTTCCACTTGACCAGATACTTCAGATGTTGCCTGGATCCCAGAACTCACTCCATCTCATACTCCAGATGCTCTTCCAGATCCACCCCAGTAATGTTTTGAGGACCAGGCATCCCTTCAAATCTCTTTGGAAGGGAAGAATGGAACAAGTTGTTTATTTTCCGAGCTACAGTGAGTTGAAGCTTAACCATCACCGTGTTAAAAACTGTAGTGATCTTGTAAGGACCCATAAATTGTCAAGGGGTGACAGCAAATTATAGGGGACTGGGGCTCTTAAACTGGCCTTTAGGCTGGGAACACCACAGCTGTCCCTGATACCAGAGATACATCTGAAGGTGACGATGTCAAGACCGCCTTCCTACTCCTGCTCCTGACCAGTCCTGATCTAGTACCTCCTCCCTTCCAAAACCAAGGGGAACCAGTACAGGTGCGTGTTCACACCAACAGTGATAGAAAAACAGGGAAAACCAAAACTCTATCACACAGCATGCTCACACAGAGTAATCAGCCAACAAGTGATATGGAGGAAAACTAAAGCAGGGAGGAAATAACCAGATGACAGGTAGTAATCCACAGCACATCAAGCAAATCACCAGACTGGAAAACAACAGCACACAGACTGTAGCAGAAAGCTATAGTCAGTGAGGGAAGACAAATTCCTCCATATTAAAAAGTCGGGGAGTACCAGTGATAGGTCTCCTGCAACATGTGATCCACAAAGTAACGAGCAGGCTAATAGAAATGAACTCCTGCTAATGCAATCACTAATGAGCACATAGCTGGTCAACGCCCGAGCCTGCCTGTGCAACTCAGAAGCACCATAGAAAGTATAGTGATGAGTGCAAGAGTCTGTGGTCTGAATAGCGTCTGATGCTGCCATGACTTTCGGCAAGTTTAGACACAAATATGTGAGCAAATTTCTTAGAAGCAACTTTAAGACATACATTGTTTGAGAATAACTACACAAACTCCCGTACCATAAAGGCAGGTGCCTTTCTGCATTTTTGTGGTTTGCTCCCCGGCCAGATCACTAGTCACAAAAAGTCCCCTTTAGACCTCCTTCAAGAATTTAAATTCCCAAAAACCAGATGACAACCTCCACAACAAAAAAAAGTAAGGTCCTGGTAGCCGAGGATGTACAGTTATTTAAAGCAAATTCAGCAAGGTGGAGAAAATCCACCCAGTCTTCCTGATTGGATGAAACAACTAATATTGCTATATCTCTTGGTTCATCCTCTCAGTCTGTTAATTTAGTCTCGGAATGGTACCCTGAGGAAAATGACAATTTGATACCAAATCTAGGGCAGAAACTGGGCCAAAAGCTAGCCAAAAATTGGACTCCTCTGTAGGAAATAGTGTTTTTGAGAACATCATATAGCTTAATAATATGAGAAATGAACAACTAAGCTAAGCTCTTAGTAGTAGGCAACTTAAGAAGTGGAACCAAATGAACGATTTTGCTGAAACAATCCACCACCATCCACACAACTGTAATGCCTACACCGCTGCCCCCGCGTTGTCCTGCCCCTCTTCCCCATTGGGGACGTCAGCTCTCTCGCCCACCTGGCCGTCCTACAGTATTAGCTCCGTCCTCGGCACATGCTGCTGTTTCCCGGAAGCTGTGCACATCTCACAGACGTCCTGCTTCTGTTCGAGTGGTTCGTACATGGACAGGCCCCCTTACTCAAAGTGCCAGCATACCCTAACCCGAAAGTGCCTCTCTAGTCATCTGAGAGGCTGTAGGTACCTCTGCCCTTTGGGAGGTGCCTGGGCAATGGATTAGTCACATTGCTAGTTGTCAGGTTCCTTAGGGCTGCTGCTGGTCCTGCTGCTGATGATATTGTGCTGCTGCTGACATTGGTTTATATTTCAGAGTTGTGCCAGTCTGCTGATCTGCTGCTGCTGCTATATCCACGCCAGCTGGCTAATACAATATCCACAACTGCAAGTATCCCAGTCAGTCGCTGCTGACATATCATCCATCCACCTCAGAGGGATCCACTACTCCACTGCTGCTGCTTCAACTTAAAGACTTCTCTGTGTCTGTGGCGCCAGTTGCCTGGGTACTGCTGATCCTCTGTGGCTACTCTCTGCTAGCTGCTTACCAGCATGTGTACCTGCTGCCTCCTCCGGTGGTAGTAGAGAAGACTCGGCAGCCGGTCCAGTTCGCTCCCTCAGGCAAGTGAACAGTACCTTTGGTCCAGAGGACCCACTAATACAGTGCTCGCCCCGTGAACATAACAATAACAGTATTACCACCAGAGTTAATTAAATCAGTGACAAAGTCCACGGACAAGTAAGTCCAGGGCTGTGACAGAATTTGGTTAGGCAGGAGATAACCTGCTGGGGCCTGACGAGAAGCTTTAGGCTTGCACAGACTCTGCCTGTATGAACATACTCATCACTATCCTTACAAGTTTTGTGCCATTAAAAGGACCCAGAAAGAGATTTTCAAGTGGCAGAAGAATCCAGATGCTCAGCCAGAATGGAATCATGCACATCATGAAGAATATCCATGCATAAAGAGGATGGAACATACAGTTTTTTACATGCAAACTCTCTAGCGCACTGTCCTGGACATCCTAAATGCGCTGTCTGGGATCAATCTTCAGTGCCTCCACCACCACATCACTAAGAATATTAACAGGGTGTTTGTCCCTCAACTTTGGAACAAAACTATAAGACAAAGACAAGGAGGTAAGTAACCTAGAATTTAAACCGCACAAAAATAAAAGCCCACTGTACCTGTCTGGTGTTCAGACACTTAGCAACATCAATATATAATACTTTTTATGATCAGAAAAGACTGTCACCTTTATATTTAGCCCCCTCCAATCAATGTCTCCATTACTCAAAGGCTCTTTTACCCATCAAAAGCTTGTGGTCACCAATATCATAGTTAGATTTGTCTTCTTTAAAGAACTATTGAGAGTAAAAATCACAGGGATGAAGGTAGCCATTATTTTTCTGATAAATAACAGCCCACATCCCCACAGCAGAAGCATCTACTTCGACCCTGAAAGGCAGATCAATATCAGGTTGACTGAGAACAGGGGTTTTAGAGAAGTCTGCCTTGAGGGCAGAAAAGGCATTTACTGCCACGGCTGAGCATGAGGAACAGTCTGTTCCCTTCTTGGTCATGTTAGTTAAAGGGTTGGCTATGACCAAAAAGTTTTCATGAACTTCCAGTAATGATTTGCAAAGCCCAGAGATCTCTACCGTGCTGTAAGGTTACTCGGTTGCCACCAAAAAAGTACGGCCTGTACCTTATTGGGATTCATTTGAAACCGTGAAGCAGAAACCAGAACTTGACTGCTGCATTTCAAAATGACATTTCTCCAGTTTAGCAAATAAATGATTGTCATGAAGAATCTGAAAGACATGTTCCCGGTGTTTCTCCTGCGAATGTGATTAAATTAAAATGTCATCCAGATAGATCACCATAAATCTACCCAACAACTAATTTATGAAACTCTGAAAAACCGCTGAAGCATTAGTCAATCGGAAGGAATCACCAGATTTTCAAAACGACCTTCAAGTGTATTAAAAGTGGTTTTCCATTCATCACCCGGTCAAACATGTATGAGGTTATATCCCCCTCTCAAGTCAAGTTTAGAAAACCATTTAGCTCCAGCTGACTGATTAAGAAAGGCCAGTATAAGGGGTATAGGATAAGGATTGTGGTCCGTAGTTTTATTAATCTCTCTAAAGTCCAAGCATGGACGCAACCTCAATCCTTTTTGTTAACAAAGAAAAAACATACGGTGACTGGAGAGGTGGACAGCCATATAAAACCCTTGGTCTGATTTTTTTTTAACATAGTTTTTCAAGACCTCTCTCTCCCTAGAAGAGAGAGGTTAAACAAGTGAGACTAAGGGGTACTTTGCACGTTGTGACATTGCTACTGCGATATCGTCGGGGTCAAATCGAAAGTGACGCACATCCGGCGCCAGTAATGACGTCGCAACGTGTAAAGCCGAGATGCGCCGATAAACGATCGCAAAAGTGTCGTAAAACGGTGATCTGTGTAGCATCGGTCATTTTCATAATGTCGCACCAATAGGAGATACGATGACGTTCCTCGTTCCTGCGGCAGCACACATCGCTGTGTGTGAAGCCGCAGGAGCGAGGAACATCTCCTTACCTACTCCACCGCCAATGCTGAAGGAAGGAGGTGGGCGGGATGTTTACGTCCCGCTCATCTCCGCCCCTCCGCTTCTATTGGCCGCCTTCCGTGTGACGTCGCTGTGACGCCGCACGACCCGCCCACTAAGGAAGGAGGCGGGTCGCCGGACAAAGCGACGTCGCAGGGCAGGTAAGTGCGCGTGAAGCTGCCGTAGCGATAATGTTCGCTACGGCAGCTATCACAAGATATCGCATGTGCGACGGGGGCGGGTACTATCGCGCTCGGCATCGCTAGCATCTGCTAGCGATGTCGCAGCGTGCAAAGTACCCCTTAAGCATCGTGAAGCATCACCTGTGAATTTAAGAGCACAATCATATGTCCTATGCAGAGGGAGAACGTCATACTGTCTAAGAAAATCCCAGTCCCGAATGAATTCTAGAAGATGAGACCTCACAGAATTTATTTTAATCATATGAACGTATACCTTACCATCATATAAAAATAAACACCAGAAAATAGACAATGATTGAAAAATATCAAAAGGATAAAAATCAAAGTCGAATATCAAGATTTTCCATATATGCAATAGCGTTATCATTTACAATATACAGTTAGGTCCAGAAATATTTGGACAGTGACACAAGTTTTGTTATTTTAGCTGTTTACAAAAACATGTTCAGAAATACAATTATATATATAATATGGGCTGAAAGTGCACACTCCCAGCTGCAATATGAGAGTTTTCACATCCAAATCGGAGAAAGGGTTTAGGAATCATAGCTCTGTAATGCATAGCCTCCTCTTTTTCAAGGGACCAAAAGTAATTGGACAAGGCACTCTAAGGGCTGCAATTAACTCTGAAGGCGTCTCCCTCGTTAACCTGTAATCAATGAAGTAGCTAAAAGGTCTGGGGTTGATTACAGGTGTGTGGTTTTGCATTTGGAAGCTGTTGCTGTGACCAGACAACATGCGGTCTAAGGAACTCTCAATTGAGGTGAAGCAGACACACCACATCCTCTGTAAAACATGGTGGAGACAACGTGATGGCATGGGCATGCATGGCTTTCAATGGCACTGGGTCACTTGTGTTTATTGATGACATAACAGCAGACAAGAGTAGCCGGATGAATTCTGAAGTGTACCGGGATATACTTTCAGCCCAGATTCAGCCAAATGCCGCAAAGTTGATCGGACGGCGCTTCATAGTACAGATGGACAATGACCCCAAGCATACAGCCAAAGCTACCCAGGAGTTGATGAGTGCAAAAAAGTGGAAAATTCTGCAATGGCCAAGTCAATCACCAGATCTTAACCCAATTGAGCATGCATTTCACTTGCTCAAATCCAGACTTAAGACGGAAAGACCCACAAATAAGCAAAACCTGAAGGCTGCAGCTGTAAAGGCCTGGCAAAGCATTAAGAAGGAGGAAACCCAGCGTTTGGTGATGTCCATGGGTTCCAGACTTAAGGCAGTGATTGCCTCCAAAGGATTCGCAACAAAATATTGAAAAATATTTTGTTTGGGTTTGGTTTATTTGTCCAATTACTTTTGACCTCCTAAAATGTGGAGTGTTTGTAAAGAAATGTGTACAATTCCTACAATTTCTATCAGATATTTTTGTTCAAACCTTCAAATTAAACGTTACAATCTGCACTTGAATTCTGTTGTAGAGATTTCATTTCAAATCCAATGTGGTGGCATGCAGAGTCCAACTCGCGAAAATTGTGTCACTGTCCAAATATTTCTGGACCTAACTGTAAGTACGCAACGTGCGCATGAGCCCTGAGAGTGGATACCTGCTCTATGCATTGATCAGATATTACCCACACTTTTCCATCTCTGCTTTGTTTTGCACTGTGAGGATTTCTGGGTTCCCCCTGTGATTTGTGACTGTGGTCGAGAAGCAGAATCATGGCCGGCTTTAGGCATGTGCGACTTGTGCGGTAGCACAGGGCGCCGACGGCCATGCTTCAGGGAAGGCGCAGCAGAGAGGTAAGAAGTTGTAAATTTCCTGGCTCCTCAGAGCTCCTGCAGAGCCCAACTCGCGAAAATTGTGTCACTGTCCAAATATTTCTGGAACTAACTGTAGAAATCATTCTTGTCACCATGGTAGGATCTCAGGGGGCACTCCTCAACAATGGCACAATCTCACAGAAGTCAAGGGTCTAGAGAAACAACTAGACAAACAAGAGTCGCCCCAAGACTTAAAGAAGTGGTTCACCCATATTTTTTATTTTCTAGATCGATATTATATTGAGAAACAATGTTTCTCTCAAATACCTTATGTTGGCAATAGTACCTGTGAGAGGCGCTATTGCGGACCACTGTTCCCCGCTCCGTGACCCCCGAGCTCCATGACCTCGGGGATCCGGTGACGTCATGTCAAGTTCTGGATCACGTGACATCATCGCGGCCGGCCGCAGTATTTCTGAATCACTGGGCTGTGGGTGGTGTTTCACCGCTCGCCACAGCCCAGTGTGTCTCCTGCTTGCAGCGCTCTGCTGTGAGGGAGGAGGGAGCTGTTGGGTTGTGCTGAGTGGTGAAACACCACCCACAGCCCATCACTCACGGACACTGCGGCCGGCCGCGTTGTAACAGGAACTTGACGTGACGTCACTGGATTCCTGAGGTCATGGAGCCCGGGGGTCACAGAATGGGGAACAGCGGTCCGCAATAGCGCCTCTCACAGGCACTATTACCAACATAAGGTATTTGAGATAAACATTGTTTCTCAATATAATATCGATTTAGAAAATAAAAAATATTGGTGAACCTCCCCTTTAACCTCCTGAGTCTTTTAATTGATTGTAGGATTATACTTAACTACCCATGGAAAGTTTAACACTAATTTTGAAGGTAAAGAAGAAAACACTATGATTGAAATTAACTCTGTATATATACCCATACCTTCATACATACATCGTCGACTTTCGAAGTCGCATGGCTTTGAGAAAGAGAATTGTCAATCGCTGAAACTTAAATGGGCTGACCGAGAGTAGAGACACTATAACCAAAGATGGGCGAACTTGCAAATGTTTCCGTTCGCCAGGTTCTGCTGGACTTAAAAACAAAGTCAAGTTTGCGACTGGATTTGAACCTGAACTTGAGCCAGGGCCCCAAACTTTATATAAGTCTATGGGGACCCTAACGTTTGTGCTGTTAAAGGTTGTTAGTAAGTGCTAAGGTGCTGCGAAAGGAAGGAAAATGGGGATGAAAGCAGGAAAATTATACTTACCGAGTTTCCGCACAGCTGTCACACTGCTTCTGGGTCTGTTCATTAAATATTATGAATATACACTGTTACCTCACCAAACCTCTGTGACAGCTTCTCTGATTGGTTGCCCTCTCACTAGCTGTCTGGGTCCTGAAGTGGAGTTTATAAATATATAAAAATGGCATACGTTCCCCCATATTTTAATACCCAGCGCAGATAAAGCAGACAGCTCCAGTCTGCAACCTCCAGCTGTGTGTGTTATTTTGGCTGTGTATCAAAATATGAGGGACCCTATGTCTGCAAAACATTTCTGTACCAAAACCGCATCTCCTAGCAGAAAAAACGCATTTAAACTGCATCACTTTTTGTGTTGCGTTTTTCTGCCAGGAGTTACAGATTTAGTGCAGGACTCTGCAACAAATTTCTACAGAAAATCTGCATCGCCTGGAAGAAAAATGCATCAAAACCGCATCATGTTTTCGGTGCATTTTTTTGCCAGGAAAGTAGCAGATAAAGTCACCTCAGGTGAATTCATAGAGTTCAAACGAGGTTAGTTCATTGCGTTCACCTGAGTTCCATGAGAACTGACAGCTGTGACCTCAGGTGAACTCACTGACGTCACTACTCTCACTGCTGCAGGTCCATCAGTCTGTCCCTGACACCGCAGTGCCTGGTCGCATTCTATAATGTGACCATGCACTGCGACCTCAGATATGAGACGTCATGGTACATCAGACCTGCAGGGATGTTTTGGGGGGTTAAAAATTTTGAGAATAAGGGTGTTTTTTGCTGTTTTTTTTTTTTAAATAAAGCATTTGTCTGTGTTTTATTGTTTATTTCCTGTAACCTACACAATTAGTAATGGGGGTCTTATAGCACTCTGCACATTACTAGCCTTGGGCTTGATGACAGCTGTGATTTTTTGACAGATCACAGCTGTCATTAAGCACTCATATTACCCCTATTACCATCGCACCCGGGCAATAGGAATGAGCCGAGTAAAATGACAGGATTGGAGCATCTAATGGATGGGCCAATTCTGAGGCGGCTATGGGCTGCTATTTTTAGACTGCAGAGAATGCAATAATCATGGGCCTCCTCAGCTTGAGAATACCAGCCCCCAGCTGTCAGCTTTATCATGGCTGGGTATCAAAATTGGTAGGGACCGCACTCTGTTTTTTTAAAATAATTTATTTAAATAATTAAAAAAAAGGTGCATGGGTGCATTCCTTAGAATTTTGATACACAGGAGTCTGCTTTATCTGCTCTGGGTATCAAAATATGGGGGACGATATGCCATTTTTTCCAAATTATTTATTTATTTTTACACTCTTCTTCGGGGACCTAGCTAGCCAGTGTGAGGGCCACCATTCACAGAAGCGGGCCTGCCGGTAGTCTAACTGCAACCAATCACAGATGCTGTCACAGAAGGTGGGTGGGGGAAGCAGTGAAAATTCATGAGATTTAATAAGTGGACCCGTAACCAGTCTGACAGCCACAAGTAAACTCTGTAAATATAACTGTCTTTTTTTTTAATTAATCTTACCCGGGTGGCCAAACCCAATCAGTACCATGGAATTCCCTTAGAAGCCCATGTTCGGACAGTACGTGTCTGGTACGGACTCCAAACTTTACAGTTTGGGTTCGCCCATCAGTAATTATAGCCACAGTTAATAGCAAAGTCATGATCAATAAAATTCAGAACAGAACCTGAATCCACAAATGCAGGTAAAAAATAAAACTTATTTTAGTCTTCAAGGATACTTGTAAAAAAACCTCATGCTATTCCCAGAGATAATCTCAAACTCTTGGAGCCTGCAATTTTACATCTAAGGTTCTTTATTCCTTTTTTAAATTCATTAATGTACTGTACCTAAAAAAATTGAACCATGACGTGACCAGGATGACCACAATATAAACAAAAAGGAGATGTGGCTCTGCGTGCTGTACTGGGATCCCTGTAAGCACCAATGTGCATAGGTTCACCGGTCTCAATTAATGAAGGAGTTGCCATCAAAATACCCTTAAATGTGTTTTTACCCCTCAGATGTCTGTGGAAAGGAATATAAGGGGTTAGAGCATCCCCCAGAGACTGCATACAGGTACTGTAAGTCATTCTGTCTTTAATCTAATCTGACAGTCAGTGACAGAACTGATTTTGAAGATCAGGGTCATTAGAGGTCTTGACAGTTTTAAAGGCCCAGTCACACTAAACAACTTACCAGCGATCTCAACAACGATACAACCTGATAGGGATCGCTGGTAAGTTGCTAGGAGGTCGCTGGTGAGATGTCACACTAAGCGACGCTCCAACGATCCCACCAGCAACCTGACCTGGCAGGGATCGCTGGATCGTCGCTACATGTGGAAGTATGCTGCGCTTGCTAACTAAGGTAAATATTGAGTAACCAACCCGATATTTACCTTGGTTACCAGCGCACACCACTGGCTCCCTGCACACCTATCCACAGTACACATCGGGTTAATTACCCGATGTGCACTCTGCTACGTGTGCAGGCAGCAGGGAGCCGGCTTCTGCGGACGCTGGTATCCACGGTAAACATCGGGTAACCAAGAAGCCCTTCCCTTGGTTACCCGATATTTACCTTCGTTACCAGCGTCCGCCACTCTCACACTGCCAGTGCCGGCTCCCTGTTCCCTGCACTCCTAGCCACAGTACACATCGGGTTAATTACCCGATGTTTACTCTAGCTACGTGTGCAGAGAGCAGGGAGCCGGCACTGACAGCTGAGAGCGGCGGACGCTGGTAACGAAGGTAAATATCGGGTAACCAAGGAAAGGGCTTCTTGGTTACCCGATGTTTACATTGGTTATCAGCGTCCGCAGAAGCCGGCTCCTGCTGCCTGCACATTTAGTTGTTGCTCTGTCGCTGTCACACACAGCGATGTGTCCTTCACAGCGGTAGAGCAACAACTAAAAAATGGTCCAGGACATTCAGCAACAACCAACGACCTCACAGCAGGGGCCAGGTTGTTGCTTGATGTCACACACAGCAACATCGCTAGCAAGTTGTGCCTCAGCAGCGATGTTGCTAGCGATGTTGCTTAGTGTGACGGTACCTTAACATCTAAACTCTGAGCAGTAGTCTTCCACTGTGTAACCTCCCTGAAGCAATCTACATATTGTAGATTCAGCTACCGCAAGTTTATCAGGGTCGTCATAAATGAGGCTGAGAGAAATACCTCTACAGAGGCCAGCTATGGAGAATCATTAAGCAAAGAAAAAAACCTAGTCCTGTGGATTCCCATGGAGTAAAGACAAAATATAGCCTACTTGTTGACTCTCGGACCCAGAGGATGCCAAAAGTAAAAGGAAGTATAATTTACATGAGACAGAGAAAGTAAAAAACTTACGTTGGTCTCCATCAAAGCAATACGGCACCATTACCATTAGGTTCCAATGTAATATACTGATGACCTCAGTCATAGTTGCAGCCAAATATGCATGTTGCTGTTGGTACTTAATTTCAGTGACCTTCGGGGACAAGGCCTGTAGATGTGCAGCCAAGGGTCAAACTGTGCTCGCTGGACTTGATGACTCTTACATATGATCATCTACACAAGAGCATTATTTCTGCTAAAGAAAAAGTTACCTCTATTGAGAACCAGTTGACTGCATCTTCATCTGTAGGAGAATTTGAGAAGCTTAAGGAAGAAATTTCCAATAAATTACAGGAGTATCGACAAGAAGCACAAAAATAAGAAGAGGGCTAAATTCATCAGAGATACAGAGGACTATCTGAACAACAGAGTGAACAAATGGCGGCATACATCCTCTCGACCCTTCTACCAAAGATTTCGACAATCTTCTCCAGATTCCTCTCATTCCGACTCAAACCATGGGTTACGGGGACACTCCAATATACAATCCCCTCACCCCTCTTTTTTAGGCCAAAAATGCAGGACCAGAAGAAAAGGAGGCCGAGGCGGGGTGGTCAGTGGCGCCGAGGTTCCTCGGTCTAATATGACAACGAGATCTCAGGTACAAATGAATCGCTTGTGATAAACTTCTCTTCAAAAAATCTAACATCTGACTAGTTTAGCCTATTGCAAAAAGGCCTCAAATTTTGTCCGACATAGAAATTTAACTTGTTTCAATATGAGATGGATTTACAGCGGTTATTTAGAAATTTACGCCTTAAAGTTCATTTTTCTAATGTACCCATATCAACTGTTGGTCCACAAGCGACTGTCCCTCCAGTCGTCTTATCTGACTTAAGACTTAGAATTAAGAGCACTTTCTCCCCTCCAAAAAATAGCCCCCCCCCGGTGGAAACCTTTATCTCATTAATTGAACGAGATAGTGTGCCATATTTGAAAGAGGTTGATAGAAACACCTTTCATAGTCCCTCACATTTCACTGAACCTGACAGAATAGCCCTTTCCACACTGATAGCAGAGAAAAATCTCATAATTAAACTAGCGGACAAAGGGGGTGCCACTGTCATTATGGATAAAGACTCCTATATAAGGGAAATTTTATCTCAGCTATCCAACCGGGATGTCTACCAGATTTTATCTGGGAATCCCACTGCTAAGATTACACAAAAAATTAAGACCCTGGTAGATTGACATTACCACTCAGGCACTATTGACAAAAAAAACACAGTTTCTCATAAAAAGATCCCATCATTCCAGTTCTATACACGCTCCCAAAGATTCATAAAAACCTGAACAATCCACCAGGCCGACCAATTGTTGCAGGCACTGATTCAATTCTTTCCCCTTTAGCCATAGTACTAGAAAAAATCCTAACTCTTTTAGTAAAGTGTACTCCATCTTTTCTTTTAGATACAGGAGATTTTTTAAACACCATTAAAAACATCAATCAAGTTCCTCCACATGCATTTGTTACATGGGATGTCAGTAGCCTGTATACGTCCATCACACATGAGAAGGGTATTGGGGCTGTACGGTTGTTATTAGAACATAATAACATAGAGATGAAAGTCAGAGAGTTTTGTATCAATTTACTAGAAGTGGTTCTTCATGACAATTATTTTATGTTCCAAGATAAAAAGTGTCTACAAGTACAAGGTATCGCGATGGGATCAAATGTGGCCCCTCCCTATGCGAATTGGTATATGTAGTATTTTAAAAACATTATGTATACACCTACAGTGGCTCCCGCAGACACTCTGCTTGCTGGAGACGATTTATTGACGACATTTTTTGCATTTGGGAGGGGTCACATGAATCCCTCATGGAGTTCCACGCATACTTGAATGACATTTGGCCTGAACTCTCTTTTGTCATCCACTCAAACTCAACACAAATTAGTTTTTTTGGACACTTTAGTATGTAAAAGTGTGACTGGTTCCCTTTCCACCGATCTGTACATCAAACAAACTGATAGGAACAATTTACTGCATTTTTCAAGTTGCCATCCTACTGCCACTAAGTATGCTATATCTAGGTCCCAATACATGAGGATTAACAGGATTGTCTCTAACCCCATTACGAAACAAGACAGACTGAAGGAGATGAAAAACCGTTTCAGGATGCGTGGGTACCCTAATTATATTCTTAATCAGAGTAGTACATCAGAAAGGAGACCTAATAACGTTGATTCTGGGAAGCGTATACCGTTAGTACATATGTATCATCCTTTTGCCTATGGTTTACATAAGATCATTCGGAAACATTGGAAGCTTCTGGCTGATAGCTATCCAGATATTCCAGAGTTTCGGAACCCTTTCTTTCCCTGTTTCCAACGACCAAATAACTTACAAAATAAATTGATACGGGCTGACATTGGACCAGGCTCCACGGGTATGACACAGACGCATCTCCTTACACCAAGGAGGGGAATATTCCCGTGTTTGGGTTGTCTGCAGTGCAGCAATGTATTAAAAGGGCATAAGGTCCATCATTCATATACGGGACGTGGTTACCCGATAAAGGGGTATTTTACCTGAAAATCCTCTTATGTGGTTTATGCTATCAAATGTCCCTGTGGTTTACTGTATATAGGGGAAACTACACAGCAGGTTAGGGACAGAATCTCGCAGCCCAAGTACACTATTCGCTGCAAGAAACTGTCCCTCCATCTACCGTTTAACTCCACCAGCAAGTACACAGGCTTTCCCAGTTACGTTATTAAGTACTGGAGCAGATTCCGAGACACAGAAGGGGTGGCAATAGAGTTCCCATATTAAAAAAGAGAGAGGCATTCTGGATTTTTATGTTACAGACTTTGGAACCCAAGGGACTCAGTAGGGAGTTTGATATTAATAGTTTCTGTTGAATTATCAGTGTCAGTTTTCTTTCATTTTCCTTCCCTACAGCACCTGTCATAATGTACCACGGACGTTGTCCTCACATCTACATCGTCACGGGATTGGTATCATACTTTCCTTGATTTTTCAGTTTACTCCCTTCGTTCCTCCTTGTTTCCTCCCTTTATTTCTATTTTTTTTATTTTTTTTATTATTTTATGTTATTTTAAATTTTATTTTTATTTTGCTTTATTTTTTAATTTTTAGATTTTATTTTTTATTTCATTTTTTTATTTTTTTGTTCTTTTTTCCCTTTCTATTTCCCTTCTTTTCTCTAATTTTATACCTCTCCATTCCTCCCTGATCCTATAGCAACCTGCCCCTTTTGTTTATAATATTCCATTTACCCACTTTCCTAATGCAAGAACCATATTGCACTCACGGACGATATTTTTTCTAGGCATGCGCGGTAGCACTACTATTCCACAAACAGGAATTGCCATTCCTCGACAGCCACAACAGGGTTGTCGGCCGCTTCATAGGATATGATGCTCCAAGTAGGGACCGACGTCACTTCCGGTCCGCGGCACCAGTCACTGCTCACTAGGGAATTTAAAAAGTCTGCCCTAACATACAGTTTGCACGCCAAACACCATAGCAATTTCGCCATACTCCATGCCGACCATCTACATCTGACCTGGTAAGTCCATTGGCTGCTTACTCCACGGTTCTTCTAAGGATTATAGCTGGCTCCTCTTTTCTTTTCTCCAGACCTTGCGCTAACTATCAACCAAATTCCAAAAATTAACATTTTAAGTGGTCCAATCAGGCTCATGTCTACATGCGCCAAAGGACATATGCACAAACTGCATAACAGGCGGAAATCACAGGCGGACAAGGAGTATAGCATGCAAATATTTTTATTACTGTGAAACTTAATCAAATTATTTTCTATAAAAAATTTTTTTTAGCAAAGTCAAAAGTACAATGTAGAACAAGAGGACAGTGAACGTGCATAATTCATAAAAGCAGTATATAATAGGCAATATAGAGGGTAGAGGGTGGACAAAAATCACATAAAAAGTAAAGTGAAAGTGCATGTGCAAATTCCCCAATTATAGCAGCAGTGGAAATGTAGGATACATAAAGATAGTGTTAGTCAAAATTAGCCAAACAATATTAATACACAATTAAGAGTAAAAATTCTGACCTGCACTATGATGGTGGAATAAAGCTGTAAATGTACAGGAATCAACTACCACCCCTCATAATGAGAAACCCCAACATATGTTTTGCTTTCTTATCGAACTGCCATGAAAATGAACTAGCTTCCTCAGGAGGATAACTGAACTATCTGCAAAGCGGGACTATATATACACCATCTCTGATCTAATTAGTGAAAACAGCCGTGTCTCTGGCATCTTTGCGTCTTAATTGCTGCACACACTTCGTGTGTGGCGCATGCGCAGATCGCCGAACAAGGGAACAGCCGGCAAAAGATCCCAGGCGCAACGGCGTACATGCGGCTTCCAGGACGCACCACCTAGGAAACTGCGTGTGCGCACACACTCACTGGAGATCCAGGTAGCACGGCTTGATCCAGAAATAGGCAGCCTGAGCACACGCACCACAGTAGGAGTGAAAAGAAGCCTGCATATGATCTGCATATCTCGGTCATAGTGACCACCACAGTGTAGATAGCTTAAGCTGTGTAACAGACATTTTATAAACATTCAGGTCTTAAAACAAGTTATGCACTGATACAGAAATATGGCAATCATTATAGTGCAGAATGAACAGCACAGCTCCATGCATCCCCTCCTGGAGATATATATCCCATCTTTCATGTCGCTAGCAGAGGAAGATGCTGGTAATGAATTAAGCTATAGAACCAGAAGAATGCATGTAAGTGACAGAAACAAAAAAGGAAAAAGAAGGAAAAAATAAATAATTACAATTAAAATAGCACCATATATACAATTTAAAAAATTATATATATATATATATATATATATATATATATATATATATATATATATATATATATATATATATATATATAAATGCTACGGGGAAAGGAAAAAACCTTTGCAAAGAAACCCCTCACAAAAAGGAAGCAAAACTTAAGGACTCATTGAGTCCCTTAGGGTCAAGGGTATCAAGGGTGGCGATCCACTTGGACTCACACTGTGCTAATTTCTTTTTGAGGTCGCCACCCCTGATTCCACCATGAATGACATCAATCCCCCAAAACTTCAAGCCCTTAGAGTTGGAATTATAGTGGAGCTTGAAGTGTCTAGATAGTGTTTTTAGTAGAGTGATGTCATCCACAGTCTTAGCGGCCTCAATATCCCTAACGAGCTTCCTGACCCGGATGCGGAACTCACGTGAGGTGAGGCCCACATAGGTCAGGGAGCACGGGCAGATAGCAGAATAAACGACAAAGGTAGTAGCACATGATATATAGTGTCTTATGTCGTAAATTATTTTATTTAATCGTATGAACGTATATCTTACCATCATATAAAAATAAACACCAGACAATAGAAAGTGATTGAAAAATATCAAAAGGATAAAAATCAAATTTGAATATCAAGATTTTCTATATATGCAATAGCGTTATCATTTACAATATAGAAATCCTTCTTGTCACCATGGTAGGATCTCAGGGGGCACTCCTCAACAATGTGCTGGATAGTTTGACGATCTGCTCCACAGTCACAGGTCGGAGAGTCATATTTTCCCCACTTATACATAAAATCTGCCCATACGCCAAAGTTTGTTCTGATACGATTTAGAGTAACCCATGTTTTCCTTTCCTTGGTAGATTGAAGGATTGAAGCCTGGTGGAGGGTTTTGTAAATTAGGGAACATTTGGGGATCACCATCTACTACATTGACCCAAAGTTCTCGCCATTTCTCCTCTAAATTGAAGTCTTGTTCATGCAAGGTGATTGCAGTTCGGATGGGTGGGTGTCTTGATTTCAATCGTTGTATTGTAACATCTCTGATATTTTGGTGTATTGGAAGTTTTTCATTATTCCCTACTTTAGTGTATTCTTTAAGTAGGAGCTTTTGTCTTCTTAGATTTGCGGGTGCGACATGACTCAGCACAGATAACCAGTGAACAGGTGTAGGTCTAATAGCACCAGATATTATACGCAAAGAGTTGTTCAGCTGAGTGTCAATTAAGTTTACATGACAGCTATTTAACCATGCTGGAGCACAGTATTCTGCAGCAGAGTACACCAGGGCAAGAGTAGATTTTCTCAAAACAGATGTTGCCGAGCCCCAGGAGGATCCACAAAGTTTCTGAATAATATTATTATGTGCTTTCAGTTTCTATGCCAATTTATCCAGATGAGATTTAAAAGTTAGACTTCTATCAAGGGTTACACCTAAGTATTTAGGAATTGAAATTGTGTTTAACATATTGGCCTTCAAATTGTACTTTAAGTTCAGTCTTGGCACTTGCATTGTGTAAATGAAAGCAACAAACTTCCGTTTTTGATGGGTTAGGTTTTAATCTCCATTGTCGGAAGTACTTTCCCATTACACTAAGATCTTTTGTAAGAGCATCCTCTGCTTCCTCCATTGTTTTGCTTACCATAGCAAGTGCCCAGTCATCGGCATATCCAAATTTCCGTGACACTGTTTTAGGAATATCAGCTAGGTACAGGGCAAACAGGAGAGGTGCCAGCACTGATCCCTGGGCCAGTCCGTTGTTTAAAGATTTCTTACAACGGGTTGAATCGCCGTAAATTATACCACTGCTGGATGAGAAGGTGGTGCATCGAGAAATGTTCTTACATGCTACACAATGGCCACACGGGTAGCAACCCCAGGTAGGTCCCGCGAACCAAAAGGGTTGATGATCTTAGGTACATAGTGGCTATGCACATGGAGGTCATTGAGATTTTTAGACCTTCTTGGCGTCATGAGGGGGACATCTGGCACCACAGCTGCCAGGGTGGGATCAGTCCTTAAAATGGGCCAATGCTTTTGAAGGACAGACCGCATGGCCGCCCACTCACAATTATATGTGCCAATAAATCGCAATTCGGGGCTCGATTTTTTTGGCCTCGGCACATATCTGAGTAGTTGGCTATGCGGCGTGTCTCTGGCCCTCGCGTATCCCCTTCAAATGCTCCGATTACTTTAGCCCCTGTCAGAAAAACGCTGCTTAAGGTCAACTGCCTGTGCCTCAAACATGTTATTGGTGGAGCAAATTCACCTCATTCTCAAAAACTGCCCAGTGGGGACAGCCCGGATGCACGACGCGTCTTGGGCAGAGGACGCATGCAGCAGGGAATTGACCAATGTACTCTTCCGATAAACATCAGTTTGGATGACATTATTGATATCAACTTTGATGTCGATATCCAAAAAAATCTATATTGGTCTTGCTCATCTTTTGAGTTAATTTGATGTTAACTCGGTTGCAATTCAGCTGCTGCATGAAATCCTCAAGCTGCTCTACAGTACTACGCCAGATAAGCAAAATATCGTCTATGTAGCAAAGCCAGCACTGCACATGGGTGCTACCCACCACGCCCTCGTCGCCAAAAATTAATCTCTCCCAATACCTAAGGAAGAGATTGGCGTACGAGGGTGCGCAGGTCGCACCCATCGCAGTACCTCACCGCTGCAAATAAAAGACATCCTTAAAAACAAAATAGTTATGCGTTAAGGCAAAGTGGAGTAGCTTCAGGAACAGGTCGCACATTCCGCCACCCCCAGTGGCAGCCGTCAAGAAGAAGCGAACCGCCTCCAACCTCTGATCATGTTCTATGCACGTGCATAATGCCTCAACATCAAAATGCAGCATGTCAAATATTCCTGCGTTTTCACTGCATTTTTCACCCATTGAGTTCAATATGATGTTCAAAAACGCAATGAAAACGCAAATTGCAAATTTAGCTGCGTTTCTATTACTAAAACTGCAGCTATAAACGCAAGGGGTGGGTAGTACAGTCACGTGTACAGGAAGAGGATTCCTTGTGTTGGTAAACACAGAAGAGTGAATCCTCCCGGTACCGCCACCCCTGCTTCCACCTCCCATCTGGCGCCATGTCCCACGGGAGGTGGAAGCAGCTGCGAAATCAAAAGGGAACAGTAGAAAAAAAACCATCATATTCACCTGTCTGCAGTCTCCCGAGACACGTCCGATCGCTGCAGGACCTGCCGGTGATCAGCTGATGCAGTCACCTGATGGCATCAGCTAACAGTATAAGTCCAGGGGTGAGGCCGGCTTTTTACCGCCTGGCCGGCTTAAACTATCAGCTGATGCTGTCAGGTTACCGCATCAGCTGATTACCGGCGGGTCCTGCAGCGATCGGACGGGAGTCTGCACAGAAGTGTGTAGTTTTTTTTTTCTACTGATGCATCAGCTGATCGTATAAACGGCTTTTATACAATCAGCTGATGTGTCATGTGATTCACGTCCTTGAATTTGACACATCACCTGATCGCTTTGCCTTTTTTCCGGCAACCCGATCAGATGATATTGGATCCGGATTGGACATCACAGGACCCTTGACCCAGGAATACGGCAGAGGGGGTAGTGGGGGTTCTTTATTTCAATAAAGAGTCACTAATTGTGTTTTATTTCTAATAAAAATATTTTTCTGTGTGGGTTTTTTTTATACCTTTACTAGAAATTCATGGTGGCCATGTCTAATGTTGGCGTGACACCATGAATTTCGGGCTTAGGGCCAGTTAATATACACAGCTAGTCCTAACCTCATTATTACCCAGCGAGCCACCCGGCACTAGGGCAGCTGGAAAAGTTGGATACAGTGACAGAAGATGGCACTTCTATGAAAGCGCCATTTTCTGGGGCGGATGCGGACTGCAATTCGCAGCGGGGGTGCCCAGTGGCAGCATGCTGTGTGGGTTCTTTGTCTTTAATCTATAACCAACTACTGTCCTGGGCGCTCCACTAGTTGGAATGTATGTTAATTGACACTTGCACTTTGCTGATGAGCTTATATGAACTGTTATGATCCGGAACCATGGAAGATCATCACAAATCACTGGCAAAAAGGTGACAAGAGCCTTGGCAACTAATCTGGCCGCCATCCCCTTACTAACCATCACAACTAGAAGTAGCCGAGGGGTGAACTAACATCCTGTGCACCGCGAACCCAGTCGGAGAACTAACTATCCTAAAGGTAGGAAAGATGAATAACTCTCTGCCTCAGAAAATAGACAAGAATAGCAAGCCCCCTACATTAAAAGACTGCGGTGATATAGGAAAAACACAATACACAGATAGATGACAGGATTAGCAAAAGGTGAGGCCCCCGCTGACTAAAATAGGAAAGTGGTTGTTTTCAGTTTATTTGCATGCAGGGATTTTCCCCCTCAGTGGTTTGTTGGGGAACTGCCTGCAGTTCTGTGTGGAGTATAGCTCCTTAGAGTCTATGTGTTTGTGTTGTGGCTTGTTGAATTTGTTATGATTCTTGTTTTCTGTTCATTGTTATGACAAGGGCACCTGGTATAGGACGGAGTTCAGATCGAGCGATCTGAGGGCCTTTTTGTACTATCAGGAAGTTGGTATTTTGCAGGGGTTTTTTCTGGCTACCATCAGTCCCTTTCCTGTCCTTTCCTATTTTAGCCAGCGGGGGCCTCACCTTTTGCTAATCCTGTCATCTACCTGTGTATTGTGTTTTTCCTATATCACCGCAGTCTTTAAATGTGGGGAACCGGGAATTATTGGCTATGAAGTGGGCATTTGAAGAGTGGAGGCATTGGTTGGAGGGGGCTAGGCATCAAGTTGTGGTGCTTACGGACCACAAGAATCTCATCTATCTGGAATCGGCCAAGAGGTTGAATCCTTGGCAGGCCAGGTGGGCTTTGTTTTTTACCCGGTTTAATTTTGTGGTCTCTTTTTTGCCGGGCACCAAGAATGTTAAGGCCGATGCCCTTTCCAGGAGTTTCTGCGCTGACTCTTTGGATGTTGTCGAACCGTCTACTATCCTGAATCATGGTGTAGTTTTCTTGGCTATTTCTCCTGATCTGCGGTTGGCACTGGCGGAATTTCAGGGGGATAAACCTGAGAGATGTCCTACAGGGAAACTGTTTGTCCCAGACCAATGGAGAGACCGAGTTGTCTCTGAGGTTCATTGCTCTGTTTTGGCGGGTCATCCTGGCATTTTTGGTACTCGGGATCTTGTGAGACGCTCTTTTTGGTGGCCTTCCCTGTCCCGAGATGTCCTTCGTTTTGTGCAGTCGTGTGGAGTTTGTTCTAGGTCCAAGCCCTGTTGTTCACGTTCTAGTGGGCTATTATTGCCTTTGCCTGTACCTAAGAAACCTTGGACGCACATCTCTATGGATTTTATTTCAGAGCTTCCCGTCTCTCAGAAAATGACTGTGATTTGGGTGATCTGTGACAGATTCTCCAAGATGGTCCACTTGGTTCCCCTATCTAAGTTGCCGTCTTCATCAGAGTTGGTGCCTTTGTTTTTGCAACATGTTGTCCGTTTGCATGGTATTCCGGAAAACATGGTTTCTGACAGAGGGGTGCAGTTTGTATCCAGGTTTTGGAGGATTTTTTGCTCCAAATTGGGTGTTCAGCTGTCTTTCTCCTCTGCATTTCATCCTCAGACCAATGGTCAGACTGAAAGGGCTAACCAGACCCTGGAGACCTATTTACGGTGTTTTGTTTCTGCGGATCAGGATGACTGGGTTTCGTTTTTGCCTTTGGCTGAATTTGCCCTTAACAATAGAGCTAGCTCTACCACGTTGGTGTCCCCCTTTTTCTGCAATTTTGGGTATCACCCTAGGTTCCTCTAAGGGCAGCTTGAGGCGTCTGACTGTCCGGGGGTGGATTCGGTGGTCGACAGAATGCAGCAGATTTGGGGGCAGGTAGTGGATAAATTGTTTCAGTCCCAAGAAACTGCCCAAAAGTTTGCCAACCGGCGTCGGAATGTTGGTCCCCGGTTTAAAGTAGGGGACATGGTGTGGTTGTCCTCTAAAAATATTCCTATGAGAGTTCCGTCTCCTAAATTTAAGCCCAGATTTATTGGACCTTATAAGATTTCGGAGATCATTAATCCTGTATCTTTCCGTTTGACTCTGCCTGCGTCATTTAAGATTCACAATGTCTTCCATAAGTCTTTGTTGAAGAAACATGTGGAGCCGGCAGTTCCTACAGCAGCGCCTCCTGACCCTGTTTTGGTACAAGGGGATCTGGAGTATGAGGTTGAAAAAATTCTGGATTCCCGTCGCAGTAGGCGTCAGCTTCAGTACCTTGTGAAATGGAAGGGTTATGGGCAGGAGGATAACTCTTTGGTTGTGGCTCCTGACATTCATGCGGACAGTTTGGTTCGCGCCTTCCATCATGCTCATCCCGAGCGACCCGGTGGCGTGGGTGAGGGTTCGGTGACCCCTCCTCAAGGGTGGGGTACTGTTGTGAATGTTAGTTATGTCTTGGCTGCTGGGAGGCTCCCTCTGGTGGCCAGGAAGGGTTTGGACAGAGACCAGGTGGGTTGTGCAGTGGGTGTTTCCTTTCCTAACTCTCTGCTTATTTAAGTCCTGGTCTGATTGCAGGCTGTTGCCGGATGTCAGTTGTTCTTTGTATCTCCAGCAGGCTTAATCCTGCTCTACATCACATCCACTCCAGATAAGTTCTTGCTCTTTATTTATTGCCTGGTTCTTTTTCTTATCTGGGTTTGTCATTTGTTGTGGTTGGTTTCAGTTTATTTCCTTCCAGGGATTTTCCCCCTCAGTGGATTGTTGAGGAACTCCCTGCAGTTCTGTGTGGAGTATAGCTCCTTTGGGTCCATGTGTTTGTGGCTTGTTGAATTACTTATAATTCTTGTTTTTTGTTCATTGGTATAGGACGGAGTTCAGATCGAGCGATCTGTGGGCCTTTTTGTACTATCAGGAAATTGGCATGCCTGCCTGCCTGCAGTTCTGTGTGGAGTATAGCTCCTTAGAGTCTATGTGTTTGTGTTGTGGCTTGTTGAATTTGTTATGATTCTTGTTTTCTGTTCATTGTTATGACAAGGGCACCTGGTATAGGACGGAGTTCAGATCGAGCGATCTGAGGGCCTTTTTGTACTATCAGGAAATTGGTATTTTGCAGGGTTTTTTTCTGGCTACCATCAGTCCCTTTCCTGTCCTTTCCAATTTTAGTCAGCGGGGGCCTCACCTTTTGCTAATCCTGTCATCTACCTGTGTATTGTGTTTTTCCTATATCATCGCAGTCTTTAAATGTGGGGAGCTTGCTATTCTTGTCTATTTTCTGAGGCAGAGAGTTATTCATCTTTCCTACATTTAGGATAGTTAGTTCTCCGGCTGGGTTCGTGGTGCACAGGATGTTAGTTCACCCCTCGGCTACTTCTAGTTGTGTTGGTTAGTAAGGGGATTTTTGCCAATGATTTGTGGTGATCTTCCATGGTTCCGGATCATAACAGCGAAGCCAACGTCTTTTTTTTTTAATTATTTCATGAAATTCCTGAAATAATTAAAAAAAAAAAGTGGGGGTGGCTTCCCTATATTTTTGGTTCCCAGCCGGGTACAAATAGGCAACTGGGGGTTGGGGACAGCCGTACCTGCCTGCTGTACCTGGCTAGCATACAAACATATGGCGAAGCCCCCGTCATTTTTTTTACGTTTTACGTTTTTGGGCAAAAAAACTCCTGCATACAGTCCTGGATGGAACATACTGAGCCTTGTAGTTCTGCAGCTGCTGTCTGCTCTCCTGCATACACTAGTGGAGAATGAAGTAGAACAGATTGAAGCAGGAAATTACATCAGATCTTTTTTTTTTTCTTCAATCTTTAATGGCAATATTCACTGATATAAAAACGCAGTGAACAAAAACGCAGCCAAAAACGCACTAAATTGCGGTAAAAAACGCATGCGGTTTTTTATGCGTTTATGTGCATTTTTTAGCGCCCAGGAATGCAGCGTTTTTTATGCCACAAAAAAAGTTAGGTGCGCATATAAAGTGTAATTCTGCTTTAATGACCTCGCAACATTTGTTTTCACATTGAGTATTTGGTTGCTGACATTTCTGCACCAAAACTGCAGCTCCTGGCAAAAAAACAAACCAATATCACATGCGTTTTGATGCGGTATGTGTGAAGTTTTTTGTAAGGGGATGCATATTTGGTGCAGAAATGCATGCAGCCAAAAACTGATCACGTTCACATCACTTAATCTAGTAATCCAGCATTGACTTCAATGACTTCCCCTAAGGTGAGGTTAGTGAGTTCAATGAGTTAACCTCAGGTGAAGTTATTGAACGCAATGCTGCATTACTGGATTTGGCTATGTGCACATGATCAGTATTTAGTTGCAAACATTTCTGCACCAAATCTTCATCTCCTGGCAAAAAAAATGTGCCGATACCACATGCATTTTGACCTGGAGGGGTCTTTTGGGAGTTAATAAATTGAAGAAAGAGGGTGGGTTTTTTGTTTGTTTTCTTTTGGTTTTTTTAATAAAGAATTTTTCTCTTTTTTGTGTTTTTTTTTTACTTAAACAATTAGTAATGCGAGGATCTCATAGACCCCTTTCTATTACTAACCTCGGGCTTGATGACAGCTGTGATTTTTTGACAATTCACAGCTGTCATTAAATTCTTATATTAGGGCAATTGGGATGAGCCAGGTAAAGTGCTGGAATTGGTACATCTAATGGATTAGACAATTCTGGGGAAGCTACAGGCTGCTATTTTAGGTGGAGGAGGGCCAAATAACAATAGGACTCCCCAGCCTGAGAATACCAGCCCCCAGCTGTCCGCTTTCTCTTGGCTGGGTATCAAAATTGGTAAGGACCTCACAATGTATCTTTTATTATTTATTTAAATAATTAAATTAAGAAAAATGCATGGGGTCCCTCGTATGCTGATACACAGCCAAGATAATGTACACAGCTGAGCCCTGCAGCCTGTAACTATCTGCTTTATCTGCGCTGGGTATCAAAATATGGAGGACCCTGGGCCATCTTTCCAATTATTTATTTTTACACTCCGTTTCCTGATCCAAACAACTACTGTGAGGGCACCCAATCTCAGACTCTGGCACAGAGTGTGAGTGGGGGAAGCAGGATTGCAACCAAATACAGACAATGTTATAGAGGCCAGGCAGGGGAAGCAGTACGTAGACATGAACTTTAATGATCGGACCAGGAACTAGTGTGACAGCCACAGGGAGCTGTCTTCCCCATGCTGTTCCATTCAGTTTCAGCGCTTTTCCATCCATGGCAGCATTTTTACAGCCCTCCCAGACTGACTAATAAGGTCCTCCACAAAAAGATTCAAGTTTCCCATTGGCTTGCATTAGGTTTGTTATTCGGTATGAATGCATGAATAATAGAAATTATTCAACACTAAGGGGGGCTTTGCACGCTGCGACATCGATTCCGAAATATCGACGAGGTCACGCCGTTAATGACGTACATCCGGCGCCAGTAACGACATTGCAACGTGTAAATCCTAGATGCACCGATAAACGATCGCAAAAGCTTCGAAAATTGGTGATCTTTGTAGCGTCGTTCATTTTCATAATGTTGGGTCGACCGCAGGTACAATGTTGTTTGTCGCTCCTGCGGCAGCACACATCGCTGTGTGTAAACCCGCAGGAGTGACAAACATCTCCTTACCTGCGTCCCGACGGCAATGCGGAAGGGATGTTATGTCTCGCTCATCTCCGCCCCTCCGCTTCTATTGGCCGGCCAATTAGTGACGTCGCGGTGACGTCGCTGTGACGCTGAACGCACCTCCCCCTTGAAGGAGGGATAGTTAGGCAGTCACAGCGACGTCGCCGAGCAGGTATGTGCGTGTGACGCTGCCATAGCGATAATGTTCACTACGGCAGTAATCACCACATATCGCATGTGCGACGGGGGCGGGTACTATCGCGCTGGACATCGCTAGCCGATGCTAGCGATGTCGCAACGTGTAAAGTACCGCTAAGAATCCGTACCCAAATATTTGACTAATCGCCCATCTCACTTCATGAAATCACAGCCACTTTACTTGGACATTTAGGCCATGTTCACATGTAGCGTCAATGCTGCTTTTTTCTGCTGCTTTTTGCTGCTTGATGAAAACATAACACCAAAACTGAAGTTGAAAAGAGGATGGCTTCTATAAATGAATAATGATTCTAAACACACCTCAGCATCCACAATAGACGACCCCAGAAGGCGCAAGCTGAAGGTTTTACAATGGCTTTTACAGTCCCCTGATCTGAACATCATTGAAAATCTGTGGCTAGACCTCAGAAGACGAGCCAGGAATCTGACAGAACTGGAAGACTTTTCCAAGGAAGAATGTAAATGTATGAATTTGGGGTTAATTTTTGGGGTTAATCATTTTGGTAATTAGGCTTCATTAAAAAATGTGCACTTCGTCTTCTATAGCCTGTGTGTTCTATTGTCTATAGAATAAGTTAACTTCTATAGAATAAGTTAACTGAGAGTCCGTCAGTGAGCTCATTCAGTTTTATTTGATTTTATGTTTTGCAGATGATGCAATAAAAAACGAACATGTGAACAGCATCACAGATAATGGGTAGGTTTTCTGCCCATGAAAAACACAAATAGATGACTTATACAATGTCTATATATGGCTATTTATTTATTTCTTATGAATTGCTTATATATTGTTATCATTTTTCGCAGTGCTTTGCTCACATTATCCTTCCTAACCCTAACAGGGTTCAAAATCTACATTCCCTATCACTACATTTTTGGACCTTGGGAAGAAACTCATGCGAGAATATATAACCTCCTTGCGGATGTCATTCCTGGTGGGATTTGAACCCAGAACTGAAGCGTTACAAAGCAAAGTGCTAACCACTGAGCCACTGAGGCTAAAGGCCTTTTCTATGCAAGTTAATTTTTCTGGAAAGCAGATAATGATCTTTTCAGCATGTGACCACAAATATGTAAAATGCATACTAATGGTCATGTGACAGCTGGCGAGCACAGCTGAATCCTTACAGTGTATATATTACACACTGATAGGATTCAGCAAGCTGCAGTGATTGCCTAAATATACCCTTTCATTTGCAGACAGAGAACAGGGTAGAATATGCTGGGAGAAAAATGCAAATACAACTAGGACCGTGAAGACTGACAGGTGTAAATGCTCCACTGAGATCTATACCATAGACTGCAGGCGCACATATGACACTGCCCTGACAATTTATCATCCATCTTCAGCAGCTCACCAAGATGAGGAAGCCATTGCCAATTACACTGTATCTGTCATCACAAGACATCTATCTTCATTGCAAATGTATTTTTGGGCATGTGCTGCTGGAGATTACAAATTACACAGATCATTTTTTTTATTTCTTATATGTTTTTGTCAATGCCCGGGACGATTTTAGGCTTTATATTACAAAGCTGATATTTTGTCTGCATCTTTCTTGATAAAATTTAATTTTCATTTCAGATGATAAAAATATATATATTTATTACCTTTACCATCTGGGATTTGTTTCTGCCTCTGAACATCTAAGGATAAGCTGCAATAAAGGAGAATAGTCACATGACTGAAAGCTCAGAGCCGGGGACATCAAGGAGCAACCACAGGCAGCTAATCGCTGCAACGCCCGACAGCAAGAGGTAGTAATGGCAGACACTGTAACAAGTTTACAAAAAGGGGATGGATGATTCCTCAGTACACACAACATTGTGGGTTATTGATAGTGACAAATAATGTATAAAGGTATACATATGGTATTCAATACATACAATATACATATAGTATACAATATAAAGGTTGAACTTGATGGACCTAGGTCTTTTTCAACCTATGTAACTATGGGTGTTTGGACGAAGCACACGTGCATGACAACTATTCTGTAGAGCCTATATGTCAAAGTCTGGCCCATGGGCTGATTTTATTTGGCCTGCAATGCCAGGCGCCCATTATTCTGTTTGGAGAGCTACGTGGGGCCCATTATTCTGTATGGAGGGTTATATGGGGCCCATTATTCTGTATAGAGAACTATGTGGGGCCCATTAGTCTGTATGGAGGAGTATGTGGGGCACATTATTCTGTATGGCACGCTATGTGGGCTCATTATTCTATATGGAGGGCTATATGAGGCCTATTATTCTATATAGAGAACTATGTGGGGCACATTATTCTGTATGCAGGGCTATGTTGGGCCCATTATTCTGTATGGAGGACTATGTTGGGCCCATTATTTAGTATGGAGGACTATCTGGAGCTCATTATTATGTATGGAGGACCCATTATTCTATACAGAGCGCTATATGGGTGTCACGCTGCCGGTCCGACTGTGCCGCTCATCACCCGTCGCTCCAACCCCTGGGGTCCCCGCACCCCGCCGAGCCCGCTCACTTGCTACCTCGTCCAGACCTTTTCCCCGCTGGCTCCGCGCTGCTCACTCACTGCAGCCACCTGAGCTCCAGAGTCCTGCCTCTCCTTCTGTGGTCTCGGCTCTGACTTCTGGGTTACGGCTCTCACACATGCACACTAGGGGGCGCGCACGTGCACTCACCTAGACTTAAAGAGCCAGCACAGCTGTCCGGAATATCACTAATAAGTAACCTTGGGTATTTAAGACTTGCTACTCTGTAACGCCCCTGAACTAGTCAACGCTCCATGGTTCTGGGATCCTAACTTTTGGTATTGCTCCATCAGCATGCAAATCCTAGTCACACCTCACACCACACCCTGTCAGGCACACCAGTGGGTGGTCTAGCTTGAACAGGGCTATCCGCCTAGGGGTCAGGCAGACTGGTGGGAGGGGCTGAGTCAGTTCAGAAGTAGCTCCCAAAGAGTGAGGACCTGGGAGTTGGAGCTCCCTTGGAGACATTGGCTAGGTTGCAGACGGTGGTCTGGAACCAAAGGAGTCAGAGACCCGGTCGCAGGGTATTGGAAAAAGGTGCTAGGCTTAGTCTTGGGGAACGGTTGGCACGGAGTACCTAGTAACCAAACCAGTACTGAGCATGGTGGGGTACTGGACCCTAGATCAGGGAGTAGCTTCACGCAACCTGATAACCTGTGGAGGATAGTCTCTTTATGCACTGTCCCCAAGAGCTCAGAGATCAAAGGCATCAACACAACGAGGGGGATAGGGCTTTCCAGCTTATGCGGCCCACTGAAATCCCAAGTGTCAGCCATCGAGAGCACAGCTTCTCTACTTAACAGTGGGGAGCGGGACCCCGACAGCTTCAAGCCGCGGGGTCACTCAGAACATCTAAAATACAGTGCATAGAGGCAAGGTACAGACTATCAGCAATACCAAAGGAAGTAGACTTCCGGACGAGCTCCCATGAAATGGCAGCGACACGCAGAGACTTGGTTTACCTTTGAGTCAGAGTCTGCTATGCGGTCGCATCACTACCAACACTGCCTGAGTGAGTACGCTGTCCTCCCCTGCTTCCAATCTGCACCGTGCTCCCCACACCTTCCCCATCCAAAGTCCCGGGGCCTCCCCTACCTGTGGAGGGAACATTATCTAGCTGCCCCACTCCATCTCCCCCGAGTACTCCCATCGGCAGCGGCGGTACTCCCCTTACCGTGAATCATCGGTGGCGTCATGAACTCTCATTCCCTGTAAATACCCCCTTTTCATTTGAAGTGGCCGTGAGCCCCCAGGTCCGAAGACCCTCGGCCACAGCAAACCCCGTATCCAAGCGGTTCAACCACTGCAGGGGCGGCACAACTCCCCATGGCCAGTGCTTGTTCAACGTGTCCCTGTAGCTTGTTTCTTGTACTAGTTGTTCAGGTTCCTCTATGCCTGTGCTTTGTGTAACTCCGTCTCTGCTTGCAGATCCTGAGTACTGTTCCTAGCACACACTCCAGCCTGATCCCAGTAACCTGCTCCAGTCTCCAGTTCTGGACTTCAGCCTGATCCCATTAATCTGCACCAGTCTCTGCTCCTGAACTTCAGCCTAATCCCTGTGACCTTCACCAGTCTCAGTTCTGGACTTCTGCGTTTTCCCGTTAACCTGTACCTGGTCCAGATCGGATCCTGCATCCAGTGATTCTTGCTGATCCTGGCTTCCGTGCATCTAGGCCCTCTGCGGTTACGCCCGACAGTCCCTGTATAGGGGTTCGCTCGAGGCGGCGTCACAGGGGAGTCCGGTGCATGGTCCAGTGGGTCCACTCCCAGGACTATCCTTACAATGGGGCCAATTTTTCTGTATGGAGAGCTATGTGGGACAAATTATTTGTATGGAGGACTATGTGGGGCCCATTATTCTGTATGGAGGACTATGTGGGGCCCATTATTCTGTATGGAGGGCTATGTGGGGCCCATTATTCTGTATGGAGGGCTATATGCAGACCTTTATACTGTATGGAGGACTATGTGGGGCACATTATTCTGTATGGAGGACTATGTGGGGCCCATTATTCTGTATGGAGGACTATGTGGGGCCCATTATTCTTTATTGAGGGCTATATGCAGCCCTTTATACTGTATGGAGGACTATGTGGGGCACATTATTCTGTATGGAGGACTATGTGGGGCCCATTATTCTGTATGGAGGGCTATATGCAGACCTTTATACTGTATGGAGGACTATGTGGGGCACATTATTCTGTATGGAGGACTATGTGGGGCCCATTATTCTGTATGGAGGACTATGTGGGGCCCATTATTCTTTATGGAGGGCTATATGCAGCCCTTTATACTGTATGGAGGACTATGTGGGGCACATTATTCTGTATGGAGGACTATGTGGGGCCCATTATTCTGTATGGAGGGCTATATGCAGACCTTTATACTGTATGGAGGACTATGTGGGGCCCATTATTCTGTATGGAGGACTATGTGGGGCCCATTATTCTGTATGGAGGACTATGTGGGGCACATTATTCTGTATGGAGGACTATGTGGGGCCCATTATTCTGTATGGAGGGCTATATGCAGACCTTTATACTGTATGGAGGACTATGTGGGGCCCATTAATCTGTATGGAGGACTATGTGGGGCACATTATTCTGTATGGAGAACTATGTGGGGCCGCAACAAGGTTGGCCCATGACTTTATCCAAGTTATTAACTTTAGCCCTCTGTGTATTTGAGTTTGACGTCCCTGCTATAGAGGTATCTACCTTTCAATTACGTATATCTTGGTGACCGAGACAAGTTATATATGTTACATACTGTGTGCCTGATGTAAAACTATAATTTATGCTTGATGTAAATCATAGTCATCTGTACTGCAATGAACATTAGTTTACCTTCGACATACATTATTGCGATAACTGTACCCTTCATATTATCACAATGCACTGCAATACAGATAGACTAATTGCGTTTTCGATGTACCAGCCATACTTCTGAATGCTACCAATAGATATCCATATTTGATGTCACCTAGCGCAATAATTTAATGAATTGTATTTAATAAAAGATTATATATTGTATGCGATACCATTATAGATTATATGTCACTACTTCATAAACCATCAATATCTATGTCTGTGTAAGCTTAGTGTACATATAATTATTTTTCTAATTATTGTCTATCATTTTTTTAAAGTGACATAGTGTCCATATATATTTGCTGTTCCCAGTATACACTTCCTTCTGCTTCTACGTTGCCACATATTTCTAATTCTTTTTATCTTCTTTAATAAAAATATCGTTATATACCTCATATACAATGTTGGTGTTTTTTCCAGAGTCCTTCCTTTGTGCCAATTAGTTTCTTGCCGCCACTTTCCTATGTATATGGTTTCTTTTACCCCATACAATTACTTATATACTACGGTACGGTGCACCCATATACAATTATAATAATAATAATAATTTTATTCATTTATATAGCGCTATTAATTCCACAGCACTTTACATACATTGGCAACACTGTCCCCATTGGGGCTCACAATCTAGAGTCCCTATCTGTATGTCTTTCAAGTGATTATTATGCTTCTTTACAATCTCTTCTATGTAACCTATCAGCTGCGGAGCTTCCAGCTTGTTCCTGCTTGGATGATTCTATCGGCTCCTCATAGAATATTTCGCGTGAACTGGGAGAAGTGGTATTTCTACAAGTCCACTATTATAAAGAGCCAAGAAGCCACATAGTACTGTAGAGGGGGAGTCATAACATAATGTGCAAATAATATATTGTAACAATGCAAGAGAAAAATAGCATAACAACTGCATACCATGCAGAAAAACATTTTGTCACGATATGACTGCAGGTGTCCCATTAGGTACGAAGGACTCCTGGTGAGTGACGCAACACAGAGTAAAAACCAAGGAAGCAATACAACAGAAGGCCCTGGTGCTAGGGAGAGGAGAGCGGGGTCAGCTCCTAACACTCATCTGAGGCTGATCCCTTTACTCCCTAACGTTCATAGATGGGTCCTTCCCTCATGCGCCACCATGTGCTTAGGTCCTCGCTGACCCTGAACTTACCCCGACTAGTGGACGCCAGCAAGACGCTAGTCTCGCCATTGCAATAAGACATGAGAAAGGTAAGACAAATAAATGGGGAAAGACACACCAAATAACACTCCACAGCACCTCCAGCAGTAACTTCTCAGCTGCAAAGAAGTAACACCTCAGCTTCTCCAGAGACTGGCTCCTTCAAAGTGGACAGTATAGAATATACTATAGCTGGCATCAGGAGGCATGAGGAGCAGATATTTATAGAAGAAAGGAGTAGCTGCAGCTGAGGTTACAACTGCCTGTTAGATCACTGCAGGATAGACATGAACCCTTACCCGTGCAGTACCAGATGGTATTAAATACGCTCCAAATCAGGGTAAACGATGAATGGGCACTAAAATGGAACTGCGATCAACGATAAGCTGTGACCTTCTGATCCCAGATTCCCCCAGGATCCCATAAGGCTGTGACACACGCATAACACATTTCCTATAAAAATAAATACAATCTGTTCTCTACTTTTAAAAAGTAATTAAAGGGGTTTTCTCGTATTTTAATATGATTAGTTTATCCACCGGATAGGTCATTATCATTAATACTAGATTGGTAGGGGTGGGAAACCCAACACACCCAGGTTGCCATAATGATTTAAGGTTTTCCGATGTGTCCATAAAAATTATTATTTAGCCTTGATTTTTTGATAAGCTGTCAGAAAAAAATAAGTTAAGTTGGCAACTCTGCGACACATTAGCTGACCACCTGTTTCCGATGTCAGCAATGGCCAGTTGTTGAGTGCAACAACACCTTCATCAATTGCATAATGGCCACAGCGGAGTACTGCACATCCACCCCTACTAATTGGAATAGGTGCGGATGTGCAGTACGAGCCTTGGCTACTACATAGCAGACGGAGTTCCAACTTATCACATCCAGTCGGCCACGGGAACAATAGATTGGCAAGGATGATCTGGTATTGATAACCTATCCTAAGGATAAGCCATCAATATTAAAGTACCGAACCCCTTTAAACTAATATTTTTTTCTAATAATTTTGTCCAGCATATGAAACTTTAGAAATCATATTTTTATTGAATTTCTCTTAATTCCTGTAAAAAAAGCAAGTAACCAGCATCCAATGTCTTGCTTTTTTCAAGTCTATGTACCTGCCTTCAAATGTGATATCAGAATGCAATCATTTGGAGTGCAGATGATGGCAGTGAAAGGTCATTTGGAGTGCAGATGATGGCAGTGAAAAGGTCATTTGGAGTACAGATGATGGCAGTGAATTATCATTTGGAGTACAGATGATGGCAGTGAAAAGGTCATTAGGAGTACAGATGATGGAAGTTAAAAGGTAATTTGGAGTATAGATGATGGCAGTGAAAGGTAACTTGGAGTACAGATGATGGCAGTGAAAGGGTCAGCACTAGTTTACTCTGGGTGTTGTGCTTATCAGAACCATTTCCTACAGCAGGATCATCTGCAGGCTGAGTTTATATGATAAGTACTGAGCTGACCCTTTGACTGCCATCATCTGTACTCCAAATGAGTACATTTTATATAATTTGCAGTTGAAGACATAAGAATAGACTAGGTAAAAACCAGGGTTTTGAAACCACTTAAATGTATTTTTTTTTACAGGAATGAAGACAAATCCTTGGCACAGAGTAAATAGATTATTTTTTGTTACTTTTGCTGGAAAGAGATGAATCACTTTTATTTATAGAGAGGATATGTTTTTCTTAGACAAAGAGCTCTGGAAATATTTCTCTTCTTATAAATCTGTTTCTCTCCAGAATCTGCTGAGATTATAGACATAGTTTGCAACTACGTAAATCACAAATGCTTCAAGGTTCAGGAGGACAAAAAATAAATAAATGTTACTAGTTTCTATAGTAATCATCATTTAATTCAAAAATATAATAAACAACTTGAAAATAGCTGCTCTTAGGTTCAGATTCTTGCTCGCAGCCCCTGGAAACCGATTCTTGCACTCCCACTCACTCTTAAAGGGAACCTTTCAGCAAAAAAAAACCAAAAACACTATTCATCTTCAACCATAGTTATGATCTGCATATATATATATATATATATACTCGTATATGCAGGTAAATAATATTTTAAACATATGTGGCATTTTAACTGCACTTGCAGCTGCAGGGAAAAAATGAAGTTATATCCTCCAAGCAGCTGCTTGCTTCCAGTTATTGGGGAAGTGCCAGGATTGTGAACAGAACATTGTCACTCACTCCTCCTGCTCCATGAGTGACATCTTCATCTATGGGCTGTCCAAATTTTACACTTGCATTGGGGAGATTGATCAGAGACTCAGATCAAAGTGGACATGTGTTCACACTTTTGTGCGGACCCCTCCAGCCACGAAAACAGCACCATAGACTATAATGGATCTCTGTGAAAAACTGAAGTCTAAATAAACATTAACTCTTAACAAATAATATGGGTTATGGCAATGTTCAACTAGATGGACATATGTTATTTTTCATACTAGATGTAGCACTGGCAGCCCTGCATTCCTCGGTGTCCCCTCTGCAGGGATGCGCATTCAATCACTACCACAGCTCTTTGTTTTATCTCTCCTCACTGCCTGGCATCCCTGCAGTCTCCCTCGTGGCTTCTTTCTGCTTTCCCCTCCCTGGGCCTGTTCGCACATCACAAGTCCTCCGGGAGTGCTCCTAAGCTGAGAGGTACTGGGTATTTAAGGCATACTCCCACTAGGGGAGGTGCCTGATCAACACCTTCTGTTCAGTTAGTCGGCAGTCTTCTATCTAGCTAGCTGTCAGGTCCCCGTGTCAGCCCTGTTTGTCCTGTTCTGCCTGTTGCTGGTTCCAGCCTCCTGCCCTGTTGGCACCTGCTTCCAGTCCTGTCCTGCCTGTACCTGCTACCAGTCCATCCTACCTTGTTGGTACTAGGTGACTGTATATAAATTAAACACTTAAAAGAATGTTGCACTCACTTAAAAGTAATCTGTTAACAGGTTTTTGCTATGTAAACAGAAAACAGCATGCTGGAAGGGTTAACACAAAGAATTCAGTGATGCCTGTCTTGTTTAGGTCCGATCTGCTGTTTTTTTTTGCTATGTATGTTTAAGCTGCAGGACTTATCTTTGCTCAGACTACAATGAGCAAGGCAGTCCGGTACGCCCCCTCCTCTGACTGACACCTCACTGTCAATGTACAATTTCTATAAAGAGCCTGATGTTGGCAGGGGCAGCTGTCTCAGCTTTGCTACGTTGCTAAACCTAATATTTCTGATTGTGTCAGAACGTCTGCAGCCAGTAATCTAAGTGATACATTGTTGGAAGCAGGATCTCTTTGTCTACATCATGCTGCTTTCAGATGAGCTAGCAAAAACCTGCTGACAGATTACGTTCAAAGAGAACTTAGTAAGGGTATAAGTCATCAAAATATAATCATTCTCCTAATAATGTTTTGAATCGAGGCTGCATTCCCACATCTGTGTGATACATCCTCTGCCATTAACGTCTATGGGGATCCATGTAAAACAAAATAAACGGAATACAGACTTTGTCCTTCAAGTCACATCAAGAGAAGAAGGGGAGGAGAAAAGATCCAGCACCAACGTAATAAAAAAATTCTTTATTCAAAATTCCTAAAAAAGGTAATTCCAACCAAGTGCAGAATATATTTACGCTTGACGCGTTTCGGAGAAAGTAGACTCCTTATTCATAAGCTACATAAGATGTTGCTTATGAATAAGGAGTCTACTTTCTCCGAAACGCGTCAAGCGAAAATATATTCTGCACTTGGTTGGAATTACCTTTTTTCATCCGTTTTTAACTGATCCATTGTTTAGAGTCAGTGGATAAAAAAAAAGTTCAGATTCACTTCAGTGAAAAAAAAAAGGATGAGAAAAAAAATGGAAGCAACTTGTTTGACACCTGAGAAGAAAATGGTGCTGTTTCCCACAGATGGTAACACTCACACAGAAGTGTGGATGATGCCTTTGTTTCAGTGCAGTGTAAAAGTATCGGTGTGAAAACAATGTTTATAAAGTAACTGTAATTTTAACCCCTTCACAACATAAAACGTACTAATACATCTTATGTCAGGTCCTTGTGTAAGGAGTGTCCTGCCAGACAAAGTTCACAAAACTCACTTTGGAGGGAAATGTTCTGCTTCAATAGGGATTTGTTACGTGAGTGAATAGGAAGTATAATGCATGACACGACACACAACACAACAAAGGGGACACTCTAACAATGGTGAGCCCTAGCGCTAGTGAGGGGAAGATGGGACACTACCTTCATTCACTTGCAGCTGTACCCTGCTCTCCTGAGCAGTCCCTATACAGGCTCCACGTCTGTTGCCGAACAGGATACCTGAGACTCTGGCAGGCTCTGTCATAGCACTGGCTAGTGAGCTGGCAGGTGAGGGATGCTAGAAGGAATGACAGACAGGGGTAAAACAACAACAGACAGCTGCAGTCAGCACCAGGACTGCAGCCTACACAGTAACTTGCAGAGAGGGCCCCACCAGCTCCTTCCACCTCCAGCCATGCATCCAAATGATTGAGAGAATAACCTGCACCCTCTACTGCGAGCAGAGGGTATATATAGGGACTAGGAGTGGTCTAAACCGGAAACACTTGGGCAGGTAATGGCAATGCTTTGCTGGCAAGAATTACTGACATTAACCCTCTCCTCCCCAAAGGAAAGGGAATACATTTAATCTGCAGAGTCTCAAAGCAAAGAGACGACCGTGACAGGATTACAGATGGAGAAAGTAACCAGCAGAAATACTCCTTGGGATTCCATTTTCACAACGGAAAACATTGTAGGAACGTCAACTTATACGGCAATTACAGTCATATGAAAAAGTTTGGGCACCTCTATTAGTGTTAACCTTTTTTCTTTACAACATTTTGGGTTTTTGCAGCAGCTATTTCTGTTTCATATATCTAATAACTGATGGACTCAGTAATATTTCTGGATTGAAATGAGGTTTATTGTACTAACAGAAAATGTGCAATCCGCATTTAAACAAAATTTGACCGGTGCAAAAGTATGGGCACCCTTATCAATTTCTTGATTTGAACACTCCTAACTACTTTTTACTGACTTACTAAAGCACTAAATTGGTTTTGTAACCTCATTGAGCTTTGAACTTCATAGGCAGGTGTATCCAATCACGAGAAAAGGTATTTAAGGTGGCCACTTGCAAGTTGTTCTCCTATTTGAATCTCCTATGAAGAGTGGCATCATGGGCTCCTCAAAACAACTCTCAAATGATCTGAAAACAAAGATTATTCAACATAGTTGTTCAGGGGAAGGATACAAAAAGTTGTCTCAGAGATTTAAACTGTCAGTTTCCACTGTGAGGAACATAGTAAGGAAATGGAAGAACACTGGTACAGTTCTTGTTAAGCCCAGAAGTGGCAGGCCAAGAAAAATATCAGAAAGGCAGAGAAGAAGACTGGTGAGAACAGTCAAGGACAATCCACAGGCCACCTCCAAACACCTGCAGCATCATCTTGCTGCAGATGGTGTCAATGTGCATCGGTCAACAATACAGCGCACTTTGCACAAGGAGAAGCTGTATGGGAGAGTGATGCGAAAGAAGCCGTTTCTGCAAGCACGCCACAAACAGAGTCGCCTGAGGTATGCAAAAGCACATTTGGACAAGCCAGTTACATTTTGGAAGAAGGTCCTGTGGACTGATGAAACAAAGATTGAGTTGTTTGGTCATACGAAAAGGCGTTATGCATGGAGGCAAAAAAACACGGCATTCCAAGAAAAGCACTTGCTACCCACAGTAAAATTTGGTGGAGGTTCCATCATGCTTTGGGGCTGTGTGGCCAATGCCGGCACCGGGAATCTTGTTAAAGTTGAGGGTCGTATGGATTCAACTCAGTATCAGCAGATTCTTGACAATAATGTGCAAGAATCAGTGATGAAGTTGAAGTTACGCAGGGGATGGATATTTCAGCAAGACAATGATCCAAAACACCGCTCCAAGTCTACTCAGGCATTCATGCAGAGGAACAATTACAATGTTCTGGAATGGCCATCCCAGTCCCCAGACCTGAATATCATTGAAAATCTGTGGGATGATTTGAAGCGTGCTGTCCATGCTCGGCGACCATCAAACTTAACCTCATAACGACGGCTGTACGACTTAAAGCGGCGGCAAAACAGGGTACTTATTCTGTTCCGCCGCTTTAATGCGGCGGCCCGAAAAAACCCTGTAGCGCCCCCCAGCGACCGAAAATCTCGGGGGTTTCAGCTACCGGGGGTAGCTGAGACCCCCCAGATTATGAATCGGGGTGTTTTTTTTGGACCCCGATAATGTGATCGGCGGTATACACCGTATACCTACGAACACATGAAAAAAAAAATAAATGGCCGGTAAAACTGATTTCTTTTTCATCTGACATGATCAAACATGTCAGATGAGAAAGAAATATAAACCCCTAGTGCCCCCTAAGCCCCCGGTACCGGAGAGTCTCCCCCCACCCCTACCCCCCTCCGGAGCAGTCAAAATGGCGTCGAAGCGCACAGAAAACTGCCGCCGCCGCCGGCTCTGCATTCATTTCCCTCCGATCTGAAATGATCAAACATTTCAGATCGGAGGGAAATGTCCTCCCCCTGACCCCTCCTCCGGTCCACCGGAGCCCTCTGGTCCACCGGAGACCCTCCGTTTCTCTAGAGCGCTCCCCCTTCCCCCTCTCCGGAGCATGCAAGATGGCGGCGCGCAGCGCACAGCGCGTGGCTGCATTCATCCTGCTCTTTCTGCCGCATGTGACACGTCACAAGCGGCAGAAAAGTCTTCCCCAGGTCACCCGGTCAGCCCCCGGTCAGCCCCCGGTCAGCGCCCCGTTACCTGGCTGCTGCTCCGTCCCCGCGATCACTCCGCCTCCTAGAAAGCTGGCGGCGCATGCGCAGACAGCGGCTGTCAGCTGGATCCTTGCAAGCAGGGACGCTGACCTCGCTGCTGCGCTGTGGACCGGGGGAGAGTGAGTGCAGTAATCTGCAGCCACACTCCTCACATGGAGAGCCTGCTGTTCTAGAAAATGGGGGGTACGTTCTGTGAGCGTGCCCCTCATATTCTGGAATGAGGTTACTGCAGGTCACTCTGCCCTAGGTTGGACCGGGGCAGTGTGAGTGCAGTATTCTCAGATTACTGCACCCACACTGCTCATGGAGAGCTTGCTCTTCCAGAAAATGGGGGATACGTTCCCTGAACGTGCCCCCAATATTCTAGAAGGTCCAGAGTCGCCGAGGGACCTCCAAAATGGATTACAGCGACCGAAATTTATTTATTTTCAATAAATTGGTGAAAAAGGAATGTTTCGGGGAGGTTTTTTTTCAAATAAAATGTTTTTTTTGTGTTTATTTTTTTCTATTACTGACTGGGTTTGTGATGTCGGGTATCTGTTTAGATGCCGTGACATCACTAACCCCAGGGCTTGATGCCAGGTGACATTACAGCTGGTATCAACCCCGTATATTACCCCGTTTACCACCGCACCAGGGCGCGGGATGAGCTGGAGCGAAGCGCCAGGATTGGCGCATCTAATGGATGCGCCACTTCTGGGGTGGCTGCGGCCTGCTATTTTTAGGCTGGGAAGAGTCCAATAACCATGGCTCTTCCCACCCTGAGAATACCAGACCCCAGCTGTCTGCTTCACCTTGGCTGGTGATCTAATTTGGGGGGGGGACCCCACGTTTGTTTGTTTTTTAAAAAACGCCTGGGGAGCCCTCCAAATTGATCACCAGCCAAGGTGAAGCTGTCAGCTGTGGTTTGCAGGCTACAGCTGTCTGCTTTACCCTAGCTGGCTATCAAAAATAGGGGGGACCCCACGTCGTTTATTTTAATTATTAATTTTTTGGGGGGCTAAATACACGGCTAGGCACCCTTTAGTGCCACATGAAAGGCACTAAAGGGCGCCAGCTTAGAATATGTAGGGGGGTGGGACGTTATATATGTTTGACATCTATCCATTCATCCATTGTAGCATTTTAGGCTGTGTGCTCACAATCAGGGTTTGCAGCGTTTTGGGCTCAGTGTTTTCCCTGCATCCATAGCACTGCATTGTGCAGTAGAAGCACAGTGGAAGGATTTTTAGAAATCCTATGCCCAATGTGCTTCTTTTCTCCGCAGCATAAACCGACCCGTGGTGCAGCTTCCCGAGCCTCAGCATGTCAATTTATGCTGCGGAGACAAAAGTGTTCTCTGCAGATAGCATAGAGCTCCACAGCAGCCTGAACCCAAATCGTGGGCATGGGCAGCTGCGTTCTCCCGTGGACAACACTCACATCTCTGCAGGAAGGCTGACACTGTGTACTAGACGCTGTGTCGCTGGATCATGGCCACATAGCCTAAAAGTGAGAAATTTGGTGCTACAGCAACATTTTTGTGAAGTACCTGTGGATTCAAAATGCTTACTATACTCCTGAATAAAATCCAGTTTCCAAAATGGGGCCACTTGTGGGGGGTTTCTGCTGTATAGGTACCCAAGGGGCCCTGCTAATGTGACATGGTGCCCGCAATTTATTTCAACTTTTCCAGAATTCAAATGGTGCTCCTTCCATTCCAAGCCCTCCCATTTATCCAAACAGAGGTTTTTGGCCACATGTGGGGTATCCCTGTGCTCATAAGACATTGGATAACAACCTGTGGGGTCCACGGTTTGTTGTTGCCTCTTGAAAAAGTAAGAAATATGATGCTAAAGCAACATTTTTGTGAAAAAAATGAAAATTTTCAATATGGCAACCTAAGCTTATCAAATTCTGTGAAGTACTCTTGGATTCAAACTGCTCAATATACACCTAGATAAAAGCCTTGAGGTGTCTTGTTTCCAGAATGGGGTCACTTGTGGGAAACCTCCACTGTTTAGGCACCTTAGGGGCTTTCCAAATGCAACATAGCGTCCGCTAATGATTCCAGCCAATTGTGCAGTCAAATGGCGCTCCTTCCCTTCCGAGCCCTGCTGTGCACCCAAACAGTTGATTTTCATCACACATAAGGTATCAGCATACTCAGGAGAAATTGCACAATAAATTTTATGCTGAATTTTTTCCTTTTACACTTGTAAAAAAAAAAAGCTACCTGGTTGAAGTAACAATTTTGTGGTAAAAATGTATTTTTTTATTTTCACAGCTCAACATTATAAACTTCTGTGAAGCACCTGAGGGTTCAGGGTACTCACCAAACATCTAGATAAATTCCTTTAGGGGTCTATTTTCCAAAATGGAGCCACATGTTGGGGAGCTTCACTGTTTAGGCACCTCAGGGGCTCTCCAAATGCAACAAGGCGTCCGCTATTGATTCCAGACAATTTTGCAGTCAAATGGCGCTCCTTCCCTTCCGAGCCCTGTCATGCGCCCAAACAGTTGATTTCCACCACATATAAGGTATCGCCAAACTCAGGAGAAATTGCACAATAAATTTCATGGTGATTTTTTTCCTGTTACCCTTGTGAAAAAAAAGCTACCTGGTTGAAATAACAATTTTGTGGTAAAATTTTATTTTTTTATTTTCATGGCTCAACGTTATAAAATTCAGTGAAGCACCTGGGGGTTCAGGGTACTCACCAAACATCTAGATAAATTCCTTGAGGGGCCTAGTTTCCAAAATGGGGTCACTTGTGCGGGGTTTCTGCTGTTTAGGTACCTTAGGGGACCTCCAAATGCGACATGGTGCCCGCAATCTTTTTCAGCCAAATTTCCTTTCCAAAATTCAAATATTGCTCCTTTCGTTCCAAGCCCTCCCATTTGTCCAAACAAAGGTTTCAGACCACATGTGAGATATCACTGTGCTCATAAAAAAGTGGTTAACAAACCTTGAGGTCAAATTTTTGGAATTACCTCTTGAAAAAGTGAGAAAATTGATGCTAAAGCAACATTTTTGAGAAAATTATTAAAATTTTCAATATGACAACGTTACGTTAACAAAATCTGTAAAGTACCTGTGGATCTAAAATGCTCACTATACCCCTAGATAGAAGCCTTGAGGGGTCTAGTTTCCAAAATGGCGTCACTTGTGAGGGGTTTCTTCTGTTTAGGTACCTTAGCAGACCTGTAAATGCAACATGGTGCCCGCAATCTATTTCAGCCAAATTTGCTTTCCAAAATTCAAATATTGCTCCTTCTGTTCCGAGCCCTCCCATTTGTCCAAACAGAGGTTTCTGACCACATGTGGGGTATCGGCGCGCTCATAAGAAAGTGGGGAACAAGTTTTGGGGTCCATTTTGTTGTGTTATTTCTTCTAAAAGTGAATAAATTTGGGTTAGAGCAACATTTTTAGGTAAAATTTAATTTTTCCTTTTTTTCATTCCACATTGCTTTTGTTCATGTGAAGCACCTGAAGGGTTAATAAACTTCTTGAATGTGGTTTTGAGTACTTTGGGGGGTGCAGTTTTTAGAATGGTGTCACTTTAGGGTATTTTCTGTCATCTAGGCCTATTGAAATCACTTCAAATGTAATGTGGGCCCTAAAAAAATGGTTTTGTAAATTTTGATGTAAAATAAACTTTGAACCCCTCTAACTTCCTAACCAAAAAAAAAATTTGTTTCCAAAATTGTGCTGATGTAAAGTAGACATGTGGGAAATGTTATTTATTAACTATTTTGTGTCACAGAAATTTTTTTCATAAACGCAAAAAATATTGTCCTAAATTTGGTACTACCATGAAGTCCAATATGTGACGAAAAAAACAATCTCAAAATCACCAGGATCCGTTGAAGCGTTCCAGAGTTATAACCTCATGAAGTGACACTGGTCAGAAGTGCAAAATTTGGTCTGGTCATTAAGGTGAAAATTAGCTCCGTCACTAAGGGGTTAACTGAACTGCAATTGTTTTATAAACAGGAATGGTCAAATATACCTTCATACAGGATCCAGGAACTCATTAAAAGCTACAGGAAGCGACTAGAGGCTGTTATATTTGCAAAAGGAGGATCTACAAAATATTAATGTCACTTTTATGTTGAGGTGCCCATACTTTTGCACCGGTCAAATTTTGTTTAAATGTGGATTGCACATTTTCTGTTAGTACAATAAACCTCATTTCAATCCAGAAATATTACTCAGTCCATCAGTTATTACATATATGAAACTGAAATAGCTGTTGCAAAAACCCAAAATGTTGTAAAGAAAAAAGGTTAACATTAATAGGGGTGCCCAAACTTTTTCATATGACTGTATCTCAATCTAATAATTTGTTTACAAATATGATCCACTCTATATCCATTCATCTAGAAGTCATATATTATACACTCTTACTATTTTTATATATGCTTTTTATATTGAAGCACATAGGCAGATGGTGCTATTTTGAGAGCTGCTTAGAAGTTGGAGCACTAATGTTTTTCGCTAATTTGTATTTTTGATGAACAATACTATTATTTAGCTATAGTGCTGTTGATCAATCCAAAAGGTTAATAAGCCTGAAAGCCTGGATATTTCATCGTTTCATAGTTTTAAGGCTGAAGGTAGACTTAAAGGGATTTTCCCACAAACAAAGATAATTTTAATCAATAGATCCCAAGGTCTAATAATAATTTCCACAATTGGATGTATTTGCAAAAAATGTTCCTGTGCTGAGATAATTTTATATACAAGAGCATCTCAATAAATTAGAATATCATCAAAAAGTTAATATATTTCTGGAATTCAATACAAAAAGGGAAATGTCGCGGGCGGGGAGGAGGATGTCAGCACACTACGCTCACCCCTTCTGCTCGGGTCCGGCGGCTGCTGCTCAGTGGTGGCTCGAGCGGTGGGCCGGATCCCGGGGGTTTCTCGAGCGGCACTCCTCGCCCGTGAGTGAAAGGGGGTTTGTTGGGTGTGGGAAATGTTTATTGTCCGTGACGCCACCCACGGTTGTGGTGATTTCACCACCGCTGCTCAGTACAGGGGTCCCGGGGATGGTGATGCGGAGCAGCCAGGTGTTGTGTTGCCCCTCCGTGGGTAGGGGTTGGTGATCCCGGGGCCCGGTGATGGTTTGGGAGGTGCAGGGCCTGGTGGGCGCAGGGACGCGGGGGCAGTGCTGTGCCTTGCGGCACTGTGGTACTCATTCAGCCTGAGACGTGGACACAGTTTTACGGTAAATCAAACGGCTGGATAGACGGTCCCACGGACGGCTGCACTTGCTCTCCCGGTAGGTGACGGTGATGTCCCTCTTCCTTGCACCTCTGTGTACTTTTTGGTTGCGATGGGTCCCCACCGGTAACCCGCTCCCCGGCTTCAAGCTGGACCGGGGAAGCTCTACTCTTTGCCCGCAGGCGCTGGCCCTAAGAAACTGGTGCCTTGGCGGTGGCGGTGTCTCTCTTCCACTGGCTGGGCTGTTGCCTTCAATCGGGACTTGGTTGTTGGGGGATCTACGTCCCCTTCACTGACGGATTCGGCAAATTATGGCGACTCCAAGCCTTGCCGGGGTCCGAGAGGCCCCTGCCCTGGTGCTGACTGTCCTTCGGAACACTGCTCCAGACCACCGGGCACACAGCCTATGGGGTCCTTCCAGGAACTTCCAAACGGTCCCCCTTCAGACAGTCACCGCCGTTGCTGACCTTGCTGACCTGTCCTGCACACAGCTGGACTACTTCAGGCTTTTGCACGCTCTTTCTGTTCTGTCACCACTCTTGCTTTCCTCCTTTACTACTTTACTTTGCCTCTACTTTCACTTCCTTAGCTCATCTTAGCTCCTCATTCAAGCTCCCCCTGAGCTATCTGCCTGGTTTCTCCCGCCTCCAGAGCTGTGAATTCCTCGGTGGGCGGAGCCAACCACCTGGCCCACCCCCTGGTGTGAATCATCAGCCTCTGGAGGAAGGCAACAAGGACTTTTGGTTAGCTGAGATGTTCCTACCTGGGATGTAGGGTGTGGTGGTGTGTGACCTGTGTCCCCTGGCTTGCCCAGGGCGACACAGAAACACATATATTATATAGAGTCATTACACACAGAGTGATCTATTTCACATGTTTATTTCTGTTAATGTTGATGATTATGGCTTCCAGCCAATGAAAACCCAAAAGTCATGATCTCAGACAATTAGATTATATAAAACCAACTAAAAAAATTATTTTAAATTCAGAAATGTTGGCGCCTACTGAAAAGTCTGTACAGTAAATGCCTCAATACATGCTCAGGGCTCCTTCTGCATGAATTACTGCATCAATGCAGCGTGGCATGGAGGCGATCAGCCCGTGGCACTGCTGAGGTGTTATGGAAGCCGAGGTTGGTTTGATAGCAGCCTTCAGCTCGTCTGCATTGTTGGGTCTGGTGTCTCTCAACTTTCTCTTGACAATACCCTATAGATTCTCTATGGGGTTTAGGTCAGGTGAGTTTGGTGGCCAATCAAGCACAGTGATACTGTGGTTATTAAACTAAGTATTGGTACTTTTGGCAGTGTGGACAGGTGCCAAGTCCTGCTGGAAAATGAAATTTACATCCCCAAATAGCTTGGGGCAGAGGGAAGCATGAAGTGCTCTAAAATTTCCTGGTAGATGGCTGCGCTGACTTTGGTCTTGATAAATCACAGTGGACCTACACCAGCAGATGACATGGCTCCCCAAACCATCACTGATTGTGGAAACTTCAAACTAGACCTCAAGCAGCTTGGATTATGGCCTCTCCACTCTTCCTCCAGACTCTGGGACCGCGATTTCCAAATGAAATGCAAAATTTACTTTCATCTGGAAACAACACCTTGGACCACTGAGCAACAGTCCAGTTCTTTTTCTTCTTGGCCCAGGTAAGACGCTTCTGGCGTTGTCTATTGGTCATGAGTGGCTTGACACAAGGAATACGACAGTTGTAGCCCATGTCCTGGATACGTCTGTGTGTCGTGGCTCTTGAAGCACTGACTCCAGCAGCGTCCACTCCTTGTGAATCTCCTCCAAATTTGTGAATGGCCTTTTCTTAACAATCCTATCAAGGCTGCATTTATCCCAGTTGCTTGTGCACCTTTTTCTACCACACTTTTTCCTTCCACTCAACTTTCCATTAATATGCTTGGTTATAGCACTCTGTGAAAAGCCAGCTTCTTTAGCAATGACCTTTTGTGGCTTACCCTCCTTGTGGAGTGTGTCAATGCCTGCCTCCTGGACATCTGTCAAGTCAACAGTCTTCCCCATGATTTTGTAGCCTACTGAACCAGACTAAGGGACCCTTTTAAATGCTTAGGAAGCCTTTGCAGGTGTTTTGTGGTAATTATTCTATTTTTTTGAGATAATGACTTTTGGGTTTTCAAGATTAACAGAAATAAACACTTGAAATAGATCCCTCTGTTTGAATGACTATATATAATATATGTGTTTCCTTTTTGTATTGAATTACTGAAATAAATTAACTTTTCAGTGATATTCTAATTTATTGAGATGCACTTGTATGTGTCCCTGCTATGTACTGTGTAATGGCTGTGTCTGACTGTACAGGGACATGGTCTGATGATACCACATCTCCTGGGCAGGGGAGGAAGCAAAATAGAGTATACAGTATACTTTACAGCACAGGATGACAAATAATTCTTTCTTTGAAGGAAAACATTTAAAAAGAAAATAGGCTGTAAAATGTTTTACCTCACAAAAAGAATTAGCTTTGATCCCATGCTATAATGTTTTCATACTCTTTTGCATCTTCCCTTGCCCAGAAGATGTAGTATGATCAGACCTTGTCCCTATACGGTCAGACACAGCCCTTACACAGTACACAGCAGGTACACATTTATAAGATTATCTCATCACAGGAACTTTTTTTTTTAAAAACACATCCAATTGTATAAATTATTATTATTATTATTATTATTATTTAAAGATCTATTGATTAAACAGAACTTTAAAATTAACTTTGTTTGTGGGAAAATCCCTTTAAGTCCATCATGTTTAACCTATAGCCTAGCATGTTGGTCCAACAAAAGGCAAAAACCCCATGAGGCAGACACTAAGATCTCCATATTTGAATAATAACTTCCCCACTCCACATACGGCAATCAGACAAGTTACCTGGATCAACGCTCCATCAGAGTCTATTGCCCATAACCTGCAATATTATATTTTTACCAAAAGGAATAAAGGCCCTTCTTCAATTTTAGCAGTGAATCAATCATTACAACATCACGCGGCTGAGAGTTCCATAGTCTCACTGCTCTTACAGTAAAGAATCTGCATCTGTGATTATGATTAAACCTTTTTGTCCTCTAACCGTAGTAGATGCCCCTTTGTCCCTGTTGCAGGAATAGGTGTAAAAAGATCATTAGAGAGAGCTCTGCACTGTCCCCTCATATATTTCCATATTGTAATAAGATCGCCCCTAAGCCTTTGTTTTTCCAAAGTGAATAACCCCAAGTTTAATAACCTTTCTTGGTATTACAGTCCACCTATTCCTTTAATAACCTTGGTTGCTCTTCTCTGCACCCGCTCCAGTTCAGCTACATTCTTCTTATACACCAGAAGCTAAAATTGTACCCAGCATTCTAGGTGTGGTCGCAGTACTGACTTGTATAAAGGAAAAACTATCTTCTTGTCATGAGCATCTATTCCTCTTTTAATGCCCGTTTGTATTAGCCTTGGCGGCAGCTGCCTGACTCTGCTCAATAAAGTTAAGTTTGCTGTTGATCCATACACACAAGTCTTTTTCGGTAACAGTTTTATCCTGTGTTTTACAATTTAGAAGTATACATATTATTTCCTCTGCCCAAGTGCATAATATTACATTTATATACATTAAACTTCAATTGCCATTTCTCAGACCAAGACTTTAGTTTGCTTATATAAGTCTTTCTGAAATATTAAATTATTCTCCTCTGTGTTGATAACCCTGCAGAGTTTAGTATAATCAACAAATAATCAAATTATACACTGTATGCCCCTACAAGGTCATTAATAAGTCTGTTAAAAAGAAGAGGGCCCACTTCTGACCCCTGTGAGATCCCACTGTTAACTGTGACCCAGTCAGAGTGTGTTTTATTAATAATCACCCTTTGTTTGCTGCCACAAAGCCAATTGATAACCCAGTTACACATATTTTACCCTAGTGCCATTATTCTCATTTTGTGTACCAACCTTTTGTGTGGTACCATATCAAACACATTTAAAAAAGTAAAAGTAAAGTGGGTTTTTTTTCATAGAAGTATATTTACGTGGTCAAAATTGTTGTTACCCCTCGTTTAACGAAAGAAAACCCACAATGGTCAAAGAAATAACTTGAATTTGTCCAAAGAAATAATAAATTAATAATCTATGAAAATGAACAAATGAAAGTCAGACATTGCTGATTTTCTGCTTCCACAGAATTTTAAAAAATAAACCTCATGAAATAGGCATGGACAGAAATGATGGTTCCCTCTTTAACTTAATATTTTATTGCACAACCTTTTGAGGCAATCACTGCAATCAAACAATTCCTGTAACTGTCAATGAGACTTCTGCGCCTCTAGACAGGTATTTTGGCCGACTCCTCAAGAGCAAACTGTTCCAGTTGTCTCATGTTTGAAGGCTGCCTTTTCCAGATGACACGTGTCAGCTCTTTCCAAAGATGTTCAATAGGATTTAGGTCAGGGCTCACAGAAGCCACTTCAGAATATTTCAGTGTTTACCTCTTAGCCATTCTTGTGTGTTTTTAGCTGTGTGTTTTAGGTCATTATCCTGTTGCAAGACCCATTACCTGCAACTGAGACCAAGCTTTCTGACAATGGGCAGCACATTTCTCTCTACAATCCCTTGATAGTCTTGAGATTTCATTGTACCCTGCACTGATTCAAGACACTCTGTGCCAGATGCAGCAAAGCAGCCCCAGAATATAACAGAACCTCCTCCATGTTTCACAGTAGGGACAGTGTTCTTTTCTTGATATGCTTCATTTTTCCGTCTGTGAACATAGAGCTGATGTGCTTTGCCAAAAAGTTCAATTTTTGTCTCATCTGTCCGTAGGACATTCTCCCAGAAGCTTTGTCAGCATGTAGTTTGGCAAATTCCAGTCTGGCTTTTTTATGTTTTTTTTCAACAATGGTGTCCCCCTTGGTCGTCTCCAATGAAGTCCACTTTGGCTCAAACAATGACGGATGGTGTGATCTGACACTGAATTTTCCTTTAGCTTGAAGTTCACCTTTAATTTCTTTAGAAGTTTTTCTGGGCTCTTTTGTGTATTATCCATCTGTTTGATTTGTCATTAATTTTCCTCCTGCGGCCATGTCCAGGGAGGTTGGCTACTGTCCCATGGATCTTAAATTTCTGACTAATATGAGCAACTGTATTCACAAGAACATTAGGCTGCTTGGAGAGGACCTTATAACCTTTAACTTTAACATGCTTGTCTATATTTTACTTTCTAATCTCCTGAGACAACTCTTTCCTTTGTTTCCTCTGGTCCATGTTAAGTGTGGTACACACCATTTCACCAAACAGCACAGTGAGTATCTGTAGCCTTATATACAGGTCCACTGACTGATTACAAGATTGTAGACCCCTGTGATGCTAGTTAGTGGACACACCTTGATTTAACATGTCTCTTTTGTCACATTATTTTCAGGAGTAGCATAATTTCTGTCCAGACCTGTTTCATGAATTTTATTTTTTTAAAAACTTCTATGGAAGCAGAAAAGCAACAACGTCTGACTTTCATTTGTTCATTTTCATAGATTTTTTATTTATTATTACGTTTTTCAGATTCAAGTTATTTCTGTGACCATTGCGGGTTTTTCTTTCATTTTGACATCAATTTTGACCGCGTGTGTACAGTATGTATTCAGAATTAATGGGCAAAATTGTTCAGCATTATTATGCATCTAAATGAAATAAATAAAATTTCACATCTCAGTTTATAGTTTAACGTCTTTCAGTAGGTGGGATCTGTTGAGCGAAACGGCCATAGTTCTTACACGCCCTGCTTCCTCCCGTAAGTTTTAACATTTTTCAAATAAATGTTTGGATTTTATGGATGATGAGTGCCATTGATTTTTTTCTTTTTTTTTTTATGGATATTACCACTATTTCACACCTTAATTCCAGTCATCATGAGTGTTTTTCCTTCACTGAACCTTTAAGTGTGTGAGTAGTGACAAGATTTCTTCTGTTAATTTTCTACATATATATGCACAGTCCTGATGAAACAGCCTCTCCATAACTTGACTGTGATGATGTATCTAAGTCTGGAGGACATAAGGAGAAACCAGCAGGCGGAATATCACAGGAATATCAAAGAGGGAGGATCAGGTCACTGGTATC